>NW_024063233.1:4200000-4603428 GCF_006381635.1 Hibiscus syriacus | reverse complement strand
CGTGGAGACGATTCAAGAATCATGGCTTTTGGAGGACTAAAAGATGTGACTTTGAAGAACCAATAGTCATGAGTTTTGGTGAATCACAAAACATGTCTTTTGATATTTCAAAGGTTATACCATTTGAAGTTCCAAAAGAAGCATTCCTTGAAGTGCCAAGAGCTGTGTTCGTTGACATTCCAAGTGCATTGTCAACAATGAAAAGAATTCAGCAACCAACTCCCATTAAACATCCACCCTGGTTTGATATGTCCATTCATCTTGTCAATAGTTTTTCATTACTTATTTTGATTCATTTTGCAGCAATTCGATTCATGTATGTGGCATTATTTTATCAATATATGATGGCAAGGACAATTTAAAGAACATAATTTTTCAAAGAAAGGAGCCAAAGGACGTGACTCTTCAAGAATCTAAGGCTGTGACTTTTCAATCAAAGGACATGATCTTTGGAGGACCAAAGAATGTGTCTTTTAGAATGCAAAAAGTTATGAACTTTCAAAGCAACATCTCTTTCGATTCAAAAGACATCACTTGGTCATCCAAAGATGTGAACAGGGAGTATACTTTAAACCTAACAATGATTCATAATTCCTTACTTATGAAAGTTTCTTTCTTTTCAGGACAAGGAGGTTTAAGATATTCAAGGTTCATGACTTTTCACAAGGATCCTTTCATAGATCTTTTCGAAAGGGAATGTCTTGAACAAGTTACTATTGAATGGATATATTTAGAATACAAATCAACAACGATTGAAGGGGTGTACAATTTGGAGAAGTCACATTTTGATTTGAGGACAAATCGCATAAAAGAAGGGGAGGATGATGTGATCCTGTCTAGCACCAACTTTCTGCATTACATACTCACATCATTAAAAATCCATCAAGCTCAATATAAGGGAGTTCTACCTTACTTTATATTATATTTACTCATTTATGCACTATATTATTATGAGCATACATTTTCATATTAGACTATGCTTGAATTATCATAACATGCATTCATTCATTATGTCCTATGGTTTGCATCATTGATTGATATTCATGCATATAGTTATATAATAATATTCATTCATTAGCATATGATGCATGAGTTATTATTATAACCTATAGTTCACATCTTTATAATATGCACATTCTTATTACTTTATAATAATTCATATACTTAGCTTATATTATGCTTTCTTTCGTAGGTACATGTTCGGCCACATGTTGGGTGCTGATTTAAAGCTAGCATGGGAGTTAATGAGCTAGGAAAACTTCCATAAGATGATTCGGGAGATCATGAAGAACAAATGATGAAAAGTTGTCACCTGACCTCCGAGCTCATAGCTCACTTGAGCTGGACTTTTGAGCTAGCTAGAGACTTCATTTCAGCTGGAGAGTTACACCATCATCTTCACCACACAGAGCACTACAAATATGGTCTAGGTCAATTTTTGTGGATTCGTACCTTTCCGCGAAGAGTTGCCATTCCGAGAAGTGCCTTTTCACAAGGAGCTGTCCTATGACTTGTACACATGTCCTTCATCTATGGCCAGCTCAACTTCAGCTCAAACTCATGGGAAATAGCTCAAATGATGAAAGGTTGTTTCACACAAATGTGACCTTTCATAATAGTTACTGCCCCATTGATGCCATGTCACCTAGACACATGTTTGATGCCAAGTCACGCCTAAGTTGCTGTTCATCTCACGCCATGGAGGAGTCCACACCTTAAGCATTCTGCACCATCCATGTGAGTGCCACATGACCAGCCACCCATGTGCTTTGCATGTGAATGAAATAGGCGCCAAAATGAAGAGGCTTCTCTCTATTCGGCCTAACATCATCATGCTTCAAGTTGGCGCCAAAATGAAGTGAACTTTATCGACTTATCAAGCTTATGCTTGTGGCATCACCCCTATCTATGTCACCCTGATACTTCTGGTTCCTATCTCTTTATAGATAGTGGGTCAAGTCCTTGTTTACCATCCCTTAAAGAAGCAATATAAAGTCTGGGTCTCTTTGTTCTTTAAATTGGTTCTTCTTTGAGTCTTCTTTGAGATACTACTTTTCATATTCATCTCCATCACCTCATTTTACTTCCATTACCATACTTCATCATTTCCTTTAAACATATCACCAACTTATTATATTTTTTGCTGCCATATTTATCTTTCCATTTTATTACTTCCATTTAACTATTTTTTTAGCTTTCTTGTTTGTGCAGGATCCTTGTTGCTTTCCTAGATCGAAACAATCAAAGATACAACCTTGACTTCACCATCCATTTAAGTGAGACTAGGTTGAACTGTATTATATGGTAATTAGAGCTAAGGTGGCTTGCAACAAGAACAAGCAAAAGCAACAACCTACCATTCAATAAAAGAAAATAAAAAGAGAAATGCAAAAAAAATCAGCATGTTAATCCAAACATCAACAAGGGATTCCAAGTGAAGAAAACTAAAGAAAGGAAAAAAGAAATCAAAATACAAAGAGGTTCCAAAGGTGACATGCAACATCATCATTCCAACCGATCCTAAAGAAGTCTTCAAGACCTTTGATTGTTTCTTCTAGGAAGGTGGTGAGTATCTTTGCATAGTAAGTGAACCTTTCTTTCATTTTCTTCCCTTTATAAAACCACCATTCATTATTTAATCTTTCTACCTTTCTATTTTTTTCCTCTACACTAACAAATTTTTCAGCCGACGTCCATAGCACTTGAAAGGTCTCGAGTTAGTTCTTTTAAGAACTTTAAAAGAGAGGAACGAGTGGAAAAAGGCTAATTGAGTGTGTGAGATCAGAAGGGGAATTGCAAAAGCCAATTTATATTCTCGAGTGCAAACACGAGCGTTGAGTGGAGCATCATCATTTTTTTTGGAGTGATCTTAAGGATTTGTGAGTGATTATTGGTAAGTCCTTTCATCTTATTCAACTATTAATTTTTCACTAACAATTCTCCCATCTTTCGAATGAAATGGACAGTAAAGGAGGAATCCATTTCATACTCATTTTCATATGAGTTATAAAGTATGCATTGTAGCCATTAATGGTGGAAGTTGTGCAAATCTTGCAAGCACATACATGGTCGAGAAGTTGGGGCTTATAACGTTCAAACATCCCAGTCCGTATGTTTTGCAAGGACTAAATGAAGATGAAGAGTTAAAAGTCATAGAGCAAGTACTTGTGTCATTTTCAATTGGGAGATATGAAGATGAAGTCTTGTGTGATGTGTTTCCATGAATTCAAGCCATCTACTCCTCGGACGTCCTTGGTAGTTTGATAAACGAGCATTGTATGATGGGTTTTCCAATGAGTATTCATTCAAACACCAAGGGAGAAAGATCACGTTGGTTCCAATATGCCCAAATCAAGTCCATGAATTCCAAGTTATCGTTAAATCACGTATAGAGGAATGGAAGAAAACTAAAGCCATGAAGAAAGTTGACAAGATTGAATTTGGGAGCAAAGTGGGAAGTGCGTGTAGAAGAGAAAATGAAAAGATTGCAAGTGATGTTGTGGTTAAAAGATACGGTGGAGTTGAACATGCACAAATCAAAGAAGAACATTGTGAGAAAACTAGGACATTTGAAGTTGAAAATGAGAGTGTGATTTTGCATGAGAAAGCCATTAGAGTAATTGAAAATGAGAGTAAGAGCATTGAGAGTGAAGATGAGTGTATTGAAAACATGAGCATGATAGAAAAGAATGTGAGGAGAAGGAAGTTTTGCTTTATACTGATCAATTCATTCTTTGAATTTGCAGGATATTCCAAGGGACATTCAAGCTGATTCACGCATCATTTCTTTTGAAATTCCAAAAGATGTGTCACTTGAAATTATAAAGAACATGTTCACCTTCAAAGTACATTCACCTCATACTCAAGATCGAATGAACCTTATGAAAGGGAAGATTCAATGAACATAACCATGGAGAACATTAAGAGTCCAAACTCATTCATTCATGAATTTAATCTTTTACTTTTATTTGATTTTAAGTTATCTACTTCTAACTTTGTTTATTTTTCAGGTAGTTGATTCAGAAAAAAGACTTGAACATGTTATGTATTTTGAGCAAAGAAAATGGTGCAAGATGAGAATTTCCAAGGCAACGAAGAAATGTTCCCTTATGTGCATCGATTTGGGATGAAGAGGGGATGATGTGATCTTGCAGACCACCAAGTTCAAACAAAACATGCTCACAACTTTGAAGTTCTTCCAAGATGATTCTAAGGGAGTTCTTCCATATTTATTACTTATTTACTCATTTATGCTTTATTTGTTACAAGCATGCTTTTACATTCTAAACTATGCTTGAATATTCATATATTTTCCTATGTTTGCATTATATGAAATTCGTGCATGTCACATCTTTAATTAGTTTGTTTCATGCATACGCTACACATTCCTTACTTATGTTATCATATCAATTGCATTATTATATTAGCCACGAAATCATGTGTTACATTTGATTGTTACTTATTATTTATTCATGAACTTGAGCATTGTAACTTATATACGTTTTTGTATTTAGTGGAAGGTACATTCAAGGCAATCCAATGGACAGTTCACGTCACTCCTATTGATCGCCACTTTTGAACATGTTCCAAGCATCTTTTGGTGATAAAGTCTCTTAACATTTAATCCTCTATCTCTTAGATCTCCAACTCACTTTGAATCATATCAATTCGATATTGGGAGCTCAAGATATCCCCAGATTAATTAAGACAGTTCAAGGCTGGAAATAAGTACGGGATTTACAACCAAATGAAGAGCCATGTTCATACCTGATACATTTCCACCTTCATGAATCCATTTAAGGCGTGTACAATCATACAAGGAGGGTAAAGGACTTGTTCACATTCAAGGGAGATGGATGCATTATTACAAACTCATTCACCAAATCCAAGTGCATGAAGGGAGCCTATGAGTCACACTCACACTTGGTGCATGCATTCCAAAGGGGGCCAAACCTACAATGATACATTCCTCCAAATTCATACAAAGAAATGAAACAACATGTCCACACCAAGTGATGTGATCCTGTCTAGCACCAACTTTCTGCATTACATACTCACATCATTGAATCATCAAGCTCAATATAAGGGAGTTCTACCTTACTTTATATATATTTACTCATTTATGCACTATATTATTATGAGCATACATTTTCATATTAGACTATGCTTGAATTATCATAACATGTGCATTTATTCATCATGTCCTATGGTTTGCATCATTGATTGATATATATTCTATAGTTATAATAAAATATCATTCATTATCATATGATGCATGAGTTATTATAACCTATAGTTCATATCTTTATAATATGCACATTCTTATTACTTTATAATAATTCATATACTTAGCTTATATTACGCTTTCTTTTGTAGGTGCATGTTCGTCATATGATGGGAGCTGACTTAAAGCTAGCATTGGAGTCCAAGAGCTATGGAAACTTAACTAGGACAACTTCGAGACAGCTTAAGAACATTTTGGGACAAAGTTGCCAGTTGACCCCCGAGCTCATAGCTCACTTGAGCTGGACTTTTTTTGCTAGCTAGAGACCTCATTTCAGCTGGGGAGTTGTACAGTCATCTTCACCACACAGAACACTTCAAATATGGTCTATGTCAATTTTCGTGGATTCGTACCTTTTCGCGAATAGTTGTCATTCCAAAAGGTGCTTTTCACAAGGAGCTGACCTATGACTCATCTTCATGTAATTCATCTATGGTCGGCTCATCTTCAGCTCAAACACTTTTAAAGTAGCTCAAATGATGAAAGGTTACCTTCCACATCATGTGACCTTTCATGACAAGTTGCTGCCCATTGAAAGACATGACACCTAGATGCATGTTGGAAGCCAAGTCACGCCTAGTTGCTGTCATATTCATTCCATGGACTTCAAGACACCATCCTATGGTTGTAACATCACCAAATCCTTGCAAGAAGACCCATGTGCATTCAAGTAGGCTGCCATGTGCATCATTCAAGCATGTGCACTCCATGTGACATCAAATTGGTGCCAAAACACCAAGGGATGCTTCCTATTCGTCCAAAGGACTCTTTCCTCTTCATTTTGGCGCCAAATAACTTCTAAATGCATTCAAATCAACCTTAGGGCCGAACCAACACATAACCATTTGGCCAAGAGCATGTATCTTCATTTAAATCATGTATTTTCATCAAAAATCATGTATTTTCAAAGGGGTTTCAACCTTGGCCGAACCATCAAGTATCTATTCGGCTTAAACCCTTTGAAAACTATAAATAGGCTATTGCATTTCATTTATAAAACACCCTTTGATATTAAAAATCCTTTGTGAGATTATTCTCTCTTCAAGTTCTTTTTAGAACTATATCGATTAAGCAAGCCTTTCTAAAGCTTGTGGCGTCATTCCTTCACCTTGATACTTCTGGTTCCTATCTCCTATAGATAGAGGATCAAAGTCCTTAATACCATCCCTTATAACGACTTATAAGAAACGGGTCTTTGCTCCTTTATAGTATTGGTTCCTTCTTAGTCTTATAAGATACTATCTATTCATTACCACCTTCCATCATCACTATCACGCCAACTCCATTCCATTAATATTTCCATCACCATTATCCATATCCCTTCACATCCATATAATTATCCTTTATCATCAACAAGGCATTCGTCCATTTACCACCATTGGAGGCCGAATCCATCATAACTTGAAGGATCATTCTACAACACTTCCGCAACCCTTCTTTGATAACTATTCTATCCATTTCAATTCTTTCCATTTCCTTTCTTAATTATTCTTTTACTTAACCAATTATTCTTCTTTTGTGCATATTACTTTTCAATTCAAGGCATAGCATTTGGTGTCTCTCCTAGATCGGGAAACAACAAGGTTGCCAACTTCTCCATTATTGAAGAAGCTTGGTTAACCTTACATCAAGTGGTAATCAGTGCATTGGTGGATTGACATTCAAAGTGCTACAACAAAAAAAAATGAGAAAGAAGAAAAGAAAAAGAAAAGACTCCTTGATGTAAGGCTAACCAGGCTTCTTCAATAATGGAGAAGATGGCAACCTTGTTATTTCCTGATCTAGGAGAGACACCAAATGCTACACCTTGAATTAAAAAGTAATCTGCACAAAAGAAGAAGAATTGTTTAATTAATATGATAATTAAGAAATTAAAAGTGAATGGAATTGGAAAGAATAGAAATGAAAGGAATGTTATCAAGAAGGGCTGTGGAAGTGTTGTAGAATGATCCTTCAAGTGATGATGGATTCGGCCTCCAATGGTGGTGATGGACGAATGCCTTGTTGAGGATGAAGGATAATTCAAAGATGAAGAAATGGAAATTTATAAGTTGGTGATAATATAGGCGTGATATGGTGATGGAATATGGTGATGATATAGGCGTGATAATGGTGATGGACAGATTGTATCTTATAAAACTAAGAAGGAACCAATGCTATAAAGGAGCAAAGACCCGTTTCTTATAAGTTTTATAAGGGATGGTATGAAAGGACTTTGACCCTCTAGTTATTTAAACTAGGAACCAGAAGTATCAATGAGGGAATGATGCCACAAGCTTTACAAAAGGCTTGCTTAATCGATATAGTTCTAAAAAGAACTTGAAAAGAGAATAATCTCACAAAGGATTTTTAATATCAAAAGGGTTGAGTTTACAAATGAATGCCAAAGCCTATTTATAGATTTGTAAAGGCTTGGCCGAATAAATACATGCCTTTTCGGCAAAATACATGTCTTAAAACGAAAATAAATGATGCTTGGATGAGGGGAGATGTCTTTGGCCGAATGGTTCCCATAACTCTTCATCTTGGCGCCAACTTGAAGCATGATGATGTTTAGGCCGAATAGAAAGAAGCCTTTTCATTTTGGCACCTAATTCATTCACATGCAAAGCACATGGGTGGCTGGTCATGTGGCACTCACATGGATGGTGTAGAATGATTAAGGCGTGGACTCCTTCATGGCGTGAAGATGAACAACAACTTAGGCGTGACTTGTCATCAAACATGTGTCGAGGTGACATGGCATCAATGGGGCAGCAACTAATTATGAAAGGTCACATTTGTGTGAAACAACCTTTCATCATTTGAGCTACTTCCCATAAGTTTGAGCTGAAGTTGAGCTGGCCATAGATGAAGGACATGTGTACAAGTCATAGGACAGCTCCTTGTGGAAAGGCACTTCTCGGAATGGTAACTCTTCGCGGAAAGGCATGAATTCATAAAATTCGACCTAGACCATATATTTAGTGCTCTATGTGGTGAAGATGATGGTGCAACTCTCCAGCTGAAATGAAGTCTCTAGCTAGCTCAAAAGTCCAGCTCAAGTGAGCTATGAGCTCGGAGGTCAGCTGACAACTTTTCATCATTTGTTCTTCATGATCTCCTGAGTCATCTTATGTAAGATTTCCAAGCTTATTGACTCCAATTCTAGCTTTAAATCAGCTCCCATGAGGTGGCCGAACATGTACCTACAAAAGAAAGCATTTATAAGCTAAGTAATATAAGATATAAATATGTGGTTCATAGATTATATTATATGTCAACATAAAACATATTATATAATCTATTGTTTAGGGATGCATTTCTAAATGATTCAAAGGTTTTAATGCATTTGGTAGTAAGAGCTTCCCTGAAAAGTTTGGCTCTTGATCGAGTTATTGGTCCTTGTGGCATTACTTCCATATCCTTTGAAGGTGGCATTGGTGTACTCATATCATCCCCCTTCTTTTATGCGATTTGTCCCCAAATTGTCATCATCCTTGATTGGAGATAGATCTGCTATATTGAAGGTGGCACTTACATTGTATTCTCTGGGAATATCTAACTTGTATGCATTGTCATTAATCTTCTCAATGATTTGAAAGGGACCATCTCCTCTTGGTAAAAGCTTAGATTTCCTTTTAGTAGGAAACATTTCCTTTCGCAAATGCACCCATACCCAATCTCCAACTTCCAAATAGAGTGGCTTACGTCCCTTATTGGTTTGTTGCTAATACTACTTTGTTCTTCTCTCAATATTGTGCCGAACTTGTTCATGTAACTTTTTGATGAACTCAGCCTTGTTCTTGCCATCCTTGTGAACCATTTGTTCTTGAGGTAGAGGAAGAAGGTCCAACGGAGTTAAGGGATTGAACCCATACACTACCTCGAATGGTGAAATTTTTGTGGCCGAATGTACTGACCGGTTGTAAGCAAACTCAACATGTGGTAGGCAGTCTTCCCAAGTCTTTATGTTTTTCTTGATGATGGCTCTCAACAATGTTGATAATATTCTGTCGACTACCTCCGTTTTCCCATCAGTTTGGGGGTGACAAGTTGTTGAAAACAACAATTTAGTTCCAAGTTTGTTCCATAATGTTCTCCAAAAATGGCTAAGGAACTTGACATCTCGGTCAGAAACAATGGTCCTTGGTATGCCATGCAATCTCACAACTTCTTTGAAGAATAGATTAGCCACATGGGTTGCATCATCGGTTTTGTGACATGGTATGAAATGGGCCATTTTGGAAAACCGATCAACCACCACGAATATAGAATCTCGCCCATTTCTTATTTTTGGAAGACCCATCACAAAATCCATGGAAATATCAACCCATGGTGCTATAGGAATGGGAAGAGGTGTGTAAAGTCTATGAGGCATGACCTTTAACTTAGCCTTTTTGCAAACGATGCATCTATCACAAGCCCGTTCAACATCCCTTTTCATCTTAGGCCAATAGAGATGTTCTTTTAAGATTTCCAATGTCTTACCGATTCCAAAATGTCCCATGATCCCTCCTTCATGTGCTTCTCGTACCAATACTTCTCGAAAGGAACCTTGTGGAATACATAGCCTTTCTTCCTTGAATAGGTACCCATCATGTCTATAGAATTTCTCCACTGCACCCTTTTCACAAGACTTGTATTTCTCTCCAAAATCATGATCATTAGCATAGTAATCATTAAGGAAAGAAAAACCAAGTAACTTAGAGTTTAAGGTGTTAAGAAGAACATACCTTCGTGAAAGGGCATCTGCAACAACATTCTCTTTACCTTTCTTGTAGTGATTGACGTATGGGAAGGACTCAAGAAATTCTATCCACTTGGCATGTCATTTGTTGAGTTTGTGTTGGCTTTTAATATGCTTCAATGCCTCGTGATCAGTATGAATGACAAATTCCTTGGGCCATAGATAGTGTTGCCACGTCTCTAATGCCCTTATAAAAGAATACATCTCTTTGTCATAAATAGGGTAGTTTAGTAGAGCACCACTTAACTTTTCACTAAAGTATGCAACTGGTCATCCCTCTTGAGTCAAAACGACACCTATACTAATTCCAGAAGCATCACATTCTATTTCAAAAGTTTTATCGAAATTAGGAAGTACCAGAAGCGGTGCTTTAGTCAAGCCTTCCTTGATGGCCGTGAATGCTTCTTCTTGTTCTTTGCCCCATTCAAAGGTAGAATTCTTTTTAATTACCCCAGTTAAGGGAGAGGCAATAGAACTAAAATTGGGTACAAATCTCCAGTAAAAACTTGCAAGTCCATGAAAACTTTTGACTTGGCTTATTGATGTAGGTCTTGGCCAGTCCTAAATTGCTTTAATCTTTTCTGGGTCTACTTCAAGTCCCTGTGAACTTACAATAAATCCTAATAATGTAAGATTGTTAGTGCAAAAAGAACATTTTTGAAGGTTAGCATAAAGTTCCTCTTTTTGGAGAGTTTCAAGTACTGACCTCAAATGTTGCACATGATCATCCAAAGTATGGCTATAAATCAAAATATCATCAAAATATACCACACAAAACTTACCAATAAAAGCCCGAAGTACATGGTTCATTAACCTCATGAAAGTACTAGGTGCATTGGTTAGTCCAAAGGGCATAACCAACCATTCGTACAATCCTTGCTTTGTTTTGAAACCAGTTTTCCATTCATCTCCTTCTCGCATCCTAATCTGATGATATCCACTTTTAAGATCAATTTTGGAGAAGATGGTGGCACCACTTAGTTCATCCAGCATATGATCAAGCCTTGGAATTGGATGTCGGTATTTGACAGTGATCTGATTAACTGCTCGGCAATCTACACACATTCTCCATGAACCATCCTTCTTTGGTACAAGAAAAACAGGAACATCACATGGACTTAGGCTTTCTCGAATGTACCCCTTTTCCATTAACTCACCAACTTGTTTTTGAAGTTCCTTTGTTTCCTCTGGATTACTTCTATAGGCTGGTTTGTTTGGTATGGTGGCACCAGGAATGAAATCGATTTGATGTTCAATTCCTCGAAGAGGTGGAAGTCCTCTTGGTATATCTCCTGGAAACATTGCTTCGAATTCCTGTAAAAGAGAAACAACAGAAGAAGGCAAACCTTCTTGGAGATTAGTTAAAAGTATACTTTCCTTGTACATTAGTACAATTAAAGCCTTATGTGATAGCAAATGTTTCCGAATCTCCTTTCTTCCAGCATATATGTTCAATGCTTTAGTCGTTTCTTTTTCATTGTTTTTGATTGACTCCATGCTTTTCTTCAAATGAATTTGATCTTCATTCACTTGACTATGAGATAGTGGCGTCAAAGTGAATTTCTTATCATTATGAATGATAGTATATCTATTGGTAAAACCATCATGGATTGCTCGTCGGTCGAATTGCCATGGTCTTCCCAAAAGTATATGTCCAGCATCCATTGGTACAACATCACAAAGGACTTCATCTTGATATTTGCCAATTGAGAATGGAATGACAACTTGTTTGGTGATTCTTACTTCCCCACTATCATTTAACCATTGAAGTTTATATGGATTTGGATGCTTAGAAGTCTTCAAGCCAAGTTTTTCCACCATAAGAGTGCTTGCAACAATTGTATAACTTCCTCCATCGATGATCATAAAACAAACTTTGTTGTTTACATGACAACGAGTATGGAAGATGTTTTCTCTTTGGTCATCTTCTATGATTTGAATGCTTAAAGCCTTTTTGATGACAAAAGCTTATCTCGTAACTGAATGAAATCAAACAATTCTCGTGACATGGTTAGTAAAATAAATGAATAAATTAAAACCTTACCAGCACACTCACAAAAACCTCACGTGATCTCTCCAAGAAAATTCAGATTGCACTCCACTCACTCTCGTGTTTGCACTCGGGGATATGATCCTTGGCTTTTTCTGATCCCACTTTTGATCTTACCCTCTCGTTTGCCTTTTACCGCTCGATTCTCTCTTGTGGGTCCTTTTTAAGAACTAACTCAAGATTGAGCAAGTTTATTTAGTTTGTGCATCGGTTTAGAAATGGTTAGGGTATATGATAAAGGATATGCTAGAAAAGGTTAAGAAAGATGATAAGGTAATGGAATAAGAAAAGATGAAAGAAAAAGGAAATGAAATAGTAAATAAGTGAAGATAACTTACAACTCAAGTTGCAACACTTACTATCTTCCTTCACAAGAAACAACAAGGACACCTCCTTCACGTTTGATGTTGGGGCAGATTGTATTGTGCTTCTCTTTGAGTGTATTTGCAATTTTGCTTCACTTTTTCTTTGTTTTTTTATTCTTCTTTTTCTTTTCTTTCTTTTGCACTCCAAATTTGTTGTAGGAGTCTTTTTTTTCTTTTATTATTTCTCGTTGCTTTTTGTTGTAGCACTTTGAATGTCAATCCACCAAAGTTCTGATTACCGCTTGATGTAAGGCTAACCAGGCTTCTTCAATAATGGAGAAGATGGCAACCTTGTTATTTCTCGATCTAGGAAAGACACCAAATGCTACACCTTGAATTGAAAAGTAATCTGCACAAAAGAAGAAGAATTGTTTAATTAATATGATAATTAAGAAATTAAAAGTGAATGGAATTGGAAAGAATAGAAATGGAAAGGAATGTTATCAAGAAGGGCTGTGGAAGTGTTGTAGAATGATCCTTCAAGTGATGATGGATTCGGCCTCCAATGGTGGTGATGGACGAATGCCTTGAGGATGAAGGATAATTCAAAGATGAAGAAATGAAAATTTATAAGTTGGTGATAATATAGGCGTGTATGGTGATGGAATATGGTGATGATATAGGCGTGATAATAGTGATGGACAGATTGTATCTTATAAAACTAAGAAGGAACCAATGCTATAAAGGAGAAAAGACCCGTTTCTTATAAGTTTTATAAGGGATGGTATGAAAGGACTTTGACCCTCTAGTTATTTAAACTAGGAACCAGAAGTATCAATGAGGGAATGACGCCACAAGCTTTACAAAAGGCTTGCTTAATCGATATAGTTCTAAAAAGAACTTGAAAAGAGAATAATCTCACAAAGGATTTTTAATATCAAAAGGGTTGAGTTTACAAATGAATGCCAAAGCCTATTTATAGATTTGTAAAGGCTTGGCTGAATAAATACATGCCTTTTCGGCAAAATACATGTCTTAAAACGAAAATAAATGATGCTTGGATGAGGGGAGATGTCTTTGGCCTAATGGTTCCCATAACTCTTCATCTTGGCACCAACTTGAAGCATGATGATATTTAGGCCGAATAGAGAGAAGCCTTTTCATTTTGGCGCCTAATTCATTCACATGCAAAGCACATGGGTGGCTGGTCATGTAGCACTCACATGGATGGTGTAGAATGCTTAAGGCGTGGACTCCTCTATGGCGTGAAGATGAACAGCAACTTAGGTGTGACTTGTCATCAAATATGTGTCGAGGTGACATGGCATCAATGGGGAAACTAATTATGAAAGGTCACATTTGTGTGAAACAACCTTTCATCATTTGAGCTACTTCCCATGAGTTTGAGCTGAAGTTGAACTGGCCATAGATGAAGGACATGTGTACAAGTCATAGACAACTCCTTGTGGAAAGGCACTTCTCGGAATGGTAACTCTTCGCGGAAAGGTACGAATTCATAAAATTCGACCTAGACCATATTTGTAGTGCTCTATGTGGTGAAGATGATGGTGCAACTCTCCAGCTGAAATGAAGTCTCTAGCTAGCTCAAAAGTCCAGCTCAAGTGAGCTATGAGCTCGGAGGTCAGCTGACAACTTTTCATCATTTGTTCTTCATGATCTCCCGAGTCAACTTATGTAATATTTCCAAGCTTATTGACTACAATTCTAGCTTTAAATCAGCTCCCATGAGGTGGCCGAACATGTACCTACAAAAGAAAGCATTTATAAGCTAAGTAATATAAGATATAAATATGTGGTTCATAGATTATATTATATCTAAACATAAAACATATTATATAATCTATTGTTTGGGGATGCATTTCTAAATGATTCAAAGGTTTTAATGCATTTGGTAGTAAGAGCTTCCCTGAAAAGTTTGGCTCTTGATCGAGTTATTGGTCCTTATGGCATTACTTCCATATCCTTTGAAGGTGGCGTTGGTGTACTCACATCACTCCTACAACAAAATTGGAGTGCAAAAGAAAGAAAAGAAAAAGAAGAATAAAAAAAAGAAAAGAAAAAGTGAAGCAAAATTGCAAATACCCTCAAAGAGAAGCACAATACAATCTGCCCCAAAATCAAACTTGAAGGAGGTATCCTTGTTGTTTCTTGTGAAGGAAGATAGTAAGTGTTGCAACTTCAGTTGTAAGTTATCTTCACTTTCTTACTATTTCATTTCCTTTTCTTTCATCTTTTCTTATTTCATTACTTTATCCTTTTCTTAACCATTTCTATACCCTAACCATATTGTTTTAAGCCGATGCACAAACTAAGAAACTTGCTCAATCTTGAGTTAGTTCTTTAAAGGACCCACAAGAGAGAATTGAGCGGTAAAAGGCAAACGAAAGGGTGAGATAAGAAGGGGGATCATAAAAAGCCAAGAATTATATCCCCGAGTGCAAACACGAGTGCGAGTCGAGTGAAGTCTTAATTTTATTTGGAGTGACCAAGTGAGGCTTTTGTGAGTGTGCTGGTAAGGTTTTAATTTTTTTTATTTTTATACTAACAATGTCTTGTGATCTTCCATCTTTCCAAACATTGGAGGATGAACAACAAAGAACAAACACATTTCACACTCGTTGCCATGTAAATGGTAAAGTGTGTCTTGTAGCTATTGATGGAGGAAGTTGTACAAACATTGCAAGCACATACATTGTTAAGAAATTGGGACTTACAACATTCAAACAACCTAGCCCATATGTTTTGCAAGGATTATATGAAGATGAAGAGTTCGAAGTCATAGAGCAAGTACTTGTGCCCTTTTCAATTGGGAGATATGCAGATGAAGTCTTTTGTGATGTTGCTTATATATAAATTCAAACCATCTTCTTTTCGGTCGACCTTGGCAGTTTGATAAACGAGCATTGTATGATGGATTCACAAATCGATATTCATTCTGCCACAATAAAAGAAAAATCATCTTGACTCCATTATCCTCTAGCCGAGTAAATGAAGATCAAAACATCTTGAGGGAACGCATTAAAACAATGAAGGAACAACTTGAAGAAGAACGTTTGGAAGAAAGTTGCAGTGAAGGAATGCAATTTGAAATTGAACAAAACATTGAAAATGATGAAAATCAGAGAGTGGATGAAGAACACATTGGAATTAAAAATGAGGGGAATAAGATTGGAGTAGAAAAGGAGACTTTTGAACAAATTTTATCTAACTTTACTCCTCCTATTTTTCCTTATGTTTTGCAGGGAAATTCAAAAGACATATCTTTTCGAGGAGACGATTCAAGAATCATGGCTTTTGGAGGACTAAAAGATGTGACTTTTGAAGAACCAATAGTCATGAGTTTTGGTGAATCACAAAACATGTCTTTTGATATTTCAAAGGTTATACCATTTGAAGTTCCAAAGGAAACATTCCTTGAAGTGCCAAGAGTTGTGTTCGTTGACATTTCAAGTGCATTGTCAACAATGAAAAGAATTCAGCAACCAACTCCCATTAAACATCCACCCTGGTTTGATATGTCCATTCATCTTGTCAATAGTTTTTCATTTATTTATTTTGATTCATTTTGCAGCAATTCGATTCATGTATGTTGCATTATTTTATCAATTTATGATGGCAAGAACAATTTAAAGAACATAATTTTTCAAGGAAAGGAGCCAAAGGACGTGACTCTTCAAGAATCTAAGGATGTGACTCTTCAATCAAAGGACATGATCTTTGGAGGACCAAAGAATGTGTATTTTAGAATGCCAAAAGTTATGAACGTTCAAAGCAACATCTCTTTCGATTCAAAAGACATCACTCTTGGTCATCCAAAATATGTGAATAGGGAGTATACTTTTAACCTAACAATGATTCATAATTCCCTTACTTATGAAAGTTTTCTTTCTTTTCAGGACAAGGAGGTTCAAGATACTTATTCAAGGTTCATGACTTATCACAAGGATCCTTTCATAGATCTTTTCGAAAGGGAATGTCTTGAACAAGTTACTATTGAATGGATATATTTAGAATACAAATCAATAATGATTGAAGGGGGTACAATTTGGAGAAGTCATATTTCGATTTGAGGACAAATCGCATAAAAGAAGGGGAGGATGATGTGATCCTGTCTAGCACCAACTTTCTGCATTACATACTCACATCATTTAAAATCCATCAAGCTCAATATAAGGGAGTTCTACCTTACTTTATATTATATTTACTCATTTATGCACTATATATTATTATTAGCATACATTTTCATATTAGACTATGCTTGAATTATCATAACATGTGCATTCATTCATTATGTCCTATGGTTTGCATCATTGATTGATATATATTCTATAGTTATAATAATAATATTCATTCATTATCATATGATGCATGAGTTATTATTATAACCTATAGTTCACATCTTTATAATATGCACATTCTTATTACTTTATAATAATTCATATACTTAGCTTATATTACGCTTTCTTTTGTAGGTGCATGTTCAGTCATATGATGGGAGCTGACTTAAAGCTAGCATTGGAGTCCAAGAGCTATGGAAACTTAACTAGGACAACTTCGGGACAGCTCAAGAACATTTTGGGACAAAGTTTCCAGTTGACCCCCGAGCTCATAGCTCACTTGAGCTAGACTTTTTTTGCTAGCTAGAGACCTCATTTTAGCTGGGGAGTTGCACCGTCATCTTCACCACACAGAACACTTCAAATATGGTCTATGTCAATTTTTGTGGATTCGTACCTTTTCGCGAATAGTTGTCATCCCAAAAGGTGCCTTTTCACAATGAGCTGACCTATGACTCATCTTCATGTAGTTCATCTATGTCCAGTTCATCTTCAGCTCAAACACTTGTAAAGTAGCTCAAATGATAAAAGGTTACCTTCCACATAATGTGACCTTTCATGACAAGTTGCTGCCCATTGAAGGACATGACACCTAGATGCATGTTGGAAGCCAAGTCACGCCTAGTTGCTGTCATATTCATTCCATGGACTTCAAGACACCATCCTATTGTTGTAACATCACCAAAGCCTTACAATAAGACCCATGTGCATTCAAGTAGGCTGCCATGTGCATCATTCAAGTATGTGCACTCCATGTGACATCAAATTGGCGCCAAAACACCAAGGGATGCTTCCTATTCGGCCAAAGGACTCTTTCGTCTTCATTTTGGCACCCAAATAACTTCTAAATGCATTCAAATCAACCTTAGGGCCGAACCAACACATAACCATTCGGCCAAGAGCATGTATCTTCATTTAAATCATGTATTTTCATCAAAAATCATGTATTTTCAAAGGGGTTTCAACCTTGGCCGAACCATCAAGTATCTATTCCGCTTAAACCCTTTGAAAACTATAAATAGGCTATTGCATTTCATTTGTAAAACACCCTTTGATATTAAAAATCCTTTGTGAGATTATTCTCTCTTCAAGTTCTTTTTAGAACTATATCGATTAAGCAAGCCTTTCTAAAGCTTGTGGCGTCATTCCTTCACCTTGATACTTCTGGTTACTATCTTCTATAGATAGAGGGTCAAAGTCCTTAATACCATCCCTTATAACGACTTATAAGAAACGGGTCTTTGCTCCTTTATAGCATTGGTTCCTTCTTAGTCTTATAAGATACTATCTATTCATTACCACCTTCCATCATCACTATCACGCCAACTCCATTCCATTAATATTTCCATCACCATTATCCATATCCCTTCAAACCCATATAATCATCCTTCATCATCAACAAGGCATTCGTCCATTTACCACCATTGGAGGCCGAATCCATCATAACTTGAAGGATCATTCTACAACACTTCCGCATCCCTTCTTTGATAACTATTCTATCCATTTCAATTCTTTCCATTTCCTTTCTTAATTATTCTTTTACTTAACCAATTATTATTCTTTTGTGCATATTACTTTTCAATTCAAGGCGTAGCATTTGGTGTCTCTCCTAGAGCGGGAAACAACAAGGTTGCCAACTTCTCCATTATTGAAGAAGCCTGGTTAACCTTACATCACCAAGAGAGGATGAATTCGGCTATGAAGATGTGTTCAATTAAATGGATGAACATTCATTTATTTAATTAGTCCATGAACTTGCGTAGGGGTCGTACATTGTATTTCCTAAATGATGAACATTCATCCATGAATGTTCAATCATTAAATCATGTATGTGCATCCTAGACATCTCTTAGGCCTATAAATAGCTTTCCATTTCATTTGTAAGAACCAATTCACTTTGTTTAATCAAATATTTGTGATAGTTTCTCTCTTTAGTTCTTAAGTGAACTTTATCGACTTATCAAGCTTATGCTTGTGGTGTCACCCCTATCTATGTCACCCTGATACTTCTGGTTCCTATCACTTTATAGATAGTGGGTCAAAGTCATTGTTTACCATCCCTTAAAGAAGCAATATAAAGTTTGGGTCTTTGTTCTTTAACATTGGTTCTTCTTTGAGATACTACTTTTCATATTGATCTCCATCACCTTCATTCTACTTCCATTACCATACTTCATCATTTCCTTTAAATATATCACCAACTTATATATATATTTCACTACCATATTTATCTTTCCATTTTATTACTTCCATTTAACTATTTTTTTAGCTTTTTTGTTTGTGCAGGATCCTTGTTGCTTTCCTAGATCGAAATAATCAAAGGTACAACATTGACTTCACCATCCATTTAAGTGAGGCTAGGTTGAAATGTATTATATGGTAATCAGAGCTAAGGTGGATTGCAACAAGAACAAGCAAAAACAACATCCTACCATTCAATAAAAAGAAAATCAAAAAGAGAAGTGCAAAAAAAAATCAGCAAGTTAATCCCATAATCAACAAGGGATTCCAAGTGAAGAAAAACTAAAGAAAGAAAAAAAGAAAGCAAAATGCAAATAGGTGCCAAAGGTGACATGAAACATCACATTCCAACCGATTCTAAAGAAGTCTTCAAGACCTTTGATTGTTTCTTCTAGGAAGGTGGCGAGTATCTTTGCATAGTAAGTGAACCTTTGTTTCTTTTTCTTCCTTTTATAAGACCACCCTTCATTATTTAATCTTTTTACCTTTCTATTTTTTTCCTCTACACTAACAAATTTTTCAGCCGACGTCCATAGCACTTGAAAGGTCTCGAGTTAGTTCTTTTAAGAACTTTACAAGAGAGGAACGAGTGGAAAAAGGCTAATTGAGTGTGTGAGATCAGAAGGGGAATTGCAGAAGCCAATTTATATTCCCGAGTGCAAACACGAGTGTTGAGTGGAGCATCATCATTTTTTTGGAGTGATCGTGAGGATTTGTGAGTGATTAATGGTAAGGTCCTTTCATCATATTCAACTATTAATTTTTCACTAACAATTCTCCCATCTTTCGAATGGAATACGGACAAAAAAGGAGGAATCCATTTCATACTCATTTTCATGTGAATGATAAAGTATGCCTTGTAGCCATTGGTGGTGGAAGTTGTGCAAATCTTGCAAGCGCATACATGGTCGAGAAGTTGGGGCTTGTAACGTTCAAACATCTCAGTCCGTATGTTTTGCAAGGACTAAATGAAGATGAAGAGTTAGAAGTAATAGAGCAAGTACTTGTGTCATTTTCAATTAGGAGATATGAAGATGAAGTCTTGTGTGATGTTGTTTCCATGAATTTAAGCCATCTACTCCTTGGACATCCTTGGCAGTTTGATAAACGAGCATTGTATGATGGGTTCTCCAATGAGTATTCATTCAAACACCAAGGGAGAAAGATCATATTGGTTCCAATGTGCCTAAATCAAGTCCATGAATGCCAAGATATCGTCAAATCACATATAGAGGAATTGATGAAAACTAAAGCCATAAAGAAAGTTGAAAAGATTGAATTTGGGAGCAAAGAGGGAAGTGCGTGTAGAAGAGAAAATGAAAAGATTAGAAGTGATGTTGTGGTTAAAAGATACGGTGAGGTTGAACATGTACAAATCAAAGAAGAACATTGTGAGAAAACTAGGACATTTGGAGTTGAATATTAGAGTGTGATTTTGCATGAGAAAGCCATTAGAGTAATTGAAAATGAGAGTAAGAGCATTGAGAGTGAAGATGAGTGTATTGAAAAACATGAGCATGAGAGAAAAAAATTTGAGGAGTTTTGCTTTATAATGATCAATTTTTTTCTTCTATTCGTTCTTTGAATTTGCAGGATATTCCAAGGGACATTCAAGATGATTCATGTATCATTTCTTTTGAAATTCCAAAAGATGTGTCACTTAAAATTATAAAGAACATGTTCATTAACCTTCAAAGTCCATTCACCTCATACTCAAGATCGAATGAACCTTATGGAAGGGAAGATTCAATGAACATATCCATGGAGAACATTAAGAGTCCAAACTCATTCATTCATGAATTTAATCCTTTCCTTTTCTTTGGTTCTAAGTTATCATCTTCTAACTTTGTTTTATTTTTCAGGTTGTTGATTTAGAAAAAAAGACTTGAACATGTGAAGCATTTTGAGCAAAGAAAATGGTGCAAGATGAGAATAAAGAATTTCTAATCCAACGAAGATCCAAGTTGTTCCCTTATGTACCAAGCATCGATTTGGGGACAAATCACCATAAAGAAGGTGATGCAAGGCTCTTCTGATGCCTTGACAAATGATTGTGAATCTAGGAAAGAAGCAAAACAACCTGCGAAGTGAATGGCTCAAAACAGAATGGTTAAGGGTGGTAGGCGTATGGTGAATAGGTGGGCTATTTTAAATGAAAGCGGAAGAATGGTTGATTAGGCTATGGTTATGGTTTATAAAACAAAAGGGATGGTAGTGAGGATAGTATCTTGAAAAAGACTCAAAGAAGAACCAATGCTATATAGAGCAAAGACCCAGACTTTATATTGCTTCTTCAAGGGGTGGTGATAAGTACTTTGACCCACTAGTTATATGAACTAGGAACCAGAAGTATCAAGATGAAAGAAAGGGGTTGACGCCACAAGTATAAAATATACTTGATAAGTCGATAAAAGTCACCAGGACTTAAGGAAGAGAATAATCTCACTTTAATTAAACAAAAGGTTTGATTACAGTTGAAATATAATGGCCTATTTATAGTTTTTGAAGGGACTTGGTCGAATAGGTACATGTTGGTTCGGCCAGCCCTTGTACCTTCCTAAAATGACATGATTTTTAATGAAAAAACAAGACTTTAATGAAAATACATGCTCTTTACCGAATGGTTATGTGTTGGTTTGGCCCTAAGGATGATTTGAATGCAATTGGAAGTTATTTGGGCGCCAAAATGAAGAGGAAAGAGTCTTTGGCCGAATAGGAAGCATCCCTTGGTGTTTTGGTGCCAATTTGATGTCACATGAAGTGCACATGCTTGAATGATGCACATGGCAGCCTACATGAATGCACATGGGTCTTATTGCTATGCTTTGATGAGGTTGCAACCATAGGATGATGTCTTGAAGTCCATGGAATGAAGTTAGGCAACAACTAGGCGTTAATTTGCTTCCAATGTGTATCTAGATGACATGGCATCCATTGGGCAGCCTAGAGATGAACTAGCTTCAAGGTAAGCTAGATGAGTGTATTCGTAGCTAACTAGGTGAGTTATAGCTTGATAAACTCAAACTAGTTAGCTTTGGTCTTCTCAGCTCCCCAGCTACTCTCCTAACTACTTCCAGCTACCTTTAGTCCACTTTTTAGCATTTTGGTCCAAAACTCTCCTCCAGCTAAGTTTAGCTACATGCTAGCTCCTCCAGATAAGTTGAGCTTTCCTTAGTGTTCCACGAGCTGCCATGATATTTGAGGGTAACCTGACATTCATGGCTTTAGCTTTCTCCCATTCCTCTATACGTGATTTGAGGGTAACCTGACATTCATGGACTTGATTTGGAAGCATAGGCGCCAATATGATTTTCCTTCCTTGATGTTGGAAAGAGTACTTGTTAGAAAATCCCTCATGGGAAGCCTTCTTGTCAAACTGCCAAGGACGTCCTAATATAATGTGGCATGCACTCATGGGCACCATGTCACAAAGGACTTCATCATTATATCTCCCAATTGAGAAAGGTACAACAACTTGTTTGGTTACCTTGGCTTCACCCACATCGTTGAGCCATTGAAGTTTGTAAGGATGAGGATGCTTGGAAGCCTTTAGACCCAACTTTTCCATCATGTGAGTACTTGCTACGTTTGTAAAACTTGCTCCATCAATGATCACCACACAAATTTTATCTCCCACGTGACATTTGGTATGGAAGATGTTCTCTCTTTGTTCATCCTATTGACTTTGATTGATCAAAGTCCTTTTGACTATAAAGATGTTGGATGGAAGAGACATGTTAGCAAATAAGGAAAAACGAAATGTGTGTAGGACCTTACCAGAATATACTCTCACAAAGCCTCACGAGTCACTCCAAGGAAACTTGAATGTCACTCAATTCGCTCGTGTTTGCACTCTAGGACTTTAATGGCTTTTACTTGTCCTCTTCTGATCTCACACACTCACCAGCCTTTTTCCTCTCGATTCTCTTGTCTCAAGTTCTAGATAACTTTACTCAAGACTATATCAAGTAAATTTTACTTGTTTGGCGTCGGCTGCAAAAAGGTTAATAGGAAGGGAAAACAAATATAATGAAAGGGTGGCTTAGAAATAAAAAGAAAAGAATAAAAGGGGTTACTTACACAAGTCACTTTACAACCTTCTACCATCACAATCAATTTAAATGGCTTACTTGACTTGCTTGGTGATGAGAATTGTTGATGAGTCCTTCAACTTCATTCTTTTCTTTTCTTTGTTTTTCTTCTTTTTGAGTGCTGGATTTTTTTTCTTTTGAGTTCTTCACTTTGTTTTCTGATTTTTCTTGATTTCTTTGACTTTGCACTTCACATTGCACTTCTTTTTGTATTTTTCTTTTTGTTGTTGTTGCACGTTGCTTCTTCCACCGAAGCTCTGATTACCGCTTGATGTAAGGCTCTTTAGATGCCTTGACAAATGATTGTGGATCTAGGAAGGAAGCAAAACAACATGCGAAGTGAATGGCTCAAAACAGAATGGTTAAGGGTGGTAGGCGTATGGTGAATAGGTGGGCAATTTAAAATGGAAGCGGAAGAATGGTTGATTAGGCTATGGTTATGGTTTATGAAACAAAAGGGAAGGATAGTATCTTGAAAAATACTCAAAGAAGAACCAATGCTATATAGAGCAAAGACCCAGACTTTATATTGCTTCTTCAAGGGGTGGTGATAACTACTTTGACCCACTAGTTATATGAACTAGGAACCAGAAGTATCAAGATGAAAGAAAGGAGTTGACGCCACAAGTATAAAATATACTTGATAAGTCGATAAAAGTCATCAGGACTTAAGGAAGAGAATAATCTCACTTTAATTAAACAAAAGGTCTGATTACAATTGAAATATAATGGCCTATTTATAGTTTTTGAAGGGACTTGGCCGAATAGGTATATGTTGGTTCGGCCAGCCCTTGTACCTTCCTAAAATGACATGATTTTTAATGAAAAAACAAGACTTTAATGAAAATACATGCTCTTGACCGAATGGTTATGTGTTGGTTCGGCCCTAATGATGATTTGAATGCAATTGGAAGTTATTTGGGCACCAAAATGAAGAGGAAAGAGTCTTTGGCTGAATAGGAAGCATCCCTTGGTGTTTTGGCGCCAATTTGATGTCACATGAAGTGCACATGCTTGAATGATGCACATGGCAGCCTACAAGAATGCACATGGGTATTGTTGCTATGCTTTGATGAGGTTGCAACCAGAGGATGATGTCTTGAAGTCCATGGAATGAAGATAGGCAACAACTAGGCGTGAATTAGCTTCCAATGTGTATCTAGATGACATGGTATCCATTGGGTAGCCTAGAGATGAACTAGCTTCAAAGTAAGCTAGATTAGTGTCTTGGTAGCTAACTAGGTGAGTTATAGCTTGATAAACTCAAGCTAGGTAGCTTTGGTGTTCTAAGCTCCTCAGCTACTCTCCCAGCAACTTCCAGCTACCATTAGTCCAGTTTTCAACACTTTGGTCGAAAACTCTCCTCCAGCTAAGTTCAGCTACATGCTAGCTCCTCCAGCTAAGTTGAGCTTTCCTTAGTGTTCCACGAGCTGCCATGATATTTTTGAGCTGTTTCTGAGCTTCATATGACGTCCAAATACTCTACCAAGCTGCCTCATCGTGCATCACACTCCAATGTACCTATATGTGCAATGAAACAAGGTAAGTCCATGATATTAAGTTGTTATGAGCTAAATGCCTTGCTGCCATGTATGATTATGGTGATGTGAGCTATGTTTGAAGGTCATGAGCTAATTATATCATCTCAAAGTATGTGTAAGATAATGCATGAAGCTTAAGAGCTAATATGAATGCATATGAACTAATGAAATGATTTATAATGATGTTTCCTTGATGCATATATGATAATCATGCTTAATATGATTATAAGACTATCCTAATATGCTTATAACATTGTGTATCAATCATAAAGATAGGGTATATGTTGTATGCATGAATATCATATAACGTGGTATTCATAAATGATAAATTGAAACATGTAATAATAATATCCTAAGAAATGATATGTAATCATAGCATATATTTAAATAATATGAAAAACATGATCAAATAAGCATAGGATGGAAATAATAGTATGATAATATATACTAACATGTGAATGCATGCTTATGATAGAATAGAATGTATAAATGATATAGTATAAGATAGGGTAATGAAGAACTCCCTTAGAAATAACTTTGAAGAACATCCATGGTGTGTTCAAGTCATGGAGAAAGTTGGAGCTTGTTTGGATCGTATCATACTCCCCTTCTTTTAGGCGATTTGTCCTCAAATCAAATTAGTTTCTCATTGAAGACCTTCTTGATGTAGGAAGGATTGAATCCTTATGTTTTCCTCCAATATATGATTCATACAAAATGTTCAACCTCTTGGCTTCAAATCTAGTAACTTCACATCCTTTGATGGGAGGACACAATGTTTGGGAACCATCATATGTCCTTTGAATGGAAAAGACATATCCCTTCACGAACCAACTTGATCCTTTTACTTTATTCTTTGAATAATCATAATGCTTGGAAAGGACCTCTATATCTTCATTTCCTCCTTTTAATTCACCATGCTTGTTGGTGAAAAGGTTTGTCTCTTGGTTGGAGTCATCACGTCGCTTGGTGAAGATAAGTGTTTTTTGAATGACTCCTTGGGGCTTATTTAAATCATCATGTCCTTTCACCATTGTGCCTCTCCAAATTATTGCCTTGAGGGTTGGTATGATTTCTTCACCATAAGGATGAAACAAGTTGCTGCAAAATAAATCAATGTTAGTAAATGAAAAATTGTTAACAAAATGAATAGAAATAGCAAACCAGGGTAGATGTTTAATGGGCATTGGTTGCTTAATGATGAAAAACTCCATTGGTTGCTTAATTCCCTTCAATATGTGCAATGTACTTGGAGTATGAATGATGTCAACTCTTGGTACTTCAATTGGCTCATTCTTTTGAATTTCAAGAGGTGCATCCTTTGAAATGTCAAAGGATATATCTTGTGGATCACCAAAAGTCACGTCTATTGATTCTTCAAAAGACATGTTTCTTGAATCTTCAACTTGAAGTGACATGTCTATTGGATTGTCCTGCACGTCAAAAGAAAGAATAGGAGTAGGATTAGATAAAATATGATCTTCACCCTCATTTTCCTTTTTCTCTTTGCTCCCATTTTCAATCCTTTCATTTTGTTCATTTTCAACTCTCTCCACTCTTTTTTCTCATGCAAAATTTCTCTTTCAAATTTCTTCACGGCTTTAGCTTTCTCCCATTCCTCTATACGTGATTTGAGGGTAACCTGACATTCATGGACTTGATTTGGAAGCATAGGCGCCAATATGATTTTCTTTCCTTGATGTTGGAAAGAGTACTTGTTAGAAAATCCATCATGGGTAGCCTTCTTGTCAAACTGCCAAGGACGTCCTAATATAATGTGGCATGCACTCATGGGCACCACGTCACAAAGGACTTCTTCATTATATCTCCCAATTGAGAAAGGTACAACAACTTGTTTGGTTACCTTGGCTTCACCCACATCGTTGAGCCATTGAAGTTTGTAAGGATGAGGATGCTTGGAAGCCTTTAGACCCAACTTGATGTGATCCAATTCAGCATCATATTTACCATGGCTATTCAACTTCCCAGGGAAGAAACTTTCTATCTTTATACCTATAGATGCTTATTTCATATGTTATAAGATAGATATATATATATATATATATATATATATATATATATTATACCTATAGTTATTATGATAATAAGTTATCCATTTATATATGAGATACAAGTTATTATCATATACTATAGTCACAATATTATAATATACACATTATATAAGCTTATATACTTAGTTTATTTCTTTATGTTATGCATGTAGGCACATTCAGCCAACACTTGGGAGCTGCATTAGAGCTAAATGGAGCATGTAACAGCAAGGAAACTTACATGGGATCGATTAGGAGAGCACAAGGAACAATTGGTGAAAAGTTATCCGAATGCCGTGAGCTCATAGCTAGATTGAGCTGAAGATTTGAGCTACAAGATGACCTTATTTCAGATGGGGAGTTGCACCATCATCATTACCACTTAGGACACTTCAAATATGTCCTAAGTCAAAATTTGTGAAATCGTACCTTTTCGCGAATAGTTGCCACCTCAAGAGGTACCTTTTCACAAGGAGTTGCCCAAACGTCCACCATGTCACAAGTCATCTATGGCCAGCTCACCTTTAGCTCATTCACACCATAAGCAGCTCAAACATGAAGGGACACCTTTCTCAAACATTGTGACCTTTCATGAATGATGCTGCCCATGAAGATGCCTTTTCATCTAGGAGCACGTTGGTGAAGGAATTGCTAGCATTGGAAGCTTAAATCACCAAGAGACATGAGATAGAGCTCCAAGCCTATTCGGTCACACCACATGCCTTGCACATGGAAGTTTGGCGCCAAACATGATAAGGCAATTAACTATTTGACCAAGGAGAGGAAATTGGCGCCAAGATGAACAAGCATGCACCATTCGGCCAAGGGAGATGTCTCTCCACCCTTTGACTGAATCATTAAGGCCTTTCATGAAGAGTTAGCCGAACCATCACATGCCCAAAGGACTTATTCATTCATCTCAAGCATTATGTATTTTCCTAGAGACATGTATCTAGCCGAAACAACTTGTAACCATTCGGCCAAGCCCTCTCATTTCCTATAAATAGAGTGGCTTGCCTTTATTTGTACCCATCTCATCTCTTATATAAAACATACTCTTGTGAGTTAATTTCCCTTCAAAGTTCTTTGTGAACTTTATCGATTAAGCAAGTATAATTCATATACTTGTGGCGTCATTCTTTCCATCTTGATTCCAAAATTCCTAGATTGATATCTAGTGGGTTGAAGACACTATCACCACCCTCAAGTAAGTTTGTAAAGAACGGGATTTTGCTTCTTAGCATTGTTTCCTCTTTGGCGTGCTTGAGATACAACATCACCATCTCCATTGCACCATCAACACCAACCAACAAGACCATCAATTCCGCAGTCATCTCTATACCATTATTTTAAATTCATTTCTTATCTTATTATTCCATTTATCCTTCCATTACTAAACTTATTTATTTCTTATCTTATTTACAACCCAAGCTTATAATTCAAGGACATCAGTACTTGTCAATCTTAGATCGGGACATAATAAGGCTATCTACTCTCTTCCATCAAAGCGTGTAGATTCGCCTTACATCAAGCGATAATCAGAGCATAGTTGGATTGACAACAAAAGTGTCATTGACGTGCAAAGCAAAAGAAAAAGACAAAAGAAGAGAAAAATCAGAAAAGAAAAGAAAAGAAAAGAAATTCAAAAGAGAAAGCAAGCCAAGGAAAAGTGCTCTACCTTTGCAAGTACATCAAAGAGGCCATCTACACTAAGAGAAGATAACATTATTGTTTCTTGAGAAAGGTTGCAGTAAGTGTTGTTTCTTGAATTGTAAGTCACCTCTTTCTTTTCCATAATTTCATTTTCCTTGTCTCCAAACATTTCTTTCTTTTAATACCTTAAAACCTTTCTTCTACCTTTCCATTTCTTCTATTCTTTCTACCCTAACCTATTTGCAATCGACGCACACAAGGAAGGAATTAACTTGTTATAATCTTGAGTAAGTTCCTCAAAGGAATTAGCAAGAGAAATCGAGTGGAAAAAGGCTATTGAGAGAGTGAGATCAGAAAGGGAATTGTTAAAAGCCAAATATATATTATCGAGAGTAAACACGAGTGTTGAGTGGAGTGAAATTGTGAGACTTTGTGAGTGTGCTGGTAAGGTTTAATTTTTTTTTGTTTTATTTACTAACCATGTCTCAAAGTCCTAAAAGAAATGCATATCAACCCAATTTGCAAATGCAAGCACTGATTGGAGAAATGATGAGAATGTTTCGAATAGAATTTGATGCTCTCTATGAGAAACTAGACCAAAGACAAGATCAACCACAAATTAGAAACAATAATACTCCTCGGAGGTAACAACCTCTTCCAGAAGATGATGTCCCAAATCCTTATGATGAAGAAAAACCAGCATTGATACAAGGACCTAGGCGTCCAATGTTGATGATAATATGAGCAACATCAAAATCAAAATTCGTCAATTCCAAGGGAAGACTGATCCAGAAGCCTATCTTGAATGGGAAAGCAAGGTGGAACATGTGTTTAGTTGCCATAACTATTCCGAACTCAAGAAAGTAAGATTGGCAGCCATGGAGTTTGTTGATTATGCTTTGATATGGTGAGGTCAACTTACTATTACTCGAAGAAGGAATGGAGAGAGACCAATTTTAACATGGCTCGAAATGAAAGGTATCATGCGTAAACGTTTCATTCCTACTCATTATCACCGAGACATGTTTCAGAAATTACAGAATTTGAAACAAGGCCAACGGAGCGTGGAGGATTATTATAAAGAAATGGAAGTGGCAATGATCTGAGTCAATATTGAGAAAGATCGTGAAGCAACCATGGCTAGATTTCTTGCTGGACTCAATCCTGAGATTGCCAACACACTAGAATTGTATCATTATATCGAACTTGATGAAATGGTGCAAATGGCTATGAAAATAGAGAGGTAATTACAAAGGACATCTATATCTCGCACTACCATGCCTTCGAGATGGAGTCCTAACAATTTGAAGAAGTCTACTCCTACTCCTATCAAGGAAAAAGCTGAATCATCATATGCATCCCAACTTGGTAAGGAGAATCGAGGAAAAGAGATCACTGAATGAACAAGAGACATTTGTTGTTTTAAATGTCTTGGGAGGGGGCATATATCCACACAATGTCATAATAGAAACACCATGTTATTACTTGGAAATGGTGAGATTGAATCTGACCATGAAGAAGAAAAGCACCACCAACAGAAGTGGAGGAAGAAACTGAAATTGGTGCTCCTGTGGAAGGTGAAGCCCTAGTGGTCAAGAGAAGTCTAAGTGCCCAAGTAGTAGAAGACGATCCACAACGGGAAAACATCTTTCATACACGCTGCATGTGAATGAAAAAGTGTGTTTCATGATTATAGACGGAGGGAGTTGTACTAATGTTACCAGTACCATCATGGTGGAGAAATTGGGATTGCAAACGTTGAAACATCCAAATCCATACAAACTACAATGGCTCAATGAACGAGGTGAACTTAATGTCAACAAACAGGTGATGGTCCCTTTTTCAATTGGTAAGTACAAGGACGAGGTTATGTGCGATATTGTTCCTATGCATGCTAGCCATTTACTTCTTGGAAGACCATGGCAATATGATAGGAGTACCATTCATGATTGTTTTACCAATCAGTATTCATTCAACCATGGAGGAAAGAAGATCATCCTAACACCCTTGACACCTAAAAAAGTCCAAGTTGAGCAAATCAAGATGAAACAAAGTGTTGAGGCCATGAGGAAAGGAAAATCGAAGTTAATCCAGGAAGAAAACATTCCAAAAACAAGTGCTTATACATCTAAGTGCTTGTTACAAATATGTTTACTGACGAGGCGCAAGGTCAATGAAGATTTTTCTAACTTTGACAATGCAAGAATTTCCTTTGATTTGCAGGATGATCCAAGTGACACAATCCATCGATTTGGGAAATTAAAAGACAAGACCTTTCAAGAGCCAAAAGGTGTGATTTTTGAAAAGCAAAGAGTGGTAATTCTTCATCCAAAGGACGTGATCCTTCAAGAATCAAGAGTTATGCCTAATGAAAATCAAAGGGAAGCGATTTTTCAACCAAGGGGCGTGACTTATGAGAACATCACTATTCAAAGAGTCATCATCTTTCACGAATCAATGCAAACATCTATTGAAGAACAAAAGGACATGATTTTTGGAATGCAAAAGGGCGCAAACGTTCAAAGCAAAATGACTTCAATAGACATGAACTTTGAACATACAATTTACAGGAAGTATTTCTTAACTTTAGTTATGTTTGATCACATTTTTTCTAATGAAAGTTTTCTTTCTTTTCAGGTTAAGAACTTCCAAAGCAGTCTTTCAACGGATATGAACCTTTTTGTAAAGATTGAATGGAAGGACACTAAGAAAAGACGATCATTCGATTTGAGGACAAATCGATTAAAAGAAGGGGAGGATGATGTGATCCAATTCAGCATCATATTTACCATGGCTATTCCAACTTCTCCAGGGAAGAAACTTTCTATCTTTATACCTATAGATGCTTATTTCATATGTTATAAGATAGTTATTTTCATATATATATATATTATACCTATAGTTATTATGATAATAAGTTATCCATTTATATATGAGATACAAGTTATTATCATATACTATAGTCACAATATTATAATATACACATTATATAAGCTTATATACTTAGTTTATTTCTTTATGTTATGCATGTCGGCACATTCGACCAACACTTGGGAGCTGCATTAGAGCTAAATGGAGCATGTAACAACAAGGAAACTTACATGGGATCGATTAGGAGAGCACAAGGAACAATTGGTGAAAAATTATCCGGAGGCCGTGAGCTCATAGCTAGATTGAGCTGAAGATTTGAGCTACAAGATGACCTTATTTCAGATGGGGAGTTGCACCATCATCATCACCACTTAGGACACTTCAAATATGTCCTAAGTCAAAATTTGTGAAATCGTACCTTTTCGCAAATAGTTGCCGCCTCAAGAGGTACCTTTTCACAAGGAGCTGCCCAAACGTCCACCATGTCACAAGTCATCTATGGTCAGCTCACCTTTAGCTCATTCACACCATAAGCAGCTCAAACATGAAGGGACACCTTTCTCAAACATTGTGACCTTTCATGAATGATGCTGCCCATGAAGATGCCTTTTCATCTAGGAGCACGTTGGTGAAGGAATTGCAGCATTGGAAGCTTAAATCACCAAGAGACATGAGATAGAGCTCCAAGCCTATTCAGTGACACCACATGCCTTGCACATGGAAGCTTTGGCGCCAAACATGATAAGACACATGACTATTCGGCCAAGGAGAGGAAATTGGCGCCAAGATGAACAACCATGCACAATTCGGCCAAAGGAGATGTCTCTCCACCCTTTGACCGAATCATTAAGGCCTTTCATGAAGAGTTAGCTGAACCATCACAAGCCCAAAGGTCTTATTCATTCATCTCAAGCATTATGTATTTTCCTAGAGACATGTATCTAGCCGAAACAACTTGTAACCATTCGGCCAAGCCCTCTCATTTCCTATAAATAGAGTGGCTTGACTTCATTTGTACCCATCTCATCTTTTATATAAAACATACTCTTGTGAGTTAATTTCCCTTCAAAGTTCTTTGTGAACTTTATCGATTAAGCAAGTTTAATTCATATACTTGTGGCGTCATTCTTTCCATCTTGAGTCTAAAATTCCTAGATTGATATCTAGTGGGTTGAAGACACTATCACCACCCCTCAAGTAAGTTTGTGAAGAATGAGATTGTGCTTCTTAGCATTGTTTCCTCTTTGGTGTGCTTGAGATACAACATCACCATCTCCATTGCACCATCAACACCATCAACATCAACCAACAAGACCATCAATTCCGCAGCCATCTCTATACCATTCTTTTAAATTCATTTCTTATCTTATTATTCCATTTATCCTTCCATTACTAAACTTATTTATTTCTTATCTTATTTACAGCCCAAGCTTATAATTCAAGGACATCAGTACTTGTCAATCCTAGATCGGGACACAATAAAGCTATCTACTCTCTTCCATCAAAACATGTAGATTTGCCTTACATCAAGCGATAATCAGAGTATAGTTGGATTGACAACAAAAGTGTCATTGGCGTGCAAAGCAAAAGAAAAAGACTCCTACATCAAAATTGGAGTGCAAAAAGAAAGAAAAAGACAAAAGAAGAGAAAAATCAAAAAAAAAAAAAAGAAATTCAAAAGAGAAAGCAAGCCAAGGAAAAGTGCCCTAGCTTTGCAAGTACATCAAAGAGGCCATCTACACTAAGAGAAGATAACCTTATTGTTTCTTGAGAAAGGTTGCAGTAAGTGTTGTTTCTTGAATTGTAAGTCACCTCTTTCTTTTCCATAATTTCATCTTCCTTGGCTTCAAACATTTGTTTCTTTTAATACCTTAAAACATTTCTTCTACCTTTCCATTTCTTCTATTCTTTCTACCCTAAACTATTTGGAGTCGACGCACACAAGGAAGGAATTAACTTGTTATAATCTTGAGTAAGTTCCTCAAAGGACTTAGCAAGAGAAATCGAGTGGAAAAAGGCTATTGAGAGAGTGAGATCAGAAGGGGAATTGTTAAAAGCCAAATATATATTCCCGAGAGTAAACACGAGTGTTGAGTGGAGTGATCTTATCTTTTCTTTGGAGTGAAATTATGAGACTTTGTGAGTGTGTTGGTAAGGTTTAATTTTTTATGTTTTATTTACTAACCATGTCTCAAAGTCCTAAAGGAAATGCAGGTCAACCCAATTTGCAAATGCAAGCACTGATAGGAGAAATGATGAGAATGTTTCGAACAAAATTTGATGCTCTCCATGAGAAACTAGACCAAAGATAAGATCAACCACAAATTAGAAACAATAATACTCCTCGGAGAAGATGATGTCCCAAATCCTTATGATGAAGAAAAACAACTTGTTTGGTTACCTTGGCTTCACCCACATCGTTGAGCCATTGAAGTTTGTAAGGATGAAGATGCTTGGAAGCCTTTAGACCCAACTTTTCCACCATGTGAGTACTTGCTACGTTTGTACAACTTCCTCCATCAATGATCACCACGCAAATTTTATCTCCCACGTGACATTTGGTATGGAAGATGTTCTCTCTTTGTTCATCCTCTTGACTTTGAATGTTCAAAGTCCTTTTGACTACAAAGATGTTGGATGGAAGAGACATGTTAGCAAATAAGGAAAAATAAAATGTGTGTAGGACCTTACCAGAATATACTCTCACAAAGCCTCACGAGTCACTCCAAGGAAACTTGAATGTCACTAAATCCGCTCGTGTTTACACTCTAGGACTTTAATTGCTTTTACTTGTCCTCTCCTGATCTCACGCACTCTTCAGCCTTTTTCCTCTTGATTCTCTTGTCTCAAGTTCTAGATAACTTTACTCAAGACTATATCAAGTAAATTTTACTTGTCTGGCATCGGCTGCAAAAAGTTTAATAGGAAGGGAAAACAAATATAATGAAAGGGTGGCTTAGAAATAGAAAGAAAATAATAAAAGGGGTTACTTACACAAGTCACTTTACAACCTTCTATCATAACAGTCAATTTAAACGGCTTACTTGACTTGCTTGGTGATGAGAATTGTTGATGAGTGCTTCAACTTCATTCTTTTCTTTTCTTTGCTTTTCTTCTTTTTGAGTGTTGGTTTTTTCTTTCTTTTGAGTGCTTCACTTTGTTTTCTGATTTTTCTTGATTTCTTTGACTTTGCACTTCACATTGCACTTCTTTTTGTATTTTTCTTTTTGTTGTTGTTGCACATTGCTTCTTCCACCAAAGCTCTGATTACCGCTTGATGTAAGGCTCTTCTGATGCCTTGGAAAATGATTGTGGATCTAGGAAGGAAGCAAAACAACCTGCGAAGTGAATGGCTCAAAAAAGAATGGTTAAGGGTGGTAGGCGTATGGTAACTAGGTGGGCTATTTAAAATGGAAGCGGAAGAATGGTTGATTAGGCTATGGTTATGGTTTATATAGTATCTTGAAAAAGACTCAAAGAAGAACCAATGCTATATAGAGCAAAGACCCAGACTTTATATTGCTTCTTCAAGGGGTGGTGATAAGTACTTTGACCCACTAGTTATATGAACTAGGAACCAAAAGTATCAAGATGAAAGAAAGGGGTTGATGCCACAAGTATAAAATATACTTGATAAGTCGATAAACGTCACCAGGACTTAAGGAAGAGAATAATCTCACTTTAATTAAACAAAAGGTCTGATTACAATTGAAATATAATGGCCTATTTATAGTTTTTGAAGGGACTTGGCCGAATAGGTATATGTTGGTTCGGCCAGCCCTTGTACCTTCCTAAAATGACATGATTTTTAATAAAAAACAAGACTTTAATGAAAATACATGCTCTTGGCCGAATGGTTATGTGTTGGTTCGGCCCTAAGGATGATTTGAATGCAATTGGAAGTTATTTGGGCGCCAAAATGAAGAGGAAAGAGTCTTTGGCCGAATAGGAAGCATCCCTTGGTGTTTTGGCACCAATTTGATGTCACATGAAGTGCACATGGCAGCCTACATGAATGCACATGGGTCTTCTTGCTATGCTTTGATGAGGTTATAACCATAGGATGATGTCTTGAAGTCCATGGAATGAAGAGACGCAACAACTAGGCGTGAATTAGCTTCCAGTGTGTATCTAGATGACATGGCATCCATTGGGCAGCCTAGAGATGAACTAGCTTCAAGGTAAGCTAGATGAGTGTCTTGGTAGCTAACTAGGTGAGTTATAGCTTGATAAACTCAAGCTAGTTAGCTTTGGTCTTCTCAGTTCCTCAGCTACTTCCAGCTACCTTTAGTACACTTTTCAGCACTTTGGTCCAAAGATCTCCTCCAGCTAAGTTCAGCTACATGCTAGCTCCTCCAGCTAAGTTGAGCTTTCCTTAGTGTTCCATGAGCTGCCATGATAATTGTGAGCTGTTTGTGAGCTGCATATGACGTCCAAATACTCTACCAAGCTGCCTCATCGTGTATCACACTCCAATGTACCTATATGTGCAAGGAAACAAGGTAAGTCCATGATATTGAGCTGTTATGAGCTAAATGCCTTGCTGCCATGTATGATTATGGTGATGTGAGCTATGTTTGAAGGTCATGAGCTAATTATATCATCTCAAAGTATGTGTAAGATAATGCATGAAGCTTAATAGCTAATATGAATGCATATGAACTAATGAAATGATTTATAATGATGCTTCCTTGATGTATATATGATAATCATGCTTAATATGATTATAAGACTATCCTAATATGCTTATAACATTGTGTATCAATCATAAAAGATAGGGTATATGTTGTATGCATTAATATCACATAACATGGTATTCATAAATGATAAATGGAAACATGTAATAATAATATCCTAAGAAATGATATGTAATCATAGCATATATTTGAATAATATGAAAAAACATGATCAAATAAGCATAGTATGGAAATAATAGTATGATAATTTATACTAACATGTGAATGCATGCTTATGATAGAATAAAATGTATAAATGATATAATATAAGAAAGGGTAATGAAGAACTCCCTTAGAAATAGCTTTGAAGAACATCCATGGTGTGTTCAAGTCATGGAGAAAGTTGGAGCTTGTTTGGATCGTATTAGAAGGGGGGATGATGTGATCTTGCCGACCACCAATATCAAACAAAACATGCTCACAACTTTGAAGTTCTTCCAAGATGATTTTAAGGGAGTTCTTCCATATTTTATAACTTATTTACTCATTTATACTTTATATTTGTTATAAACATGCTTTTACATTCTAAACTATGCTTGAATATTCATATATTGTCCTATGTTTGCATTCTATATGAAATTCATGCATGTCACATCTTTAATTAGTTTGTTTCATGCATACGTTACACATTCCTTACTTATGTTATCATATCAATTGAATTATTATATTAGCCATGGAATCATGTGTTACATTTGAATGTTACTTATTATTTATTCATGAACTTGAGCATTGTAACTTATATACATTTTGTATCTAGTGGAAGGTACATTCAAGGCAATCCAATGGACAGTTCACGTCACTCCTATTGATCGCCACTTTAGAACATGTTCCAAGAATCTTTTGGTGATGAAGTCTTATTAACATTTAATCCCCTATCTCTTATATCTCAAACTCACTTTGAATCATATCAATCCGATATTGGGAGCTCAAGATATGCCCAGATTAATTAAGACTGTGCAGGCTGGAAATAAGTACGGGATTTACAACCAAATGAAGAGCCATGTTCACACCTGATGCATTTCCACCTTCATGAATCCATTTATGGCGTTTACAATCATACAAGGAGTCTAAAGGGTTGGTTCACATTCAAGGGAGATGGATGCATTATTTACAAACTCATTCACCAAATCCAAGTGCATGAAGGGAGCCTATGAGTCACGTTCACACTTGGTGCATGCATTCCAAAGGGGGCCAAACCTACAATGATACATTCCTCCAAATTCATACAAAGAAATGAAACAACAGTCCACACCAAGAGAGGATGAATTCGGCTATGAATATGTGTTCAATTAAATGGATTAACATTCATTTATTTAATTAGTCCATGAACTTGCATAGGAGGGGTCGTACATTGTATTTCCTAAGTGATGAACATTCATCCATGAATGTTAAATCATTAAATCTTGTATGTGCATCCTAGACATCTCTTAGGCCTATAATTAGCTTTCCATTTCATTTGTAAGAACCAATTCACTTTGTTTATTCAAATATTTGTGAGAGTTTCCCTCTTTAGTTCTTAAGTGAACTTTATCAACTTATCAAGCTTATGCTTGTGGCGTCACCCCTATCTATGTCACCATGATACATCTGGTTCCTATCTCTTTATAGATAGTAGGTCAAAGTCCTTGTTTACCATTCCTTAAAGAAACAATATAAAGTATGGGTCTTTGTTCTTTAACATTGGTTCTTCTTTGAGTCTTCTTTGAGATACTACTTTTCATATTCATCTCCATCACCTTCATTCTGCTTCCATTAACATACGTCATCATTTCCATTAAACATATCACCAACTTATATATATTTTCCGCTGCCATATTTATCTTTCCATTTAACTATTTTTATGCTTTCTTGTTTGTGCAGGATCCTTGTTCTTTCCTAGATCGAAACAATCAAAGGTACAACCTTGACTTCACCATCCATTTAAGTGAGGCTAGGTTGAAATGTATCACCGATCATGAGGCTTTGAAACACATTACATGATGCAAGCACGTTTTCATCAATAAAGGGAGTACTCTTTAACACCTTTATATTGAAGATACTATATATATGATATATACTACATGCTCTTATAATACAATTCATGATAAGAATTCTTGTTATGTAGATAAAGAATAACTTAGTATGAACACAACATGCACATTAATATTTAGCATATTTGGATAGTTTTATAATCATATTAAATATGATTACCTTATATACATCAAGACAACATCATTATAATTCATTTTATTAGATCATATGCATTCATATTAGCTCTTAAGCTTCATGCATTATCTTACACATATTACGAGATGATATAATTAGCTCATGACCTTCAAACATAGCTCATATTACCATAATAATACATGACAGCAAGGTATTTAGCTCATAACAACTCAATACCATGGACTTACCTTGTTTCCTTGCACATATAGGCACATTGGAGTGTGATGCACGTTGAGGTAGCTTAGTGGATGATTTGAACGTCATATGCAGCTCATGGAACACTAAGGAAAGCTCAATTCAGCTGGAGGAGCTCAAGGCTAGCTAAACTCAGCTAGTTGGACTATTTGGAGCTGAGTTGCCAAAACTGATATAAATGGTAGCTGAATGTAGCTGAACATATTGTTATGGAGCTCACAAAGACTCGACTAGGAAGCTTATTAACAAAACAGCCCATGCTTGCTAGCTAGCTCCACACTCAAGCTAGCTTGAAGGAATCACATGTACGCCCAAGAAGGAACACATGACCAGCCATCATCTCATGCACTAGGCTACAACACAAGGTTCCCTAGAACTCCCATGTGCCTTGCATATGACCAGCCCCCAAGTGCCTTGCATGTGGGTTCATTTAGGCGCCAATATGAAGAGCCATTTAACCATTCAGCCAAGCATCATCTCCTCTCCCATATGGCACCAATTTGAAGGGATACAAGTGTTATTCGGCCAAGGATCATTTCCCTCCATGAAGGGCCGAACCATCATCTCTTTTAGCATTTAAATTATGTCTTTATAGGGAGATACATGGGCTGGCCGAACCATATGTCTCTATTCGGCCATGTCCCTCCATTTACTATAAATAGGAAAGCATATCTCAATTGTACGCAGACCATTTTGATTAATATAAGTGAGATTATTCTCTTCCTTAAGTCCTGGTGACTTTTATCGACTTATCAAGTATTTTTAATACTTGTGGCGTCAACCCCTTTCTTTTCACCTTGATACTTCTGGTTTCTATTTCTTTATAGATAGTGGGTCAAAGTACTTAATACCACCCCTTAAAGAAGCAATATAAAGTCTGGGTCTTTGCTCTCTATAGCATTTGATGCGATCATGCCAATGACCAAACTTCTTCAACACATGATCACTTCATGGACCTTCTACCTTGTTGATTCTAAGGGAGTCTTACCTTATTTTATTATTTATTTACTCATTTATGCATTACATGTCATGCAAATATGTTTATCCTATTCTTAATTTTGTTTGAATATTATATTCTGTCATTTTTATGTATAATATATGATATTCATGCATAATTTATTAATTCACATCTTTATATAACTCATTCAATGCATATGCATTCATAGTTAGATCATTTGCATTATTAACATAGGTGGAAGCATGCATTCATAATTATCATAGCTCAATTCCTATCTAATTATTTGTTTACAAACTTTGTCTAGGTACATTGGATGCTAAGAAGACTAAAGGCAATTGAAGAGTTAGTTGGACAGATTCACGTCACTCATAGAGATCGCCATTTTTGAACATGTTTCAAGCATCTTTGGGTGATAAAGTCTCTTAACATTTAATCCCCTACCTATTATCTTTCCAACTCATTTTGAATCATATCAATCCGATATTGGGAGCTCAAGATATGCCCAGATTAATTAAAACAGTGCAGGCTGGAAATAAGTACGGGATTTACACCAAATGAAGAGCCATGTTCACACCTGATGCATTTCCAGCTTAATGAATCCATTTATGGCGTGTACAATCATACAAGGAGGCTAAAGGACTTGTTCACATTCAAGGGAGATGGATGCATTATTTTCAAACTCATTCACCAAATCCAAGTGCATGAAGGGAGCCTATGAGTCACGTTCACACTTGGTGCATGTATTCCAAAGGGGGCCGAACATACAATGAAACATTCCTTCAAATTCAAGCAAGGGAATAAACCAACATGTTCACATCAAGAGAGGATGAATTTGGCTATGAAGATGTATTCACTTAAATGGATGAGCATTCATTTATCTTATTAGTCCATGAACTTGCATAGGGGGCGTACATTGTATCTACTTAAGGATGAACATTCATCCATGAATGTTAAATCATTAAATATTGTATGTTTATCCTAGACATCTCTTAGGCCTATAAATAGTTTTCCATTTCATTTGTAAAGGAAATTCACTTTGTTTAATCAAATATTTGTGAGAGTTTCTCTCTTTAGTTTTTAAGTGAACTTTATCGACTTATCAAGCTTATGCTTGTGGCGTCACCCCTATCTATGTCACCCTGATACTTCTAGTTCCTATCTCTTTATAGATAGTGGGTCAAAGTCCTTGTTTACCATCCCTTAAAGAAGCAATATAAAGTTTGGGTCTTTTTTCTTTAACATTGGTTCTTCTTTGAGTCTTCTTTGAGATACTACTTTTCATATTCATCTCAATCACCTTCATTCTACTTCCATTACCATACTTCATCATTTCCATTAAACATATCACAAACTTATATATATTTTCCGCTGCCATATTTATCTTTCCATTTCATTATTCATTTAACCATTTTTTTAGCTTTCTTGTTTGTGCAGGATACTTGTTGCTTTCCTAGATCAAAACAATCAAAGGTACAACCTTGACTTCACCATCCATCCAAGTGAGGCTAGGTTGAACTGTATCAGCATTGGTTCTTCTTTGAGACTTCTTTAAGAAACTACCTCACAAACACCCCCTTTGTTTCATACGCCATAACCATAGCCATATCAACCATCTTCCGTTTCCATCATTCATTATTTAAATAGCCTACCTATTCACCTATACGATTACCACCCTTAACCATCTCTTTTGAGCCATTCACTTGTGCAGGGTGTTTTGCTTCCTTCCTAGATCCATAATCAATCGATAAGGTACAAGTGCCTTTCATCAAGCGGTAATAAGAGCTTTAGTGGAAGAAAGCAACGTGCAATAACAACAAAAAGAAAAATACAAAAAGAAGTGCAAGTGAAGTGCAAATTCAAAGAAAAAAAAAGAAAATCAGAAAAGAAATTGAAGCACTTCAAATGAAATAGAAGAAATCCAGTACTCAAAAAGAAGAAAAGAAAAGAAAAGAAAAGAAAGAAAGTTGAAGCACTCATCAACAATTCTCACCACCAAGCCATTCAAGTAAGCCTTTAAATTGATTGTGGTGATAGAAGGTTGTAAAGTGACTTGTGTAAGTAACCCTTTTGTTTCTCTTCTTTCTATTTTCTAAGCCACCCTTTCATTATATTTGTTTTTCCATTCCTACTAACCCATTTGCAGCCGACGCCAAACAAGTAAAAATTTACTTGATACAGTTTTGAGTAAAGTTCTCTAGAACTTGAGACAAGAGAATCGAGAGGAAAAAGGCTGGAGAGTGTGTGAGATCATAAGAGGACAAGTAAAAGCTAGTAACGTCCTAGAGTACAAACATGAGTGGATTGAGTGACATTCAAGTTTCCTTGGAGTGACTCGTGAGGCTTTGTGAGAGTACATTTTGGTAAGGTCTTTTACACATCTTATTCTTTTCTTATTTCACTAACCATGTCTCGAAGTCCAGGACGAACCCTGAAAGAGATGCCCCTAATTTGCAAACTCAAGCAATTATGCATGAAATGGCCAGATTGTTGAGATTAGAATTGGAACCTTTGCATGATCGTATGGACCAATTTGAAGCATCCTTAGGCAACCGAAGAGTAAATCGCCCTAGAATGGAAGAAGAAATCGAAGAAGAGGAGGCTGAAATAACATCAGTAGCAAGAAGAGATGTTCATCGAAATCTGAATGACAACTTCAACAACATCAAAGTGACCATTTCTCCATTTCAAGGACGAACTGATCTAGAAGACTATCTTGATTGGGTAATCAAGATTGAACACATGTTTGAATGCCAAAATTATACGGAGCAAAAGAAGGTCAGGCTTGCTGCTATAGAATTCATGGACTATGCCTTAGTTTGGTGGGACCAATTGGTGAGTTCAAGAAGACAAAATGGTGAACGCCCCATCAATACGTGAGAAGATATGAAGGCCATTATGAGGAAAAGGTTCATGCCTACTCACCATCACCGAGATCTTTACCATAAATTACAAAATCTGAAACAAGTAAGCAAAAGCGTTGAAGATTATTTCAAAGAAATTGAGATAGCCATGATCTGAGCCAATGTGGATGAAGACAGAGAAGCAACCATGGCAAGGTTTTTATCTGGCCTAAATCCTAATATTGCTAACCTTGTTGAACTTCAGCATTATATAGAGATTGAAGAGATGGTACACGTGGCCATGAAAATTGAAAGACAACTCAAAAGGAAATCCTACACTAGGAGCAGTCCAAATTCGGCCACAAAGTGGAAGCAAGAACCCATCACCTTCAGGACACCAATTCCAGCACAAGCAAAGGATCATATAGAAGTTTCCAAAGCAAAACAATGGGAGAATCTAGTAAGGGTAAAGAAAAGCAAACCAGTACTTTTGAGAGATCCAGAGACATCAAATGTTTCAAATGTTTTGGGAAAGGACATGTTGCTAGTCAATGTCCCAACCGAAATGCCATGATTGTACTTGACAATGGAGATATTGTATCGGATTCTGACGAGCCAATTTTTGATGAGGAACCTGAAACAATGCAAGATGAAGAAACTGAACAAAATGCAGATCATGGTGAGATGCTTGTTTTGAAAAGATGCCTACAATCACAAACATCCCTAGAGGATATTCAAAGAAACAATATTTTCCATACAAGATGCCATGTCAAGGACAAGGTTTGCACAATGATCATCGATGGAGGAAGTTGCACAAACGTAGCCAGCACTCTTATGGTTGAAAAACTTGGATTGACAACATCAAAGCATCCCACTCCATATAAACTCCAATTTCTCAATGAAGAAGGTGAGTTAAATGTTACCAAACAAGTTCTAATTCCTTTTTTAGTTGGTAGGTACAAGGACGAGGTGCTTTGTGACATTGTCCCTATGCATGCTAGCCACATCTTACTTGGAAGACCATGGCAGTATGACAAAAGGACCATTCATGATTGTTATCACAATCAATACATTTTTAAGCATGATAGACACAAGGTAACCTTGATGCCTTTGACGCCAAAAGAGGTGCAACAAGATCAGTTGCATATGCGAAAGAGTGTACAAGCATGGTGCAAAGATAAAACCCCAAAGAAGAATGAAGAAGAACAAAACATGACACCAAACTTCTTTAATAGAGAAACACAATGGTTCAAGGCTGGAAAATGAAGAGGTTCATACGAAAATTGGTGATGATTGGAATTTAAAGACACAACTTTTCACCGAGAGTTTTAATCACCAAAAGGTAAGTAACCCTTCATTTAAAACCTCATCTCTCCTCACTTTTCAGGACCAATCACGTGAAAGGTCACTTCCAAAAGGGATATCCTTAAAGGAAGATCACTCTCAAAAGTTACCTGTTGGTAAATCAAATTCCAAAGAAAGGCCTAAAGGGAAATCTTATGAAAGGATACCTAATGGAAGAACATAATCGTTCAAAGTATGCTTTGTTTTAGCAAGGAGACATGACGTTATTCAAGGACAGAATGAACTCGATTTGAGGACAAATTGCCCTAAAGAAGGGGGGGATGATGCAAGCACGTTTTCATCAATAAAGGGAGTACTCTTTAACACCCTTATATTGAAGATACTATATATATGTTATATACTACATGCTCTTATAATACAATTCATGATAAGAATTCTTGTTATGTAGATAAAGAATAACTTAGTATGAACACAACATGCACATTAATATTTAGCATATTTGGATAGTTTTATAATCATATTAAATATGATTACCTTATATACATCAAGGCAACATCATTATAATTCGTTTTATTAGATCATATGCATTCATATTAGCTCTTAAGCTTCATGCATTATCTTACACATATTATGAGATGAAATAATTAGCTCATGACCTTCAAACATAGCTCACATTACCATAATCATACATGGCAGCAAGGTATTTAGCTCATAACAACTCAATACCATGGACTTACCTTGTTTCCTTGCACATATAGGTACATTGGAGTGTGATGCACGTTGAGGTAGCTTAGTGGATGATTTGAACGTCATATACAGCTCAGAAATAGCTCACAAGGTACAAGGCATCTCATGGAACAGTAAGGAAAGCTCAATACAGTTGGAGGAGTTCAAGGCTAGCTAAACTCAGCTAGTTGGACTATTTGGAGCTGAGTTGCCAAAAGTGATATCAATTGTAGCTGATTGTAGCTTAACATATTGTTATGGAGCTCACAAAGACTCGACTAGGAAGCTTATTCACAACACATCCCATGCTTGCTAGCTAGCTCCACACTCAAGCTAGCTTGAAGGAATCAGATGCACGCCCAAGAAGGAACACATGACCAGCCATCATCCCATGCACAAGGCTACACCACAAGGTTCCCTAGAACACCCATGTGCCTTGCATATGACCAGCCCCATGTGCCTTGCATGTGGGTTCATTTAGGCGCCAAGATGAAGAGCCATTTAACCATTCGGACAATCATCATATCATCTCCCATTTGGCACCAATTTGAAGGGATACAAGTGTTATCGGCCAAGGATAATTTCCCTCCATTAAGAACCGAACCATCATCTCTTTTAGCATTTAAATTATGTCTTTATAGGGAGATACATGGGTTGGCCGAACCATTATGTCTCTATTTGGCCATGTCCCTCCATTTACTATAAATAGGAAAGCATATCTCAATTGTACGCAAACCATTTTGATTAATATAAGTGAGATTATTCTCTTCCTTAAGTCCTGGTGACTTTTATCGACTTATCAAGTATTTTTAATACTTATGGTGTCAACCCCTTTCTTTTCACCTTGATACTTCTGGTTCCTATCTCTTTATAGATAGTGGGTCAAAGTACTTAATACCACCCCTTAAAGAAGCAATATAAAGTCTGGGTCTTTGCTCTCTATAGCATTGGTTCTTCTTTGAGACTTCTTTAAGATACTACCTCACAAACACCCCCTTTGTTTCATACGCCATAACCATAGCCATATCAACCATCTTCCGCTTCCATCATTCATTATTTAAATAGCCTACCTATTCACCCATACGATTACCACCCTTAACCGTCTCTTTTGAGCCATTCACTTGTGTAGGTTGTTTTGCTTCCTTTCTAGATCCACAATCAATCGATAAGGTACAAGTGCCTTACATCATTACAGGTCAACTTAAATTGAATAAAAGGCATGCTAAGTGGGTTTAATTTTTGGAGTCTTTTCCTTATGTCATTCGATATAAAAAGGGTAAAGACAATGTTATAGCGGATGCCTTGTCCTGCAGGTATGTACTTATGAATTATTTGGACTCTCATTTGATTGGATTTGCTTATATTAAAGAATTATATGCCACTGACGCCGATTTTGGAGAAAGATATGTATCATGTGAGACAGGTACAGATGAGAAGTTTTATCGACATGATGGCTATCTTTTCAAAGAATGAAGAATTTGCATTCCTCAAGGGTCAATTCGAGAAGTCCTTATTCGAGAGGCACATGAAGGTGGAGTTATGGGACATTTTGGAGTTACTAAAATGTTGCACATTTTAAAGGAGCATCTATTCTGGCCTAAGATGCGTAGGGACATTGAAAGAATATGTGAACATTGTGTAACATGTAAGAAGACAAAATCGAAGGTTCTACCACACGGTATGTATTTGCCTTTACCTATTCCTGATTCTCCTTGGTTGGATATTTCAATGGATTTTGTGTTGGGATTGCCTAGAACTAGGACAGGTAGAGATAGTATCTTTGTTGTGGTTGATCGATTTTCAAAGATGGCACATTTCATTGCGTGTCATAAAACTGATGATGCTACTAACGTGGCCAACTTGTTTTCCAAGGAGATTGTTCGTTTACATGGAATTCCTAGGTCTATTATTTCTGACAGGGATGTTAAGTTCTTGAGTATTTCTGGAGGACTCTTTGGAGCAAATTGGGAACGAAACTAATGTTTTCCACTACTTTTCATCCTCAAACTGATGGACAAACTGAGGTTGTCAATCGAGTTTTATCTACGTTGATGCGTTCCATCATTAAAAATAACATTAAGACATGGGAAGATTGTTTACCACATGTTGAGTTTTCCTATAACCATTCTATTCATTCTGCTACTAAGTTTTCACCATTTGAGATTGTTTATGGCTTTAACCCTTTAACTCCCATGGATTTGTTGCCATTACCTAAAGAATAGGTTATGAACAGGGACGGAAAGTCTAAGACAGACTATATAAAAAGGTTGCATCAACAGGTTAAGGACAATCTAGAGCAGAGGACTCAACAATACGAGAAGCAAGCCAATAGATGATGCAAGCACGTTTTCAACTATAAAGGGAGTACTCTTGAACATCCTTTTAATGCATTTACTTTATAATAACCTTATAATATATACTATTATATTACATATCATGCTAAGGATATTAGTTATGAAGTTAAAGAATAACTTAGTATGAATACATCTTACACATTGTTATTTTAATATGTTAAGCATGTTAGGATAGCTATATAATTATATTATGCATGATTATAACATATACATCAAGGCAACATACTTATAATGCATTTCATTAGTTCATTTGCATTCATATTAGCTCTTAGGCTTTATACCTTACCTTACACATATTAGGAGATGATATAATTAGCTCATGACATTCAAACTTAGCTCACATTACCATAATCAAACATGGCAGTAAGGTAATTAGCTCATATTAGCTCAATACCATGGAATTACCTTGTTTCCTTGCACATGTAGGTACATTGGAGCATAATAAACGTTGAGGTAGCTTGGTGAATGATTTGGACATCATATGCAGCTCACAAACAACTTACAAAGTAAAAGGCAGCTCATGGAACACTAAGGGAAGCTCGATTCAGCTGGAGGAGCTTAAGGCTAGATAAACTTAGCTAGTTGGACTATTTGGAGCTGAGTTACCAAAAGTGATGTTAAAGGTAGCTGAATGTAGCTGAACATAATGTTAAGGAGCTCACAAGGACTTAGCTAGGAAGCTTGTTCACAAATAGCCCATGTTTCCTAGCTAGCTCCACAACTCAAGCTAGCTTGGAGGATACACATGCACGCCCAAGAGAGAGAACATGACCAGCCATCATCCCATGCACAAGGCTGCACCACAAGGCTCCCTAGAACACCCATGTGCGTGCCATATGACCAGCCCCCATGTGCCGTGCATATGATCTCATTTAGGCACCAAGATGAAGAGCCATTTAACCATTCGGCCAAGCATCATCTCCTCTCCCATTTGGCACCAATTTGAAGGGATACAAGTGTTATTCAGCCAAGGATCATTTCCCTCCATCAAGGGCCGAACCATCATCTCTTTTAGCATTTAAATTATGTCTTTATAGGGAGATACATGGGCTGGCTGAACCATTATGTCTCTATTCGGCTATGCCCCTCCATTTCCTATAAATAGAAAATCATTCATCATTTGTAATCAGACATTTTATTTTAATTGAAGTGAGATTATTCTCTTTATTAAGTCCTAGTGACTTTTTATCGACTTATCAAGTATTTTATACTTGTGGCATCAACCCTCTTCTTTCATCTTGATACTTCTGGTTCCTAGTTCATATAACTAGTGGGTCAAAGTACTTAACACCACCACTTGAAGAAACAATATAAAGATTGGGTCTTTGTTCTCTATATCATTGGTTCTTCTTTGAGCATTCTTCAAGATACTATCCTCACAACCTTCTTTTTGTTTCATCGTCATAACCAAACCATTCAATCATCTTCCGCTTCCATCTCTCATTTATTAAATAGCCTACCTATTAAACCATACGTTTACCACCCTTATCCATTCTGTTTTGAGCCATTCACTTGTGCAGGTTGTTTTTCTTCCTTCCTAGATCCGTAATCAAACGAGAAGGTAGAATTACGTTACATCAATAGAGGTTGTAAGCGAGTTGCCTTCGATGTTGGAGACTGGGTTTGGGTTTATTTTCAAAAAGAACGTTTTCCATCCCAACGACGTTCCAAGTTGTTACCACGAGGCGATGATCCTTTTCAAGTACTGGAGAAAGTGAATGAAAATGCTTATAAGTTGGACTTGCTGGGTGAATTCAATGTAAGTGCGACATTTAACGTTTATGATTTATCCCCTTATGATGTTTCTGCAGATTTGAGGTCAAATCTTTTTCAATAAGGGGGGATGATGTGAGCACATCTTGCCAACAAAGGAAACTAATCCAGAGGTCTTACCAATAGGACCTATCACATGTTCTAAGGCAAAACAATTCAAGGAAGTTCTTTCTCTTAAGTGTTTACAAGTTACTGAATCAATTCATAATGGTTATGCCTTAGAAACGAAGCTTCTTAATATGTTACATACTAATGTGTAACGTCACCTTAGTTATGCTAAGGAAACATATGAATTTCATTTACATAACATGGTAGCATATTTGCATTCATTTAGCATTCACATTGTTAAAGCACGACAGCGTGTGTTTTTCATTTAAAATAAATTATCATTCATGTGCATTCATTATGTCATTCACGTGCATTCACATTCAAATAGCATGGTATCATTTATTTTCTTTTTAATTCACTTCACGTGCATTCACATTCAAATAGCATGATATCATTTATTTTTAATTCACACATGGCATTCATTTTAGTTGATACACACATGCACGGTAGTTCACTATTATAATACATTCGTTTTAGTAAATGCACACATGCACGTCAACTCATTATATTATAATGCATTCATTCCAGCACATTTTAATTAATTTACTTGTTTATTATTTCCTTGCACATGTAGGCTTAAACAACTTGTAGAATCTCATAGAAACAACTTGGTACACGTCAAATAAGCATGAGAACAGCCTGTTGAAGCATTATCACGACACACACATTCAGCAAAGCATAAACAACACACAAAGAGAGGGGGAGCAGCACATGGAACACAAAACCAGCTGATCAACAATCAGCCCCATGCTTGATGATTCAGCTATGCACTCACACTTATTGGAGACATGTCATACATGCCCATAATGAATCAATTTCCAGCAATTGTCTTTGACCAACCCATGCTTGAAGATCATCACTCACGCCTGTTGGAGGAGAACCATAATGCTGCACATGTTTTCAACTTATATTATTGCACAAGATTATTTCTCCAAAACACAGCCATGTGCGTATGAACAGCAAGACGTTGGACTCTATTTAGCATCAACTTGAGGAGACATGAGTGTTATGCGGCAATTAAGAGTTGTCTCTCCATTTACATCGAATCATCACCTTAATTCATGGATAATTAAGAACTAAAAAATATGTCTTTTAGTAAGACATAATAGCTGGCCAAATACTATGATTCTTTTCGGCTAAATCTTTCAAACATCTTAAATAAGCTTTGTAATTTCATTTTGCATCAGAATTTAATGAATTAAAAAAACATTGTGAGGTTTTCTCTTAATTCCTTTCTTCTTAGAAATGTCTTCTTGACATTTCAAGTCTGATCTTGTTGTGTCAAACCCCTTTGATACTTTGGGTTCTTAGATTGCTATCTAAAGGGTCCAAGTCCTTGAATATTAAACGTATAAAGTTCGGGCTTATACTTGTTAGTATAGGTTCTTCCTTGTTCCTTGTTGTATCCGAATTTCCAGTATCCTAAATTCCATTACCACATCTATCATTCATCCTTCCTTATTCAATTTCTTTCATAGCCATATCCATATAACCCCAACATCATCCTTACTATCAAGTAAGTTTGCTGCAGAGGAATTGCTTACTTCATTCTAGATTCGGTACAATTGAAGAGGTCCTCAATCGACGGGCTGCCTCGTATCACTTGATTTTTCTTCTTTTCGAGTGCTTGAGTTTTCTTTGCTGATTTGTGATTTTCTTTCACTTGCACTACTTTTTTTTGTATTTTTGGTATTGTTGTTGTTGCACATTGCTTCTTCCACCAAAGCTCTGATTACCGCTTGATGTAAGGTAAATCTACTTTCTCGATTGATTATGGATCTATGAAGGAAGCCAAATAACCTGCATAAGTGAATGGCTCAAATAGAGGGTTTGGTGGTAGTTGTAAAGGTGAAATGGTAGGCTATTTAATAATATGAGAGATGGTAGCGGAAGGATGTTATGGCTATAGTGAGGTTGATGAAACAATGGAATGGTTTTGAGGTAGTATCTTAAAGAAGACTCAAAGAAGAACTAATGCTATAGAGAGCAAGGACCCAGACTTTATATTGCATCTTTAAGGGGTGGTATTATGGACTTGGACCCATTATCTATATGGAGATAGAAACCACAATTATCAAGGGAAGGGGTTGATTTCACAAGTATTAAAATACTTGATAAGTCGATAAAATTCACCAGGACTTTAGAAAAGAGAATAATCTCACTTTAATTAATTAAAATGTATGATTACAAATGAATTATGATAGCCTATTTATAGGAAATAGAGAGGCATGGCCGAATAGATACATGGTGGTTCGGCCATCCCTTGTGTCTCCCTATAAGGTCATAATTTAATTACAAAAAGAGATTATGGTTCGGTTTAAATGAAGGGTAATAACCCTTGGCAGAATAGCTCTTGTGTCCCTTCAAGTTGGCGCCAAATGGGAGAGGAAATGATGCTTGGCCGAATGGTGAGATGGCTCTTCATCTTGGTACATAAATAATACCACAAGCAAGGCACATGGTGGCTGGTCATATGGCACGCACATGGGTGTTCTAGGGAGCCTTGTGGTGTAGCCTTGTGCATGGGATGAAGGCTGGTCATGAGCACCATCTTGGGCGTGCATGTGTCTTCCTCCAAGCTTGCCTGAGTGTGTAGCTAGCTAGCAAGCAAGGGGCTGGTTGTGAATGAGCTTCCTAGCTGAGACCTTGCAAGCTTTATAAAAACACATTCAACTACATTTAGCTACCATTGATATCACTTTTGGAAACTGATGTGATCATGTCTAGCACCAACTTTCTTCATAACACACTCACATTATTGAAAGTTCATCATGCTCAATATAAGGGAGTTATACCTTACTTTATATTATATTTACTCATTTATGCACTATATATTATTATGAGCATACATTTGCATCTTAAACTATGCTTGAATAATCATATGTTATCATTCACTTGCAACTATATGATTTTCATGCATAACATATGTTTTCACATCTTTACTTAGCTTTATATTATGTTTACATATGTTTTAGATTTATTTATTATGTTTGCACATCATTTAGATATCATGGAAGCATGTATTCATTCATTCATTAACTCATGTCATGTTATTCTAGCTCATGTTATGTTTACATTAGCTCACTAGCTTTAAATCCATGTTTCTTTAGCTCATTTGTAGGCATGCATCTATTTTCTAGCTCATATATGTTTTCTTAAAGCTCATGAACGTCCTATGCCTTTTATCTAGCTTATATACATGTTATCTTAGCTTCTAGATGATCATTCACAGCTCATATCACTCAAACACCTCACGAAAGCATGAACACATTGCTTACTTGGTTTGTTTGTTAATTCCTATAGGTGAAACACAAAGCAAGGCATATTATGGTAGCTTGGTTAGCTAAAAGGATAAGCATAGCAGCTTACACTAGCTCATGAGCGTTATGGCAGCTCATTTCATCATTTAAAGAGCTTCAACTTAGCTGGAGGAGCTAGCATGTAGCTGAACCTAGTTGGAGGAGAGCTTTGGACTAAATTGTTGAAAAGTGGACTAAAGGTAGCTGGGAGTAGCTGGGAGTAGCTGAGGAGCTGAGAAGACCAAAGCTAACTAGCTTGAATTCATCAAGCTATAACTCACCTAGTTAGCTACCAAGACACTCACCTAGCTTACCTTGAAGCTAGTTCATCTCTAGGCTGCCCATGGACTTCAAGACATCATCCTATGATGGCAACCTCACCAAAGCCTTACAAGAAGACCCATGTGCGTTCAAGTAGGCTGCCATGTGCATCATTCAAGCATGTGCACTCTATGTGAGATCAAATAGGAACCAAAACACCAAGGGATGCTTCCTATTCGGCCAAAGACTGCTTCCTCTATATCTTGGCGCACAAATGACTTCCAAAAGCATTCAAATCATCCTTAGGGCCGAACCAACACATAACCAATCGACCAAGAGCATGTATCTTCATTTAAATCATGTATTTTCATAAAAAATCATGTATTTTCAAAGGGGTTTCAGCCTTGGTTGAACCATCATATACCTATTTGGCCTAAACCCTTTGAAAAACTATAAATAGGCTAGTGCATTTCATTTGTAATCATCTCATCTCTTATATAAAATATACTCTTGTGAGTTATTTCTCTTCAAAGTTCTTTGTGAACTTTATCGATTAAACAAGTATAGTTCCTATACTTGTGGCGTCATTCCTTACATCTTGATTCCTAAATTCCTAGATTGATATCTAGTGGGTTGAAGACACTATCACCACCTATCAAGCAAGTTTGTGAAGACCGAGATTGTACTTCATAGCTTAGTTTCCTCTTTGGTGTGTTTGAGATACAACATCACCACCATTTCCATTTCATCATCAACATCATCCATCTCTTCCATCAATTTCGCAGCCATCTCTATCATTTCTTTATTTCATTTCATTCTTATTCTTTTATTTCAATACTTATATTATTATTCCCTTTATTAACTCCATCATTAATCATATTTCCTTTCTTATTTTGTGTAGCCCAAGCTTATAAATTCAAGGACATCAGTACTTGTCAATCCTAGATCGGGACACAATAAGGCTATCTACTCTCTTCTCCCAAAGCGTGTAGATCACCTTACATCAAGTGGTATCAAAGCATAGTCGGATTGACAACAAAAGTGTCATTCGCGTACAAAGCAAAAGAAACACAGAAGAAAAGACTCCTTCATCAAAATTGGAGTGCAAAAATAAAGAAAAGACAAAAAGAAAAAAAATCAGAATAGAAGAAAAGAAAAAGAAGAATTTCAAAAAGAAGTAAAACCAAGGAAAGTGTGTTCTACCATTGCAAGTACATCAAAGAGGCCATCTACACTAAGAGAAGATAACCTTATTGTTTCTTGAGAAAGATTGCAGTAAGTGTTGTTTCTTGAATTGTAAGTCACATCTTCCTTTTTTATACTTTCATTTTCTTTGTCTTCAACCATTTCCTTCTTTTAATAACTTGAATCCTTTCTTCTACCTATCCATATTTTCTATTCCTTTTCTACCCTAACCTATTTACAGCTGACGCACACAAGGAAAGAATTAACTTGTTCTAATCTTGAGTAAGTTCTTCAAATAACTTAGCAAGAGAGATCGAGTGGAAAAAGGCTAATTGAGTGAGATCAGAAGGGGAATTGTCAAAAGCCAAGTCATATTCCCGAGAGTAAACACGAGTGTTGAGTGGAGTGATCTGATCTTTTCTTTGGAATGAAGATTGTGAGGCTTTGTTAGTGTGCTGGTAAGGTTTTAATTTTCATTATTTTATACCTTGCGATCTTCCATCTTTCCAAACATTGGAGGACGAATAACAAAAGGCAAACACCTTTCACACTCGTTGCCATGTAGATGGTAAAGTGTGTCTTGTAGCTATTGACGGAGGAAGTTGTGCAAATCTTGCAACCACATACATGGTCACGAAGTTGGGACTTACAACATTCAAACATCCCAGCTCATATGTTTTGCAATGATTAAATGAAGATGAAGAGTTAGAAGTCACAAAGAAAGTTGTCATCCCGTTTTCAATTGGCAAATACTAAGATGAAGTTCTTTGTGATGTTCTAACAATGGATGCTGGACATATACTTTTGGGAAGGCCGTGGCAATTCTACAAACGAGTAATCCATGACAGGTTTACAAACAGATATGCTATAACCCATAATGGCAAGAAATTCACTTTGACGCCACTTTCTCCTAGTCAAGTGAATGAAGACCAGCACCATTTGAAGAAAATAATGGAATCATTCAAAAACGTTGAAAATGATGAGAATCAAAGAGTGGATGAAGAAGACGTTATAGTTGAAAATGAGAGAGTTGAAAGTGATGAATTTGGAGATAAAGAGGAGAATGAAGAACATATTTTAACTAACCTTACTCTTTCATCTATTCTTTATATTGTTTTGCAGGTTAATCCAAGAGACATATCACTTCGAGTTGATGATTCAAGAAACATGTCTTTTGAAGAACCAATATGTGTGACCTTCGGTGTTCCACAAGACATGTCCTTTGACGTTCCAACAGTTATGCCACTTGAAGTTCAAAAAGATATGTCACTTGAAGTGCAAAAAGTTGTGATCATTGAAGCTCCAAGTTCATTACAAATATGGAAGAGAATTCAACAACCGATGGAGTTTTCCATCATTAAGAAACCAACGCCCATTAAACATCCACATGGGTTGATATTTCTATTCATCTTGACAATAGTTTTTCCTTTACATGTTTTGATTTATTTTGCAGTAATTCAATTCATGTATATGGTATTATCTTATCAATTTGTGATGGCATGGTCATTCAAGAATGCCTATGGAAGAGATGACAGATCAAGGATGATTCCAACCATGAAACTGTAGAATTTTTCTTTGATTTGCAGAATAATCTAAAAGGCACAATTTGTCCAATGGAAGAACCAAGAGACATGATCCATGGAAGTTTAAAAGACTTATATTTTTAGTTTCCAAAGGATGTGACTCTTTAATCAAAGGACATGACCTTTGGAGTACAAAAGAATGTGTCTTTTGGAGTGTCAAAAGTTATGATTATTCAAAGCAACATATCTTGTGATTCAAAAGACATAACTCTTGGTCATCCAAAAGATATGAAAAGGGAGTGTATCTTTAACTTACTAATGATTAATACTTCCCTTACTTATGAAAGTCTTCTTTCTTTTCAGGACAAGGAGGTTCAAAGTACTTATTCAAGATTTATGACCTTTCATAGATCGTTTCAAAAGGAAATGTCTTGAATAATTTGCTATTGAATGGATACGTTTTGAAGTCAAATCATCAAAATTTGAATGGAAAGACAATAAGGAGAAGTTACCTTACGATTTGAGGACAAATCGCCTAAAAGAAGGGGAGGATGATGTGATCATGTCTAGCACTAACTTTCTTCATAACACACTCACATCATTGAAAATTCATCATGCTCAATATAAGGGAGTTATACCTTACTTTATATTATATTTACTCATTTATGCACTATATATTATTATGAGCATACATTTGCATCTTAAACTATGCTTGAATAATCACATGTTATCATTGAATTGCAACTATATGATTTTCATGCATAACATATGTTTTCACATCTTTACTTAGCTTTATATTATGTTTACATATGTTTTAGATTCATTTATTATGTTTGCATATCATTTAGATATCATGAAAGCATGAATTCATTCATTCATTAACTCATGTCATGTTATTCTAGCTCATGTTATGTTTACATTAGCTCACTAGCTTTAAATCCATGTTTCTTTAGCTCATTTGTAGGCATGCATCTATTTTCTAGCTCATATATGTTTTCTTAAAGCTCATGAACGTCCTATGCCTTTTATCTAGCTTATATACATGTTATCTTAGTTTCTAGATGATCATTCATAGCTCATATCACTCAAACACCGCACGACAACATGCATTTTACCTTAAATGAGCTCACACATTGCTTACTTGGGTTGTTTGTTAATTCCTATTGGTGAAACACAAAGCAAGGCATATTATGGTAGCTTGGTTAGCTAAAAGGATAAGCATAGCAGCTCACACTAGCTCATGAACGTTATGGCAGCTCATTTCATCACTTAAAGAGCTTCAACTTAGCTGGAGGAGCTAGCATGTAGCTAAACCTAGTTGGAGGAGAGCTTTGGACTAAATTGTTGAAAAGTGGACTAAAGGTAGCTGGGAGTAGCTGAGGAGCTGAGAAGACCAAAGCTAACTAGCTTGAGTTCATCAAGCTATAACTCACCTAGTTAGCTACCAAAACACTCACCTAGCTTCCCTTGAAGCTAGTTCATCTCTAGGCTGCCCATGGACTTCAAGACATCATCCTATGATTGCAACCTCACCAATGCCTTGCAAGAAGACCCATGTGCGTTCAAGTAGGCTGCCCTGTGCATCATTCAAGCATGTGCACTCCATGTGACATCAAATAGGCGCCAAAACACCAAGGGATGCTTCCTATTCGGCCAAAGACTGCTTTCTTTCCATTTTGGCACGTAAATGACTTCCAAAAGCATTCAAATCATCCTTAGGGCCGAACCAACACATAACCATTTGGCCAAGAGCATGTATCTTCATTTAAATCATGTATTTTCATAAAAAAATCATGTATTTTCAAAGGGGTTTCAACCTTGACTGAACCATTATATACCTATTTGGCCTAAACCCTTTGAAAAACTATAAATAGGCTAGTGCATTTCATTTGTAATCATCTCATCTCTTATATAAAATATACTCTTGTGAGTTATTTCTCTTAAAAGTTCTTTATGAACTTTATCGATTAAACAAGTATAGTTCCTATACTTGTGGCGTCATTCCTTCCATCTTGATTCCTAAATTCCTAGATTGATATCTAGTGGGTTGAAGACACTATCACTACCCATCAAGCAAGTTTGTGAAGACCGGGATTGTGCTTCATAGCATAGTTTCCTCTTTGGTGTGTTTGAGATACAACATCACCACCATTGCCATTTCATCATCAACATCATCCATCTCTTCCATCAATTCCGTAGCCATCTCTATCCTTTCTTTATTTCATTTCATTCTTATTCTTTTATTTCATTACTTATATTATTATTCCCTTTATTAACTCCATCATTAATCATATTTCCTTTCTTATTTTGTGCAGCCCAAGCTTATAAATTCAAGGACATCAATACTTGTCAATCCTAGATCGGGACACAATAAGGCTATCTACTCTCTTCTCCCAAAGCGTGTAGATCACCTTACATCAAGTGGCATCAGAGCATAGTCGAATTGACAACAAAAGTGGCATTGGCGTGCAAAGAAAAAGAAAAACAGAAGAAAAGACTCCTTTGTCAAAATTGGAGTGCAAAAAGAAAGAAAAGACAAAAAGAAAAAAAATCAGAATAGAAGAAAAGAAAAAGAAGAATTTCAAAAAGAAGTAAAGCCAAGGAAAGTGTGTTCTACCATTGCAAGTACATCAAAGAGGCCATCTACACTAAGAGAAGATAACCTTATTGTTTCTTGAGAAAGGTTGCAGTAAGTGTTGTTTCTTGAATTGTAAGTCACATCTTCTTTTTTTATACTTTCATTTTCCTTGTCTTCAACCATTTCCTTCTTTTAATACCTTGAATCCTTTCTTCTACCTATCCATATTTTCTATTCCTTTTCTACCCTAACCTATTTATAGCCGACGCACACAAGGAAAGAATTAACTTGTTATAATCTTGAGTAAGTTCTTCAAATAACTTAGCAAGAGAGATCGAGTGGAAAAAGGCTAATTGAGTGAGTGAGATCAGAAGGGGAATTGTCAAAAGCCAAGTCATATTCCCGAGAGTAAACACGAGTGTTGAGTGGAGTGATCTGATCTTTTCTTTGGAGTGAAGATTGTGAGGCTTTGTTAGTGTGCTGGTATGGTTTTAATTTTCTTTATTTTATACTAATAATGTCTTGTGATCTTCCATCTTTCCAAACATTAGAGGACGAACAACAAAAGGCAAACACCTTTCACACTCGTTGCCATGTAGATGTTAAAGTGTGTCTTGTAGCTATTGACGGAGGAAGTTGTGCAAATCTTGCAAGCACATACATGGTCACGAGGTTGGGACTTATAACATTCAAACATCCCAGCTCATATGTTTTGCAATGATTAAATGAAGATGAAGAGTTAGAAGTCACAAAGAAAGTTATCATCCCGTTTTCAATTAGCAAATACTAAGATGAAGTTCTTTGTGATGTTGTACCAATGGATGCTGGACATATACTTTTGGGAAGGCCGTGGCAATTCGACAAAGGAGCAATCCATGACGGGTTTACAAACAGATATGCTATAACCCATAATGGCAAGAAATTCACTTTGAATCTACTTTCTCCTAGTCAAGTGAATGAAGACCAACACCATTTGAAGAAAAGAATGGAATCATTCAAAAATATTGAAAATGATGAGAATCAAAGAGTGGATGAAGAAGACGTTATAGTTGAAAATAAGAGAGTTGAAAGTGATGAATTGGAGATAAAGAGGAGAATGAAGAACATATTTTAACAAACCTTACTCTTTCATCTATTCTTTATATTGTTTTGCAGGTTAATCCAAGAGACATATCACATCGAGTTGATAATTCAAGAAACATGTCTTTTGAAGAACCAATAGGTGTGACCTTCGGTGTTCCACAAGACATGTCCTTTGACGTTCCAACAGTTATGCCACTTGAAGTTCAAAAAGATATGTCACTTGAAGTGCCAAAAGTTGTGATCATTGAAGCTCCAAGTTCATTACAAATATGGAAGAGAATTCAGCAACCGATGGAGTTTTCCGTCATTAAGAAACCAACGCCCATTAAACAACCACCTGGGTTGATATTTCTATTCATCTTGACAATAGTTTTTCCTTTACATGCTTTGATTTATTTTGCAGCAATTCAATTCATGTATATGGTATTATCTTATCAATTTGTGATGGCATGGTCATTCGAGAATGCCGATGGAAGAGATGAAAGATCAAGGATGATTCCAACCATGAAATTGTAGAATTTTTCTTTGATTTGCAGAATAATCTAAAAGGCACAATTTGTCCAATGGAGGAACCAAGAGACATGATCCATGGAAGTTAAAAAGACTTATATTTTTAGTTGCCAAAGGATGTGACTCTTTAATCAAAGGACATGACCTTTGGAGTACAAAAGAATGTGTCTTTTGGAGTGCCAAAAGTTATTATTGTTCAAAGCAACATATCTTGTGATTCAAAAGACATAACTCTTGGCCATCCAAAAGATATGAAAAGGGAGTATATCTTTAATTTACTAATGATTAATACTTCCCTTACTTATGAAAGTCTTCTTTCTTTTCAGGACAAGGAGGTTCAAAGTACTTATACAAGATTCATGACCTTTCATAGATCGTTTCAAAAGGAAATGTCTTGAAAAATTTGCTATTGAATGGATACGTTTTGAAGTCAAATCAGCAAAATTTGAATGGAAAGACACTAAGGAGAAATTACCTTGCGATTTAAAGACAAATCGCCTAAAAGAATGGGAGGATGATGTGATCATGTCTGGCACCAACTTTCTTCATAACACACTCACATCATTGAAAATTCATCATGCTCAATATAAGGGAGTTATACCTTACTTTATATTATATTTACTCATTTATGCACTATATATTATTATGAGCATACATTTGCATCTTAAACTATGCTTGAATAATCATATGTTATCATTCAATTGCAACTATATGATTTTCATGCATAACATATGTTTTCACATCTTTACTTAGCTGTATATTATGTTTACATATGTTTTAGATTCATTTATTATGTTTGCATATCATTTAGATATCATGGAAGCATTAATTCATTCATTCATTAACTCATGTCATGTTATTCTAGCTCATGTTATGTTTACATTAGCTCACTAGCTTTAAATCCATGTTTCTTTAGCTCATTTGTAGGCATGCATCTATTTTCTAGCTCATATATGTTTTCTTAAAGCTCATGAACGTCCTATGCCTTTTATCTAGCTTATATACATGTTATCTTAGCTTCTAGATGATCATTCATAGCTCATATCATTCAAACACCTCACGACAACATGCATTTTACCTTAAATGAGCTCACACATTGCTTACTTGGTTTGTTTGTTAATTCCTATAGGTGAAACACAAAGCAAGGCATATTATGGTAGCTTGGTTAGCTAAAAGGATAAGCATAGCAGCTCACACTAGCTCATGAACGTTATGGCAGCTCATTTCATCACTTAAAGAGCTTCAACTTAGTTGGAGGAGCTAGCATGTAGCTAATCCTAGTTGGAGGAGAGCTTTGGACTAAATTGTTGAAAAGTGGACTAAAGTTAGCTGGGAGTAGCTGAGGAGCTGAGAAGACCAAAGCTAACTAGCTTGAGTTCATAAAGCTATAACTCACCTAGTTAGCTACTAAGACACTCACCTAGCTTAACTTGAAGCTAGTTCATCTCTAGGCTGCCCATGGACTTCAAGACATCATCCTATGATTGCAACCTCACCAAGGCCTTGCAAGAAGACCCATGTGCATCATTCAAGCATGTGCACTCCATGTGTCATCAAATAGGCGCCAAAACACCAAGGGATGCGTCCTATTCGGCCAAAGATTCCTTCCTCTCCATTTTGGCGCCCAAATGACTTCCAAAAGCATTCCAATCATCCTTAGGGCCAAACCAACACTTAACCATTCGGCCAAGAGCATGTATCTTCATTTAAATCATGTATTTTCATCAAAAATCATGTATTTTCAAAGGGGTTTCAACCTTGGCTAAACCATCATATACCTATTCGGCCTAAACCCTTTGAAAAACTATAAATAGGCTAGTGCATTTCATTTGTAATCATCTCATCTCTTATATAAAATATACTCTTGTGAGTTATTTCTCTTCAAAGTTCTTTGTGAGCTTTATCGATTGAATGGATATATTGAACAAGTTACTATTGAATGGATATATTTAGAATACAAATCAACAACGATTGAAGGGGTGTACAATTTGGAGAAGTCACATTTTGATTTGAGGACAAATCGCATAAAAGAAGGGGAGGATGATGTGATCCTGTCTAGCACCAACTTTCTGCATTACATACTCACATCATTAAAAATCCATCAAGCTCAATATAAGGGAGTTCTACCTTACTTTATATTATATTTACTCATTTATGCACTATATATTATTATGAGCATACATTTTCATATTAGACTATGCTTGAATTATCATAATATGTGCATTCATTCATTATGTCCTATGGTTTGCATCATTGATTGATATTCATGCATATAATCTATAGTTATAATAATAATATTCATTCATTAGCACATGATGCATGAGTTATTATTATAACCTATAGTTCACATATTTATAATATGCACATTCTTATTACTTTATAATAATTCATATACTTAGCTTATATTATGCTTTCTTTTATAGGTACATGTTCGGCCATATGTTGGGAGCTGATTTAAAGCTAGCATGGGAGTTAATGAGCTAGGAAAACTTCCATAAGATGATTCGGGAGATCATGAAGAACAAATGATGAAAAGTTGTCTGCTGACCTCCGAGCTCATAGCTCACTTGAGCTGGACTTTTAAGCTAGCTAGAGACTTCATTTCAGCTGGAGAGTTACACCGTCATCTTTACCACACAGAACACTTCAAATATGGTCTATGTCAATTTTTGTGGATTCGTACCTTTTCGCGAATAGTTGTCATTCCAAAAGGTGCCGTTTCACAAGGAGCTGACCTATGACTCATCTTCATATAATTCATCTATGGCCAGCTCATCTTCAGCTCAAACACTTGTAAAGTAGCTCAAATGATGAAAGGTTACCTTCCACATAATGTGACCTTTCATGACAAGTTGCTGCCCATTGAAGGACATGACACCTAGATGCATGTTGGAAGCCAAGTCACGCCTAGTTGCTGTCATATTCATTCCATGGACTTCTACACCATCCATGTGAGTGCCACATGACCAGCCACCCATGTGCTTTGCATGTGAATGAAATAGGCGCCAAAATGAAGAGGCTTCTCTCTATTCGGCCTAAACATCATCATTCTTCAAGTTGGCACCAAGATGAAGAGATATGGGAACCATTCGGCCAAAGACATCTCCCCTCATCCAAGCATCATTTATTTTCGTTTTAAGACATGTACTTTGCCGAAAAGGCATGTATTTATTCGGCCAAGCCTTTACAAATCTATAAATAGGCTTTGGCATTCATTTGTAAACTAGACCCTTTGATATTAAAAATCCTTTGTGAGATTATTCTCTCTTCAAGTTCTTTTTAGAACTATATCGATTAAGCAAGCCTTTCTAAAGCTTGTGGCGTCATTCCTTCACCTTGATACTTCTGGTTCCTATCTCCTATAGATACAGGGTCAAAGTCCTTAATACCATCCCTTATAACGACTTATAAGAAACGAGTCTTTGCTCCTTTATAGCATTGGTTCCTTCTTAGTCTTATAAGATACTATCTATTCATTACCACCTTCCATCATCACTATCACGTTAACTCCATTCCATTAATATTTCCATCACCATTATCCATATCCCTTCACACCCATATAATCATCCTTCATCATTAACAAGGCATTCGTCCATTTACCACCATTGGAGGCCGAATCCATCATAACTTGAAGGATCATTCTACAACACTTCCGCAGCCCTACTTTGATAATTATTCTATCCATTTCAATTCTTCCATTTCCTTTCTTAATTATTCTTTTACTTAACCAATTATTCTTCTTTGGTGCATATTACTTTTCAATTCAAGGCGTATCATTTGGTGTCTCTCCTAGATCGGGAAACAACAAGGTTGCCAACTTCTCCATTATTGAAGAAGCCTGGTTAACCTTACATCAAGCGGTAATCAGAGCTTTGTTGGATTGACAATCAAGTGCTGCAATAAAAAGCAACAAAAAGAAGAAAAACAAAAAGAAAAGACTCCTACAACAAAATTGGAGTGCAAAATAAAGAAAAAAAGAAAATCAAAAGCAAAGAAAAAAAGTGAAGAAAGTTGCAAATACACTCAAAGAGAAGCATATTACAATCTGCCCCAACAACCAACTTGACGGTGGTATCCTTGTTGTTTTTTATGAAGGAAGATAGTAAGTGTTGCAACTTGAGTTGTAAGTTATCTTCACTTTCTTACTATTTCATTTCCTTTTCTTTCATCTTTTCTTATTTCATTACTTTATCCTTTTCTATCTTACCTTTACCATAACCATTTCTTTACCCTAACCATATTGTTTTAAGCCGACGCACAAACTAAGAAACTCGCTCAATCTTGAGTTAGTTCTTTAAAGGACCCACAAGAGAGAATTGAGCGGTAAAAGGAAAACGAGAGGGTGAGATCAGAAGGGGGATCAAAAAAAGCCAAGAACATATCTCCGAGTGTAAACACGAGTGTGAGTGGAGTGAAGTCTTAAATATCTTTGGAGTGACCTAGTGAGGCATTTGTGAGTGTGCTGGTAAGGTTTTAATTTTTTTTATTTTTATACTAACAATATCTTGTGATCTTCCATCTTTCCAAACATTGGAGGATGAACAACAAAGAACAAACACATTTCACACTCGTTGCCATGTAAATGGTAAAGTGTGTCTTGTAGCTATTGATAGAGGAAGTTGTACAAACATTGCAAGCACATACATGGTCAAGAAATTGGGACTTACAACATTCAAACATCCTAGCCCATATATTTTGCAAGGATTAAATGAAGATGAAGAGTTCGAAGTCATAGAGCAAGTATTTGTGCCCTTTTCAATTGGGAGATATGAAGATGAAGTCTTTTGTGATGTTGGTTCCATAAATTCAAGCCATCTTCTTTTCGGTCGACCTTGGCAGTTTGATAAACGAGCATTGTATGATGGATTTACAAATCGATATTCATTCTACCACAATATAAGAAAAATCATCTTGACTCCATTATCCTCTAGCCGGGTAAATGAAGATCAAAACATCTTGAGGGAACGCATTAAAACAATGAAGGAGCAACTTGAAGAAGAACGTTTGGAAGAAAGTAGTAGTGAAGGAATGCAATTTGAAATTGAACAAAACGTTGAAAATGATGAAAATCAGAGAGTGGATGAAGAACACATTGGAATTAAAAATGAGGGGAATGAGATTGGAGTAGAAAATGAGACTTTTGAACAAATTTTATATAACTGTACTCCTCCTATATTTCCTTATGTTTTGCAGGGAAATTCAAAAGACATATCTTTTCGAGGAGACAATTCAAGAATCATGGCTTTTGGAGGACTAAAAGATGTGACTTTTGAAGAACCAATAGCCATGAGTTTTGGTGAATCACAAAACATGTCTTTTGATATTTCAAAGGTTATGCCATTTGAAGTTCCAAAAGAAGCATTCCTTGAAGTGCCAAGAGTTGTGTTCGTTCACATTCCAAGTGCATTGTCAACAATGAAAAGAATTCAGCAACCAACTCCCATTAAACATCCACCCTGGTTTGATATGTCCATTCATCTTGTCAATAGTTTTTCATTTACTTATTTTGATTCATTTTGCAGCAATTCGATTCATGTATGTGGCATTATTTTATCAATTTATGATGGAAAGGACAATTTAAAGAACATAATTTTTCAAGGAAAGGAGCCAAAGGACATGACTCTTCAAGAATCTAAGGCTGTGACTCTTCAATCAAATGACATGATCTTTGGAGGACCAAAGAATGTGTCTTTTAGAATGCCAAAAGTTATGAACGTTCAAAGCAACATCTCTTTCGACTTAAAAGACATCACTATTGGTCATCCAAAAGATGTGAACAAGGAGTATACTTTAAACCTAACAATGATTCATAATTCCCTTACTTATGAAAGTTTTCTTTCTTTTTCAGGACAAGGAGGTTCAAGATACTTATTCAAGGTTCATGACTTTTCACAAGGATCCTTTCATAGATCTTTTCGAAAGGGAATGTCTTGAACAAGTTACTATTGAATGGATATATTTAGAATACAAATCAATAACGATTGAAGGGGTGTACAATTTGGAGAAGTCACATTTTGATTTGAGGACAAATCGCATAAAAGAAGGGGAGGATGATGTGATCCTGTCTAGCACCAACTTTCTGCATTACATACTCACATCATTAAAAATCCATCAAGCTCAATATAAGGGAGTTCTACCTTACTTTATATTATATTTACTCATTTATGCACTATATATTATTATGAGCATACATTTTCATATTAGACTATGCTTGAATTATCATAACATGTGCATTCATTCATTATGTCCTATGGTTTGCATCATTGATTGATATTCATGCATATAATCTATAGTTATAATAATAATATTCATTCATTAGCATATGATGCATGAGTTATTATTATAACCTATAGTTCACATCTTTATAATATGCACATTCTTATTACTTTATAATAATTCATATACTTAGCTTATATTATGCTTTCTTTTGTAGGTACATGTTCGGCCACATGTTGGGAGCTGATTTAAAGCTAGCATGGGAGTTAATGAGCTAGGAAAACTTCCATAAGATGATTCGAGAGATCATGAAGAACAAATGATGAAAAGTTGTCAGTTGACCTCCGAGCTCATAGCTCACTTGAGCTAGACTTTTGAGCTAGCTAGAGACCTCATTTCAGCTGGAGAGTTGCACCGTCATCTTCACCACACAGAACACATGTCAATTTTTGTGGACTCGTACCTTTTCGCGAATAGTTGTCATTCCAAAAGGTGCCTTTTCACAAGGAGCTGACCTATGACTCATCTTCATATAATTCATCTATGGCCAGCTCATCTTCAGCTCAAACACTTGTAAAGTAGCTCAAATGATGAAAGGTTACCTTCCACATAATGTGACCTTTCATGACAAGTTACTGCCCATTGAAGGACATGACACCTAGATGCATGTTGGAAGCCAAGTCACGCCAAGTTGTTGTCATAATCATTCCATGGACTTCTACACCATCAATGTGAGTGCCACATGACCAGCCACCCATGTGCTTTGCATGTGAATGAAATAGGTGCCAAAATGAAGAGGCTTCTCTCTATTCGGCCTAAACATCATCATGCTTCAAGTTGGTGCCAAGATGAAGAGATATGGGAACCATTCGGCCAAAGACATCTCCCCTCATCCAAGCATCATTTATTTTCGTTTTAAGACATGTATTTTGCCGAAAAGGCATGTATTTATTCGGCCAAGCCTTTACAAATCTATAAATAGGCTTTGGCATTCATTTGTAAACTAGACCCTTTGATATTAAAAATCCTTTGTGAGATTATTCTCTCTTCAAGTTCTTTTTAGAACTATATCGATTAAGCAAGCCTTTCTAAAGCTTGTGGCGTCATTCCTTCACCTTGATACTTCTGGTTCCTATCTCCTATAGATAGAGGGTCAAAGTCCTTAATACCATCCCTTATAACGACTTATAAGAAACGGGTCTTTGCTCCTTTATAGCATTGGTTCCTTCTTAGTCTTATAAGATACTATCTATTCATTACCACCTTCCATCATCACTATCACGTCAACTCCATTCCATTAATATTTCCATCACCATTATCCATATCCCTTCACACCCATATAATCATCCTTCATCATCAACAAGGCATTCGTCCATTTACCACCATTGGAGGCCAAATCCATCATAACTTGAAGGATCATTCTACAGCACTTCTGCAACCCTTCTTTGATAACTATTCTATCCATTTCATTTCTTAATTATTATTTTACTTAACCAATTATTCTTCTTTTGTGCAGATTACTTTTCAATTCAAGGCGTAGCATTTGGTGTCTCTCCTAGATCGGGAAACAACAGGGTTGCCAACTTCTTCATTATTGAAGAAGCCTGGTTAACCTTACATCAATAGCTCATATTACCATATTCTTACATGGCAGCAAGGTATTTAGCTCATAACAGCTCAATACCATGGACTTACCTTGTTTCCTTGCACATTACACTCAAAGAGAAGCATATTACAATCTGCCCAACATCAAACTTGAAGGAGGTATCCTTGTTGTTTCTTGTAAAGGAAGATAGTAAGTGTTGCAACTTGAGTTGTAAGTTATCTTCATTTTCTTACTATTTCATTTCTTTATTATTTCATCTTTTCTTACATCATTACCATATCTTTTTCTTAACCTTTCTACCCTATCATAACCATTTCTATCCCTAACCATTTCTAAACCGACGCACAAACTAAAGAGACTTACTGATGTAAGGCACTTGTACCTTAACAATTGATTGTGGATCTAAGAAGAAAGCAAAACAACCTACACAAGTGAATGGCTCAAAAAGAGATGGTTAAGGGTGGTAAACGTATGGGTGAATAGGTGGGTTGTTTAAATGAGAGATGGAAGCGGAAGATGATTGAAATAGCTATGGGTTATGGCTATGAAACAAAGGGATGGTAGTGAGGATAGTATCTTGAATAAGTCTCAAAGAAGAACCAACGCTATAGAGAGCAAAGACCCATACTTTATATTGCTTCTTCAAGGGGTGGTATTAAGGACTTTGACCCACTAGTTATAAGAACTAGGAACCAAAAGTATCAAGGTGAAAAGAAAGGGGTTGACGCCACAAGTATAAAATACTTGATAAGTCAATAAAAGTCACCAGGACTTAAGGAAGAGAATAATCTCACTTATATTAATCAAAAAGGTCTGAGTACAATTGAGATATGCTTTCCTATTTATAGTAAATGGAGGGGCATGGCCGAATAGAGACATAATGATTCGACCAGCCCATGTATCTCCCTATAAAGACGTAATTTAAATGTTAAAAGAGATGATGGTTCAGCCCTTGATGGAGGGAAATGATCCTTGGCCGAATAACACTTGTATCCCTTCAAATTGGCGCCAAATGGGAGAGGAGATGATGCTTGGCCGAATGGTTAAATGGCTCTTCATCTTGGCGCCTAAATGAGATCATATGCACGACACATGGGGGCTGGTCATATGGCACGCACATGGGTGTTCTAGGGAGCCTTGTGGTGCAGCCTTGTGCATGGGATGATGGCTGGTCATGTTCTTGGGTGTGCATGTGTCTCCTCCAAGCTAGCTTGAGTTGTGGAGCTAGCTAGCAAACATGGGCTGTTTGTGAACAAGCTTCCTAGCTAAGTCCTTGTGAGCTCCTTAACATTATGTTCAACTACATTCAGCTACCTTTGATATCACTTTTGGCAACTCAGCTCCAAATAGTCCAACTAGCTAAGTTTAGCTAGCCTTAAGCTCCTCCAGTTGAATCGAGCTTCCCTTAGTGTTCCATGAGCTGCCTTTTACTTTGTAAGCTGTTTGTGAGCTGCATATGATGTCCAAATCATTCACCAAGCTACCTCAATGTTTATTATGCTCCAATGTACCTACATATGCAAGGAAACAAGGTAATTCCATGGTATTGAGCTAATATGAGCTAATTACCTTACTGTCATGTTTGATTATGGTAATGTGAGCTAAGTTTGAATGTCATGAGCTAATTATATCATCTCCTAATATGTGTAAGGTAACGTATAAAGCCTAGGAGCTAATATGAATTCAAATGAACTAATGAAATGCATTATAAGTATGCTGTCTTGATGTATATGTTATAATCATGCATAATATAATTATATAGCTATCCTAACATGCTTAACATATTGAAATAACAATGTGTAAGATGTATTCATACTAAGTTATTCTTTAACTTCATAACTAATATCCTTAGCATGATATGTAATATAATAGTATATATTATAAGGTTATTATAAAGTAAATGCATTAAAAGGATGTTCAAGAGTACTCCTTTTATAGTTGAAAACGTGCTTGTATCATCCCCCCTTCTTTACGGCGATTTGTCCTCAAATCGAGTCCATTCTATCCTTGCATAGCTTCACGCCTCTTTGCTAAAAGAAAGTATCCTTTGAACGTTTGTGTTCTTCCATTATATACCCTTTTGTAAGATTTCCCTTTAGGCCTTTCTTTGGAATATGATTTACCAACAGGTACCTTTTGGGAATGATCTTTATCTAGGGATATCCCTTTTGAAAGTGACCTTTCACGTGAATTGTCCTGAAAAGTGAGGAGAGAAAAGGTTTCATATGAAGGGGTACTTACCTTTTATAGATTAAAATCATTGGAGAAGAGTTGTGAATTTAAGTACTAAACATCACCACTTTTCGTAGGTGACCCTTCATTTTCCAGCATTGAACCATCATGTATCTCTATGAAGAAGTTTGGTTTCTTGTTTAGTTCCTCTTCATTTTTCATCAGAGTTTTATATTTATTCCATGCTTGTACACTCTTTCGCATATGCAATTGATCCTGTTGTACTTCTTTTGGCGTTAAAGGCATCAAGGTCACCTTGCGTCCATCATGCTTAAAAGTGTATTGATTGTGAAAACAATCATGAATGGCCCTTTTGTCATACTGCCATGGTCTCCCAAGTAAGATGTGGCTAGCATGCATAGGGACAATGTCACAAAGCACCTCGTCCTTGTACCTACCAACTGAGAAAGGAATTAGAACCTGTTTGGTAACATTTAACTCACCTCATTCATTGAGCCATTGGAGTTTATATGGAGTAGGATGTTTTGACGTTGACAATCCAAGTTTTTCAACCATAAGAGTGCTGGCTACATTTGTGCAACTTCCTCCATCGATGATCATTGTGCAAACCTTATCCTTGACATGGAATCTTGTATGAAAGATATTGATGTAAGGCGAATCTACACACTTTGATGAAAATAGTAGCTAGCCTTATTGTGTCCTGATCTAGGATAGACAAGTACTGATGTCCTTGAATTTATAAGTTTGGGCTGCAAAATAAGATAAGAAAGGAATGATTAATAATGGAAATAAAGGGGATAATAATATAAGTAATGAAAATAAAGAAAGGATAGAGATGGCTGCGGAATTAATGGAAGAGATGGATGATGGTGATGATGAAATGGTAATGGTGGTGATGTTGTATCTCAAACACGCCAAAGAGGAAACTATGCTATGAAGCACAATCCCGATCTTCACAAACTTGTTTGAGGGGTGGTGATAGTGTCTTCAACCCACTAGATATCAATCTAGGAATTTTGGAATCAAAATGGAAGGAATGACGCCACAAGTATAGGAACTATACTTGTTTAATCGATAAAGTTCACAAAGAACTTTGAAGAGAAATAACTCACAAGAGTATATTTATATAAGAGATGAGATGGGTACAAATGAAGGCAAACCACTCTATTTATAGGAAATGAGAGGGATTGGTCGAATGGTTACAAGCTGTTTCGGCTAGATACATGTCTCTAGGAAAATACATAATGCTTGAGATGAATGAATAAGTCCTTAGGGCTTGTGATGGTTCGGCTAACTCTTCATGAAAGGCCTTAATGATTCGGCTAAGGATGGGAAGACATCTCCCTTGGCCGAATGGGCATGCTTGTTCATCTTGGCGCCATTTTCTTCCCTTGGCCGAATGGTGGTGTGTCTCTTCATGTTTGGCGCCAAAGGCTCTCATGTGCATGGCATGTGATGTGGCCGTTTAGGCATGGATCCTTTAGCTCATATCTCTTGGTGATTTAAGCTTCCAATAGGCGTGATCTCTTCATCGACGTGTTGCTTATTGAAAAGGCATCTTTATGGGTAGCATCATTCATTAAAGGTCACAATGTTTGGAAAGGTAACCCTTCATGTTTGAGCTACTTTGGGTGTGAATGAGATGGTGGTGAGCTGGCCTTAGATGACTTGTAACATGGTGAACGTTTGGGCAGCTCCTTGTGAAAAGGTACCTCTTGAGGTGGCAACTATTCGCGAAAAGGTACGATTTCACAAATTTTGACTTAGGACATATTTGAAGCGTACTAAGTGGTGATGATGATGGTGCTATTCCCCAGCTGAAATGAGGTCATCTTGTAGCTCAAATCTTCAGCTCAATCCAGCTATGAGCTCACGAGACAACTTTTCACCAATTGTTCCTTGTGCTCTCCTAATCGATCCCATATAAGTTTCCTTGCTGTTACATGCTCCATTTAGCTCTAATGCAGCTCCCAACTGTTGGCCGAATGTGCCTACATGCATAACATAAAGAAATAAACTAAGTATATAAGCTTATATAATGTGTATATTATAAGATTGTGACTATAGTATATGATAATAACTTGTATGTTATATATAAATGGATAACTTATTATCATAATAACTATAGGTATAATATATATATATAAATATATATGAAAATAACTATCTTATAACATATGAAATAAGCATCTATAGGTATAAAGATAGAAAATTGCTTCCCTGGAGAGGTTGGAATAGCCATGGTAAATATGATACTGAATCGGATCACATCATCCTCCCCTTCTTTTAATCGATTTGTCCTCAAATCAAATGATCGTCTTTTCCTAGTGTTCTTCCATTCACTCTTTATAAAAAGGTTTATATCCGTTGAAAGACTGCTTTGGAAGTTCTTAACCTGAAAAGAAAGAAAACTTTCATTAGTAAAATGTGATCAAACATAACTAAAGTTAAGAAATACTTCCTGTAAATTGTATGTTCAAAGTTGATGTCTATTGAAGTCATTTTGCTTTGAATGTTTGCGCCCTTTTGCATTCCAAAAATCATGTCCCTTTGTTCTTTAATAGATGTTTGCATTGATTTGTGAAAGATGATGACTCTTGGAATGGTGATGTTCTCATAAGTCACGCCCCTTGGTTGAAAAATTGCTTCCCTTTGATTTTCATTAGGCATAACTCTTGATTCTTTAAGGATCACGTCCTTTGGATGAAGAATTACCACTCTTTGCTTTTAAAAAATCGCACCTTTTGGCTCTTGAAAGGTCACGTCATTTAATTTCCCAAATCGATGGATTGTGTCACTTGGATCTTCCTGCAAATCAAAGGAAATTCCTGCATTGTCAAAGTTAGAAAAATCTTCATTGACCTTGCCCCTCGTCAGTAAACATCTTTGTAACAAGCACTTAGATGTATAAGCACTTGTTTTTGGAATGTTTTCTTCCTGGATTAACTTCGATTTTCCTTTCCTCATGGACTCAACACTTTGTTTCATCTTGATTTGCTCAACTTGGACTTGTTTAGGCGTCAAGGGTGTTAGGATGATCTTCTTTCCTCCATGGTTGAATGAATACTGATTGGTAAAACAATCATGAATGTTCCTCCTATCATATTGCCATGGTCTTCCAAGGAGTAAATGGCTATCATGCATAGGAACAACATCGCACATAACCTCATCCTTGTACTTACCAATTGAAACAGGAACCATCACCTGTTTGTTGACATTAAGTTCACCTCGTTCATTGAGCCATTATAGTTTGTAGGGATTTGGATGTTTCAACGTTTGCAATCCCAATTTCTCCACCGTGATGGTACTGGCAACATTAGTACAACTCCCACCGTCTATAATCATGAAACACACCTTTTCATTCACATGGCATCGAGTATGAAAGATGTTTTCCCGTTGTGCGTCATCTTCTACTACTTGGGCATTCAGACTTCTTTTAACCACTAAGGCTTCACCTTCCACCGGAGCACTAATTTATGTTTCTTCCTCAACTTCTGTTGGTGGTGGTGGCGCTTGTTATTCTTAATGGTCAGATTCGATCTCACCATTTCCATGTAGTAACATGGTGTTTTTGTTGGGACATTGTGTGGATATATGTCCCCTCCCAAGACATTTAAAGCAACATATGTCTCTTGATCGTTCAGGTATCTCTTTTCCTCGATTCTCCTTACCAATTTGGGAAGCATTTGATGATTCAACCTTCTCTTTGGTAGGAATAGGGGTAGACTTCCTCAAATTATTATTTGGACTCCATCTTGAAGATGTAGGCACTGGAGTACGAGAGATAGGTCTTCTCCGTAGTTGCCTTTCTATTTTCATTGCCATTTGCACCATTTCATCAAGTTCTATGTAATGGTACAACTCTAGTGTGTTGGCAATCTCGGGATTGAGTCCAGCAAGAAATCGAGCCATGGTTGCTTCACGATCCTCCTCAATATTAACTCAGATCATTGCCACTTCCATTTCCTTATAATAATCCTCTACACTCCGTTGGCCTTGATTCAGGTTCTGTAATTTCTGAAACATATCCTGGTGATAATGAGTAGGAATAAAACGTTTACGCATGATACCTTTCATTTCGAGCCATGTTAAGATTGGTCTCTCTCCATTCCTCCTCCGGGTAATAGTAAGTTAATCCCACCATATCAAAGCATAATCAACAAACTCCATAGCTGCCAATCTTACTTTCTTGAGTTCAGAATAGTTATGGAAAACACATGTTCCACTTTGCTTTCCCATTCAAGATAGGCTTCTGGATCAGTCTTCCCTTGAAATTGAGGAATTTTGATTTTGATGTTGCTCATATTATCATCAACATTGGCACGCCTAGGTCCTTGTATCAATGCTGGTTCTTCTTCATCATAAGGATTTGGAATATCATCTTCTGGAAGAGGTTGTTACCTTCGAGGAGTATCATTGTTTCTGGTTTGTGGTTGATCTTGTCTTTGGTCTAGTTTCTCATGGAGAGCATCAAATTCTGTTCGAAACGTTCTCATCATTTCTCCAATTAGTGCTTGCATTTGCAAATTGGGTTGACATGCATTTCCTTTAGGACTTTGAGACATGGTTAGTAAATAAAACAAAAATAAACCTTACCAGGACACTCACAAAGTCTCACAATTTCACTCCAAAGAAAAGATAAGATCACTCCACTCAACACTCGTGTTTACTCTCGGGAATATATTTTTGGCTTTTAATAATTCCCCTTCTGATCTCACTCTCTCAATAGTCTTTTTCCACTCAATTTCTCTTACTAAGTCCTCTGAAGAACTTACTCAAGATTATAACAAGTTAATTCCTTCCTTGTGTGTCAGCTGCAAATAGGTTAGGGTAGAAAGAATAGAAGAAATGGAAATGTAGAAGAAAGGTTTTAAGGTATTAAAAGAAAGAAATAGTTGAAGATAAGGAAAATGAAATTATGGAAAAGAAAGAGGTGACTTACAATTCAAGAAACAACACTTACTGCAACCTTTCTCAAGAAACAATAAGGTTATCTTCTCTTAGTGTAGATGGGCCTCTTTGATGTACTTTTCAATGGTAGAGCACTTTCCTTGGCTTTCTTTCTCTTTTTGAACTTCTCTTTTTCTTTTCCTTTTCTTCTTTTCTTATTTTCTGATTTCTCTCTTCTTTTTTCACTCCAATTTGTTGAAGGAGTTTTTTTATCTTTTGAATTTCTTTTTTTACTTTGCACGCCAATGACACTTTTGTTGTCAATCCAACTATGCTCTGATTACCACTTGATGTAAGGCGAATCTACACACTTTGATGAAAAGAGTAGATAGCCTTATTGTGTCCCGATCTAGGATTGACAAGTACTGATGTCCTTGAATTTATAAGTTTGGGCTGCAAAATAAGATAAGAAAGGAATGATTAATAATGGAAATAAAGGGGATAATAATATAAGTAATGAAAATAAATAATAAGAATAAAATGAAATAAAGAAAGGATAGAGATGGCTGCGGAATTGATGGACGAGATGGATGATGGTGATGATGAAATGGCAATGGTGGTGATGTTGTATCTCAAACACGCCAAAAGAGGAAACTATGCTATGAAGCACAATCCCAGTCTTCACAAACTTGCTTGAGGGGTGGTGATAGTGTCTTCAACCCACTAGATATCAATCTAGGAATTTTGGAATCAAAATGGAAGGAATGACGCCACAAGTATAGGAACTATACTTGTTTAATCGATAAAGTTCACAAAGAACTTTGAAGAGAAATAACTCACAAGAGTATATTTTATATAAGAGATGAGATGGGTACAAATGAAGGCAAGCCACTCTATTTATAGGAAATGAGAGGGCTTGGCCGAATGGTTACAAGTTGTTTCGGCTAGATACATGTCTCTAGGAAAATACATAATGCTAGAGATGAATGAATAAGTCCTTTGGTCTTGTGATGGTTCGGCTAACTCTTCATGAAAGGCCTTAATGATTCGGCTAAGGATGGGAAGACATCTCCCTTGGCCGAATGGGCATGCTTGTTCATCTTGGCGCCATTTTCTTCCCTTGGCCGAATGGTGGTGTGTCTCTTCATGTTTGGCGCCAAAGGCTCTCATGTACATGGCATGTGATGTGGCCGAATAGGCATGGATCCTTTAGCTCATATCTCTTGGTGATTTAAGCTTCCAATAGGTGTGATCTCTTCATCCACGTGTTCCTTATTGGAAAGGCATCTTCATGGGCAGCATCATTCATGAAAGGTCACAATGTTTGGAAAGGTAACCCTTCATGTTTGAGATACTTTGGGTGTGAATGAGCTTGTGGTGAGCTGGCCTTAGATGACTTGTAACATGGTGAACGTTTGGGTAGCTCCTTGTGAAAAGGTACCTCTTGAGGTGGACACTATTCACGAAAAGGTACGATTTCACAAATTTTGACTTAGGACATATTTGAAGCGTCCTAAGTGGTGATGATGGTGGTGTAATTCCCCAGCTGAAATGAGTTCATCTTGTAGCTCAAATATTCAGCTCAATCTAGCTATGAGCTTACGGTCTCCAGAAAACTTTTCAACAATTGTTCCTTGTGCTCTCCTAATCGTTCCCATGTAAGTTTCCTTGCTGTTACATGCTCCAGCAGCTCCCAAGTATTGGCTGAATGTGCCTACATGCATAACATAAAGAAATAAACTAAGTATATAAGCTTATATAATGTGTATATTATAAGATTATGACTATAGTATATGATAATAACTTGTATCTTATATATAAATGGATAACTTATTATCATAATAACTATAGGAATTATATATATATATATATATGAAAATAACTATCTTATAACATATGAAATAAACATCTATAGGTATAAAGATAGAAAATTTCTTCCCTGGAGAGGTTGGAATAACCATGGTAAATATGATGCTGAATTGGATCACATCAGATATTGTTTCTCTGAATATCATCTTGGGATGTTTGTGATTGTAGGCACCTCTTTGAAACAAGCATCTCACCATGATCTGCATTTTATTTCGTTTCTTCTTCTTGTATTGTTTCAGGTTCCTCGTCAAAAATAGGCTCATCAGAATCTGATATAATATCTCCATTGTCAAGCACCATCATGGTATTTCGGTTGGGATATTGACTAGCAACATGTCCTTTTCCAAAACACTTGAAACCTTTGATGTCTCTTGATCTCTCAAAAGTGTTGGTTTGCTTTTCTTTACCCTTGCTAGATTCGCCCACTTGTGTAGTTTTAGGTACCTCTGCATGATCATTTGTTTGGACTGAAGTTTGCTTTCGGAAAGTAATAGGTTCTTGCTTCCATTTGGTGGCCGAATTTGGACTGCTCCTAGTGTAGGATTTCCTTTTGAGTTGTCTTTCAATTTTCATGGCCACATGCACCATTTCTTCAATCTCTACATAATGCTGAAGTTCAACAAGGTTAGCAATATTAAGATTTAGGCCATATAAGAATCTTGCCATTGTTGCTTCTCTATCTTCATCCACATTGGCTCGGATCATGGCAATCTCCATTTCTTTGAAATAATCTTCAATGTTCTTACTTCCTTGTTTCAAATTTTGTAATTTATGATAAAGATCTCGGTGATAGTGAGTAGGAACAAACCTTTTCCTCATAATGGCCTTCATTTTATCCCATGTTGTGATGGGGCGTTCACCATTTCGTCTTCTTGAACTCACCAATTGGTCCCACCAAACGAAGGCATAGTCCACGAATTCCATAGCAGCAAGCCTAACCTTCTTTTGCTCCGTATAGTTTTGGAATTCAAAAATGTGTTCAATTTTGATTACCCAATCAAGATAGGCTTCTGGATCAGTTCGTCTTTGAAATGGAGGAATAGTCACTTTGATATTGCTGAAGTTGTCATTTTGATTTCGATGAACATCTCTCCTTGCTACTGATGTTACTTCAGCCTCTTCCTCTTCTAAGTCTTCTTCCATTCTAGGGTGGTTTAGTCTACGGTTGCCTAAAGATGCTTCTAATTGATCCATACGATATTGCAAAGGCTCCAATTCTAATTTCAACAATCTTGCCATTTCATGAATAATAGCTTTGTCTGTAAGTTAGGGGCTTCTCTTTCTGGGGATCATCCTGAACTCTGAGACATGGTTAGTGAAATAAGAAAAGAATAAGATGTGTAAAAGACCTTACCAGAATATACTCTCACAAAGCCTCACGAGTCACTCCAAGGAAACTTGATGTCACTCAATCCGCTCGTGTTTGCACTCTAGGACTTTAATGGCTTTTAATTGTCCTCTTCTGATCTCACCCACGCTCCAGCCTTTTTCCTCTCAATTCTCTTGTCTCAAGTTCTAGAAAACTTTTACTCAAGAGTATATCGAGTAAATTTTACTTGTTTGGCATCGGCTGCAAATGGGTTAGTAGGAATGGAAAGCAAAATAAAATTGAAAGGGTGGCTTAGAAAAAAATAGAAAGAAGAGAATAAAGGGGTTACTTACACAAGTCACTTTACAACCTTCTATCACCACAATCAATTTAAAAGGCTTACTTACATGGCTTGGTGATGAGAATTGTTGATGGGTGCTTCAACTTTCTTTTTTTTATTTTCTTTTTTTTTCTTCCACTTTGAGTGCTTTGATTTACTTTGCTGGATTTTTCTTTATTTCTTTCACTTTGCACTTCACTTGCACTTCTTTTTGTATTTTGTTTTTGTTATTGTTGCACGTTGATTTCTTCCACCAAAGCTTTAATTATCGCTTGATGTAAGGTAATTCTACCTTCTCGTTTGATTGTGGATCTAGGAAGGAAGCAAAACAACCTGTACAAGTGAATGGCTTAAAAAGAGAGGGTTAAGGGTGGTGGACGTATGGTGAATAGGTGGGTTGTTTAAAATGAGAGATAGAAGCGGAAGATGATAGAAATGGTTATGGTTATGGCGATGAAACAAAAGGATGGTTGTGAGGATAGTATCTTAAAGAACGCTCAAAGAAGAACCAATGCTATTGAGAGCAAAGACCCAATCTTTATATTGTTTCTTCAAGGGGTGGTGATAAGTACTTTGACCCACTAGTTATATGAACTAGGAACCAGAAGTATCAAGATGAAAGAAGAGGGTTGACGCCACAAGTATAAATTATACTTGATAAGTCAATAAAAAGTCACCAGGACTTAAGGAAGAGAATAATCTCACTTTTATTAAATAAAAGGTCTGATTACAAATGATGAATGCTTTTCTATTTATAGGAAATGGAGGGGCATAGCCGAATAGAGACATAATGGTTCGGCCAGCCCATGTATCTCCCTATAAAGGCATAATTTAAATGCTAAAAGAGATGATGGTTCAGCCCTTGATGGAGGGAAATGATCCTTGGCCGAATAACACTTGTATCCCTTCAAATTGGCGCCAAATGGGAGAGGAGATGATGCTTGACCGAATGGTTAAATGGCTCTTCATCTTGGTGCCTAAATGAGATCATATGCACGACACATGGGGGCTGGTCATAAGGCACGCACATGGGTGTTCTAGGGAGACTTGTGGTGTAGCCTTGTGCATGGGATGATGGCTAGTCATGTTCTTGGGCGTGTATGTGTCTCCTCCAAGCTAGCTTGAGTTGTGGAGCTAGCTAGCAAACATGGGCTGTTTGTGAACAAGCTTCCTAGCTAAGTCCTTGTGAGCTCCTTAACATTATGTTCAGCTACATTCAGCTACCTTTCACATCACTTTTGGTAACTCAGCTCCAAATAGTCCAACTAGCTATGTTTAGCTAGCCTTAAGCTCCTCCAGCTGAATCGAGCTTCCCTTAGTGTTCCATGAGCTGTCTTTTACTTTGTAAGTTGTTTGTGAGCTGCATATGATGTCCAAATCATTCACCAAGCTACCTCAACGTTTATTATGCTCCAATGTACCTACATGTACAAGGAAACAAGGTAATTCCATGGTATTGAGCTAATATGAGCTAATTACCTTGCTGCCATGTTTGATTATGGTAATGTGAGCTAAGTTTGAATGTCATGAGCTAATTATATCATCTCATAATATGTGTAAGGTAAGGTATAAAGCCTAAGAGCTAATATGAATGCAAATGAACTAATGAAATGCATTATAAGTATGCTGCCTTGATGTATATGTTATAATCATGCATAATATAATTATATAGCTATCCTAACATGCTTAACATATTAAAATAACAATGTGTAAGATGTATTTATACTAAGTTATTCTTTAACTTTATAACTAATATCCTTAGCATGATATGTAATATAATAGTATATATTATAAGGTTATTATAAAGTAAATGCATTAAACGGATGTTCAAGAGTACTCCCTTTATAGTTGAAAACGTACTTGCATCAACTCTAATATACTATATGTTCAAGAAAACAAGGTAAGTCCATGGTATTGAGTTGTTATGAGCTAAATACCTTGCTGCCATGTAAGAATGAGGTAATGTGAGCTATGATTGAAGGTCATGAGCTAAATATATCATCTCATAATATGTGTAAGATAATGCATGAAGCTTAAGAGCTAATATGAATGCATATGATCTAATAAAACGAATTATAATGATGTTGCCTTGATGTATATAAGGTAATCATGTTTAATATGATTATAAAACTATCCTAATATGCTTAAATATCAATGTGCATGTTGTGTTCATACTAAGTTATTCTTTATCTACATAACAAGATTTCTTATCATGAATTGTATTATAAGAGCATGTAGTATATAGGATATATATAGTAACTTCAATATAAAGGTGTTAAAGCGTATTCCCTTTATTAATGAAAATGTGTTTGCATCATCCCCCCTTCTTTAGGGCGATTTATCCTCAAATTGAGTTCATTCTATCCTTGCATAACGTCACATCTCCTTGCTAAAAGAAAGCATCCTTTGAACGTTGTGTTCTTCCTTTGGGTATCCTTTCATAAGATTTCCTTTTAGGTCTTTCTTTGGAATATGATTTTCCAACAGTTACCTTTTGGGAATGATCTTTATCCAAGGATATCCCTTTTGGAAGTGACCTTTTGGCGATTAAAACCCTTGGTGAAAAGTTGTGTCTTTAAATTCCAATCATCACCAATTTTCGTAGGAACCTCTTCATTTTTTAGCCTTGAACCATCGTGTTTATCTATGAAGAAGTTTGGTGTCATGTTTCGTTCCTCTTAATTCTTCTTTGGGGTTTTATCTTTGGGCCATGCTTGTACACTCTTTCGCATATGCAACTGATCTTGTTACACCTCTTTTGGCGTCAAAGGCATCAAGGCTACCTTGCATCCATCATGATTAAAATGTGTTGATTGTGATAATAATCATGAATGGCCCTTTTTTCATACTACCATGGTCTTCCAAGTAAGATACGGCTAGCATGCATAGGGACAATGTCACAAAGCACCTCATCCTTGCACCTACCAACTGAAAAAGGAATTAGAACTTGTTTGGTAACGTTTAACTCACCTCCTTCATTGAGCCATTGGAGTTTATATGGAGTGGGATGGTTTGATGCTGCCAATCCAAGTTTTTCAACCATAAGAGTGCTGGCTACGTTTGTGCAACTTCCTCCATCGATGATCATTGTGCAAACCTTGTCCTTGACATGGCATCTTGTATGGAAAATATTGTTTCTTTGAATATCCTCTTGGGATGTTTGTGATTGTAGGCACCTTTTTAAAACATGCATCTTACCATGATCTGCATTTTCTTCAGTTTCTTCATCTTGCATTGTTTCAGGTTCCTCATAAAAAATAGGCTCATCAGAATCCGATACAATATCTCCATTGTCAAGTACCATCATGGCATTTCGGGTAGGACATTGACTATCAACATGTCCTTTCCTAAAACATTTGAAACATTTGATGTCTCTGGATCTATCAAAAGTATCGGTTTGTTTTTCTTCACCCCTACTAAATTCGCCCACTTGTTTAGTCTTGGTAACTTCTATATGATCCTTGGATTGTGCCGGAATTGGTTTCCTGAAGGTAATAGGTTCTTGCTTCCATTTGGTGGCCGAACTTGGATTGCTCCTAGTGTACGATTTCCTTTTGAGTTGTCTTTCAATTTTCATGGCCACATGTACCATCTCTTCAATCTCTACATAATGCTGAAGTTCAACAAGGTTAGCAATATCAGCATTTAGGCCAGATAAAAACCTTACCATGGTTGCTTCTCTGTCATCATCAACATCGGCTCGGATCATGGCTATTTCCATTTCTTTGAAATAATCTTCAATGCTCTTGCTTCCTTGTTTCAGATTTTGTAATTTATGGTAAACATCTTGATGATAGTGAGTAGGCACGAACTTTTTCCTCATAATGGCCTTCATTTCTTCCCATGTATTGATGGGACGTTCACCATTTCGTCTTCTGGAACTCACCAATTGGTCCCACCAAACTAAGGCATAATCCACGAATTCCATAGCAGCAAACCTGACCTTCTTTTGCTCCGTATAATTTTGGCATTAAAAAATGTGTTCAATCTTGATTACCCAATCAAGATAGGCTTCAGGATCAGTTCGTCCTTGAAATGGAGGAATGGTCACTTTGATGTTGCTGAAGTTGTCATTTTGATTTTAATGAGCATCTCTTCATGCTACTGATGTTACTTCAACCTCCTCTTCTTCGAATTCTTCTTCCATTCTAGGGCGATTTACTCTTCGACTACCTAAAGATGCTTCAAATTGGTCCATACGATCATTCAAAGGCTCCAATTCTAATTTCAGCAATCTGGCCATTTCATGCATGATTGCTTGAGTTTGCAAATTAGGGGCATCTCTTTCAGGGGTTCAACCTGGACTTCGAGACATGGTTAGTGAAATAAGAAAAGGGTAAGATGTGTAAAAGACCTTACCAAAATGTACTCTCATAAAGCCTCACGAGTCACTCCAAGGAAATTTGAATGTCACTCAATCTGCTCGTGTTTACAACTCTAGGACTTAATGGCTTTTACTTGTTCTCTTCTGATCTCACACACTCTCCAGCCTTTTTCCTCTTGATTCTCTTGTCTCAAGTTCTAGAGAACTTTACTCAAGACTATATCAAGTAAATTTTACTTGTTTGGCGTCGGCTGTAAAAGTGTTAGTAGGAATGGAAAGTAAAATATAATGAAAGGGTGGTTTAGAAATAGAAAGTAAATTTAAATGGTTTACTTGACTTGCTTGGTGATGAGAATTATTGATGAGTGCTTCAACTTCTTTCTTTTCTTTTCTTCTTTTTGAGTGCTGGAAATTTCTTCTTTTTGAGTGCTTCAATTTGTTTGTTAATTTTTGTTTTTCTTTCACTTGCACTTCACTTGCACTTCTTTTTGTATTTTTGTTTTTTTGTTGATGTTGCACGTTGCTTCTTCTACCAAAGCTCTGATACCACTTGATGTAAGACACTTGTACCTTAACAATTGATTGTGGATCTAGGAAGGAAATAAAACAACCTACACAAGTGAATGGCTCAAAAAGAGATGGTTAAGGGTGGTAAACGTATGGGTGAATAGGTGGGCTGTTTAAATGAGAGATGGAAGCGAAAGATGATTGAAATGACTATGGGTTATGGCTATGAAACAAAGGGATGGTAGTGAGGATAGTATCTTGAAGAAGTCTCAAAGAAAAACCAATGATATAGAGAGCAAAGACCCAGACTTTATATTGCTTCTTCAAGGGGTGGTATTAAGGACTTTGACCCACTAGTTATAAGAACTAGGAACCAGAAGTATCAAGGTGAAAAGAAAGGGGTTGACGCCACAAGTATAAAATACTTGATAAGTCGATAAAAGTCACCAGAACTTAACGAAGAGAATAATCTCACTTATATTAATAAAAAAGGTCTGAGTACAATTGAGATATGCTTTCCTATTTATAGTAAATGGAGGGACATGGCCGAATAGAGACATATTGGTAAAAGAGATGATGGTTCGACCTTTGATGGAGGGAAATGATCCTTGGCCGAATAACACTTGTATCCCTTTAAATTGGTGCCAAATGGGAGAGTAGATGATGCTTGGCCGAATGGTTAAATGGTTCTTCATCTTGGCGCATGCAAGGCACATGGGGGCTGGTCATATGGCATGCACATGGGTGATCTAGGAGCCTTGTGCATGGAATGATGGTTGGTCATGTGCTCCATCTTGGACGTGCATGTGTCTCCTACCGAGCTAGCTTGAGTGTGGAGCTAGTTAGCAAGCATGGGCTGTTTGTGAACAAGCTTCCTAGTCGAATCCTTATGAGCTTCATAACAACACGTTCAGCTATATTCAACTACCATTGACATCATTTTTAATAGCTCAGCTCCAAATAGTTCAACTAGCTGAGTTTAGCTAGCCTTGAGTTCCTCCAGCCAAATTGAGATTTCCTTAGTGTTCCATGAGCTGCCTTGTACTTTATGAGCTGTTTGTGAGCTGCATAGGACGTCCAAATCATCCACCAAGCTACCTCATTGTGCAATACACTCCAATGTACCTATATGTGCAAGGAAACAAGGTAAGTCCATGGTATTGAGTTGTTATGAGCTAAATACCTTGCTGCCATGCAAGAATAAGGTAATATGAGTTATGATTGAAGGTCATGAGCTAAATATATCATCTCATAATATGTGTAAGATAATGAATGAAGCTTAAGAGCTAATATGAATGCATATGATCTAATAAAACGAATTATAATGATACTGCCTTAATGTATATAAGGTAATCATGTTTAATATGATTATAAAACTATCCTAATATGCTTAAATATCAATGTGCATGTTGTGTTCATTCTAAGTTATTCTTTATCTACATAACAAGAATTCTTATCATGAATTGTATTATAAGAGCATGTAGTATATAACATATATATAGTAACTTCAATATAAAGGTGTTAAAGAGTACTCCCTTTATTGATGAAAACGTGCTTGCATCACTTGCTCAATCTTGAGTTAGTTATTTAAAAGGACCCACAAGAGAGAATCGAGCGGAAAAAGGAACACGAGAGGGTGAGATCAGAAGGGGGATCAAGAAAAAGCCAAGACATATATCCCCGAGTTCAAACACGAGTGTGAGTGGAGTGCAATCTGAAATTTCTTTGGAGTGATCAAGTGAGGTTTTGTGAGTGTGCTGGTAAGGTTTTTATTTACTTTTATTTTACTAACCATGTCTCAAAGCCCCAGAGAAAATGCAGGAATACCAAACTTACAAATACAGGCACTCATTGGCAAAATGATGAGAATGTTTCATGAAGCGTTTGACGCTCTTCATGAAAAGATAGATCAAAGCCAGGATCTACCACCAGGATGTAATAATGGAGCCCATAGAAGACAACAACGACCACCACCTCCAGAAGAAGATGTTCAAGAAAATTTTGACGAGGGAGAACAAGTAGCATTCTAAGGCCCTAGACATGCCATTGTTGATGACAATTTGAGCAATATCAAGATCAAAATTCCTCAATTACAAGGAAAGACTGATCCTGAAGCCTACCTTGAATGGGAAAGCAGAGTGGAACACGTTTTTAGTTGCCACAACTATTCCGAAATGAAGAAAATAAGATTGGCAGCCATGGAGTTCATAGACTATGCTTTAATATGGTGGGATCAACTTACCCTTAATCGAAGAAGGAATGGAGAAAGACCAGTCTCAACTTGGCTTGAAATGAAAGGTATTATGCGAAAACGATTTATTCCTATTCACTATCATCGTGACTTGTTTCAAAAGTTACAGAATCTTAAACAAGGCCATAAGAGTGTGGAGGACTATTACAAAGAGATGGAAGTGGAAATGATCCGAGTCAACATTGAGAAGGATCATGAAGCAACTATGGCAAGATTTCTTGCCGGACTGAACCCAAAATTGCCAATACCTTGGAGTTGTATCATTACATAGAAATGGATGAGATGGTGCAAATGATAATAAAAATTGAAAGGCAACTAAAGATGAGACATACATCTCGCAATATTACACCCACATTATCCAAATAGAGTCCAAACAACATCAAGAAGCCAACTCCTCCTCCTATCAAAGAACAAGCTGAATCATCAAAGAATCAGCAAGTAAACAAAGACTTCAACCGAGGAAAGTAAACTACTGAACGTTCAAGACACATTAGATGCTTAAAATGTCTTGGGAGGGGCCACGTATCTACACAATGCCCTAACAGGAACACCATGCTTTTACTTGGAAATGGTGAAATAGAATCTGAATCAGAGGAAGAACAAGAGGCACCTATTGAAGTCAATGAAGAAATCACTCTTGCAGATCTCGTTGATCAAATAGAAGCTTTGGAAATTAAATGAAGTTTGATGTTCAAGTCTCGGAAGATAATGCACAGCGAGAGAACATTTTTCATACCCGATGCCATGTGAATGAAAAGGTATGTTTTGTTATTATAGATGGTGGAAGTTGTACTAACGTGGCCAGTACAATAATGGTGGAAAAGCTTGGTTTAAAAACAATGGAGCACCCGAAGCCATATAAGTTGCAGTGGCTAAATGAACGAGGAGAAGTCAATGTTAGCAAACAGGTGTTAGTTCCTTTTTCCATTGGCAAATACAAAGATGAGGTTATGTGTGATGTTGTCCCTATGCACGCTAGCCATCTACTTCTTGGAAGGCCATGGCAATTCGACAAAAGAACTATTCATGATTGTTTTACCAATCAATACTCGTCCAGCCATAAAGGGAAGAGGATTATCCTTACTCCTTTAACGCCCAAACTAGTCCAGAATGATCAAGCCAAAATAAATCAAAGTATTGAGGCTATAAGGAAAGGAAATGCAACAACTATGGAGGAAAATGATCAAAGAACTAGTGCTTATTCTTCAAAGTGCTTGATTCGTGAATGTCTATTGACAGAATGCAAGGGTAAAGATGATTATTCTAGCTTTAAACATGCAGATTTTTTATTTGACTTGCAGGATGTATCAAGAGACGCCATTTTCCAAAAGGAAGGTTTATGAAATGAGTCAGTCCGTCGATTGAGGACCTCTTCTATTGTACCGGATCTAGAACAAAGTAAACAATTCCTCTGCAGCAAACTTTACTTGGAAGTAAGGGTGATGGTGGATATGATTAAGGTGATGAATGAAATATATAAGAAAAGGATGAAGAAAGGATAGAGAAATAAAGAATTAAGATGCTAGGATTTTTAGAAAGGCAAAATTGAAAGATAAATACTTGGTGAAAATAATAATGGTGAAATACAAATCTAGAAATTTAGATAACAACAAGGAATAAGGAAGAACTTATACTAAAGAGTATAAACCCGAACCTTATACGTTCAATGTTCAAGGACTTGGACTCGTTAGATAGTAATCTAAAAACCCAAAGTATTAGAAACTTAACACAACAAGATCAGACTTGAAATGTCAAGAAAATAGTTCTAAGAAGAACCGATTTGAGAGAAAACCTCACAATGTTTTAATTCATAAAATTCTGATGTGCAAAATGAAATTACAAGCTTATTTAATCTGTTTCAAATGCTTAGCCGAATAACACATAGTGTTTTTGGCCAGCTATTACGTCTAACAAATAATACATTCCAGTTCATAATTCTCCATGAATTCAAGTGATGATTCGGTGTAAAATGGAGACAACTCTTCATGGCCAGGTAATACTCACGTTCCTTCAAATTGATGATTACCATGAATTCAAGTGATGATTCGGTGTAAAATGGAGACAACTCTTCATGGCCAGGTAATACTCACGTTCCTTCAAATTGATGATTAAGTGGAGACAACTGCCATGATATTTGTGAGTTGTTTGTGACCTGCATATGACGTCCAAATACTCTACCAAGATGCCTCATCGTGCATCACACTCCAATGTACCTATATGTGTAAGGAAACAAGGTAAGTCCATGATATTGAGCTGTTATGAGCTAAATGCCTTGCTGCCATGTATGATTATGGTGATATGAGCTATGTTTGAAGGTCATGAGCTAATTATATCATCTCAAAGTATGTGTAAGATAATGCATGAAGCTTAAGAGCTAATATGAATGCATATGAACTAATGAAATGATTTATAATGATGCTTCCTTGATGTATATATGATAATCATGCTTAATATGATTATAAGACTATCCTAATATGCTTATAACATTGTGTATCAATCATAAAAGATAGGGTATATGTTGTATGCATGAATATCATAACATGGTATTCATAAATGATAAATGGAAACATGTAATAATAATATCCTAAGAAATGATATGTAATCATAGCATATATTTGAATAATATGAAAAAACATGATCAAATAAGCATAGTATGGAAATAATAGTATGATAATTTATACTAACATGTGAATGCATGCTTATGATAGAATAAAATGTATAAATGATATATATAAGATAGGGTAATGAAGAACTCCCTTAGAAACAGCTTTGAAGAAATCCATGGTGTGTTCAAGTCATGGAGAAAGTTGGAGCTTGTTTGGATCGTATCAGAAGGGGGGATGATGTGATCTTGCCGACCACCAATATCAAACAAAACATGCTCACAACTTTGAAGTTCTTCCAAGATGATTCTAAGGGAGTTCTTCCATATTTTTATAACTTATTTACTCATTTATACTTATATTTGTTATAAACATGCTTTTACATTGTAAACTATGCTTGAATATTCATTATTGTCCTATGTTGCATTCTATATGAAATTCATGCATGTCACATCTTTAAGTAGTTTGTTTCATGCATACGTTACACTTCCTTATGTTATCATATCAATTGAATTATTATATTAGCCATGGAATCATGTGTTACATTTGAATGTTACTTATTATTTATTCATGAACTTGAGCATTGTAACTTATACATTTTGTATTTAGTGGAAGGTACATTCAAGGCAATCCAATGGACAGTTCACGTCACTCCTATTGATCGCCACTTTAGAACATGTTCCAAGCATCTTTGGTGATGAAGTCTTATTAACATTTAATCCCTATCTCTTATATCTCAAACTCACTTTAAATCATATCAATCCAATATTGGGAGCTCAAGATATGCCTAGATTAATTAAGACGGTGCAGGCTGGAAATAAGTACAGGATTTACAACCAAATGAAGAGCCATGTTCACACCTGATGCATTTCCACCTTCTGAATCCATTTATGGCGTGTACAATCATACAAGGAGGCTAAAGGTTGGTTCACATTCAAGGGAGATGGATGCATTATTTACAACTCATTCACCAAATCCAAGTGCATGAAGGGAGCCTATGAGTCACGTTCACACTTGGTGTATGCTTCCAAAGGGGGCCAACCTACAATGATACATTCCTCCAAATTCATACAAAGTACATTGTATTTCCTAAGTGATGAACATTCATCCATGAATGTTAAATCATTAAATCTTGTATGTGCATCCTAGACATCTCTTAGCCTATAATTAGCTTTCCATTTCATTTGTAAGAACCAATTCACTTTGTTTATTCAAATATTTGTGAGAGTTTCCCTCTTTAGTTCTTAAGTGAACTTTATCAACTTATCAAGCTTATGCTTGTGGCGTCACCCCTATCTATGTCACCATGATACTTCTAGTTCCTATCTCTTTATAGATAGTGGGTCAAAGTCCTTGTTTACCATCCCTTAAAGAAACAATATAAAGTATGGGTCTTTGTTCTTTAACATTGGTTCTTCTTTGAGTCTTCTTTGAGATACTACTTTTCATATTCATCTCCATCACCTTCATTCTACTTCCATTACCATACGTCATCATTTCCATTAAATATATCACAAACTTATATATATTTTCCGCTGCCATATTTATCTTTCCATTTAACTATTTTTATGCTTTCTTGTTTGTGCAGGATCCTTGTTGCTTTCCTAGATCGAAACAATCAAAGGTACAACCTTGACTTCACCATCAATTTAAGTGAGGCTAGGTTGAACTGTATCACCGATCATGAGGCTTTGAAACACATTATATGATGCAAGCACGTTTTCATCAATAAAGGGAGTACTCTTTAACACCTTTATATTGAAGATACTATATATATGTTATATACAACATGCTCTTATAATACAATTCATGATAAGAATTCTTGTTATGTAGATAAAGAATAACTTAGTATGAAAACAACATGCACATTAATATTTAGCATATTTGGATAGTTTTATAATCATATTAAATATGATTACCGTATATACATCAAGGCAACATCATTATAATTCGTTTTATTAGATCATATGCATTCATATTAGCTCTTAAGCTTCATGCATTATCTTACACATATTATGAGATGATATAATTAGCTCATGACCTTCAAACATAGCTCATATTACCATAATAATACATGAAAGCAAGGTATTTAGCTCATAACAACTCAATACCATGGACTTACCTTGTTTCCTTGCACATATAGGCACATTGGAGTGTGATGCACGTTGAGGTAGCTTAGTGGATGATTTGAACGTCCATATGCAGCTCATGGAACACTAAGGAAAGCTCAATTCAGCTGGAGGAGCTCAAGGCTAGCTAAACTCAGCTAGTTGGACTGTTTGGAGCTGAGTTGCCAAAACTGATATAAATGGTAGCTGAATGTAGCTGAATATATTGTTATGGAGCTCACAAAGACTCGACTAGGAAGCTTATTAACAAAACAGCCCATGCTTGCTAGCTAGCTCCACACTCAAGCTAGCTTGAAGGAATCACATGTACGACCAAGAAGGAACACATGACCAGCCATCATCTCATGCACAAGGCTACACCACAAGGTTCCCTAAAACTCCCATGTGCCTTGCATATGACCAGCCCCCAAGTGCCTTGCATGTGGGTTCATTTAGGCGCCAATATGAAGATCAATTTAACCATTTAGCCAAGCATCATCTCCTCTCCCATATGGCGCCTATTTGAAGGGATACAAGTGTTATTCGGCCAAGGATTATTTCCCTCCAACAAGGGCCGAACCATCATCTCTTTTAGCATTTAAATTATGTCTTTATAGGGAGATACATGGGCTGGCCGAACCATATGTCTCTATTCGGCCATGTCCCTCCATTTACTATAAATAGGAAAGCATATCTCAATTGTACGCAGACCATTTTGATTAATATAAGTGAGATTATTCTCTTCCTTAAGTCCTGGTGACTTTTATCGACTTATCAAGTATTTTTAATACTTGTGGCGTCAACCCCTTTCTTTTCACCTTGATACTTCTGGTTTCTATCTCTTTATAGATAGTGGGTCAAAGTACTTAATACCACCCCTTAAAGAAGAAATATAAAGTCTGGGTCTTTGCTCTCTATAGCATTTGATGCGATCATGCCAATGACCAAACTTCTTCAACACATGATCACTTCATGGACCTTCTACCTTGTTGATTCTAAGGGAGTCTTACCTTATTTTATTATTTATTTACTCATTTACGCATTACATGTCATGCAAATATGTTTATCCTATTCTTAATTTTGCTTGAATATTATATTCTGTCATTTTTATGTATAATATATGATATTCATGCATAATTATTAATTCACATCTTTATATACTCATTCAATGCATATGCATTCATAGTTAGATCATTTGCATTATTAACATAGGTGGAAGCATGCATTCATAATTATCATAGCTCAATTCCTATCTATTATTGTTTACAAACTTTGTCTAGGTACATTGGATGCTAAGAAGACTAAAGGCAATTGAAGAGTTAGTTGGACAGATTCACGTCACTCATAGAGATCGCCATTTTTGAACATGTTTCAAGCATCTTTGGGTGATGAAGTCTCTTAACATTTAATCCCCTACCTATTATCTTTCCAACGCATTTTGAATCATATCAATCCGATAGTGGGAGCTCAAGATATGCCCAGATTAATTAAAACAGTGCAGGCTGGAAATAAGTACGGGATTTACACCAAATGAAGAGCCATGTTCACACCTGATGCATTTCCACCTTCATGAATCCATTTATGGCGTGTACAATCATACAAGGAGGCTAAAGGACTTGTTCACATTCAAGGGAGATGGATGCATTATTTTCAAACTCATTCACCAAATCCAAGTGCATGAAGGGAGCCTATGAGTCACGTTCACACTTGGTGCATGCATTCCAAAGGGGGCCGAACATACAATGAAACATTCCTTCAAATTCAAGCAAGGGAATGAACCAACATGTTCACATCAAGAGAGGATGAATTTGGCTATGAAGATGTATTCACTTAAATGGATGAGCATTCATTTATCTTATTAGTCCATGAACTTGCATAGGGGGCGTACATTGTATCTACTTAAGGATGAACATTCATCCATGAATGTTAAATCATTAAATATTGTATGTGCATCCTAGACATCTCTTAGGCCTATAAATAGTTTTCCATTTCATTTGTAAAGGAAATTCACTTTGTTTAATCAATATTTGAGAGTTTCTCTCTTTAGTTCTTAAGTGAACTTTATCGACTTATCAAGCTTATGCTTGTGGCGTCACCCCTATCTATGTCACCCTGATACTTCTAGTTCCTATCTCTTTATAGATAGTGGGTCAAAGTCCTTGTTTACCATCCCTTAAAGAAGCAATATAAAGTTTGGGTCTTTTTTCTTTAACATTGGTTCTTCTTTGAGATACTACTTTTCATATTCATCTCCATCACCTTCATTCTACTTCCATTACCATACTTCATCATTTCCATTAAACATATCACAAACTTATATATATTTTCCGCTACCATATTTATCTTTCCATTTCATTATTCATTTAACCATTTTTTTAGCTTTCTTGTTTGTGCAGGATACTTGTTGCTTTCCTAGATCAAAACAATCAAAGGTACAACCTTGACTTCACCATCCATCCAAGTGAGGCTAGGTTGAACTGTATCAGCATTGGTTCTTCTTTGAGACTTCTTTAAGAAACTACCTCACAAACACCCCCTTTGTTTCATACGCCATAACCATAGCCATATCAACTCCGCTTCCATCACATTCATTTTTAATAGCCTACCTATTCACCTATACGAAAAATACAAAAGAAGTGCAAGTGAAGTGCAAATTCAAAGAAAAAAAGAAATCAGAAAAGAAATTGAAGCACTTCAAAATGAAAAAGAAGAAATCCAATACTCAAAAAGAAGAAAAGCAAAGAAAAGAAAAGAAAGAAAGTTGAAGCACTAATCAACAATTCTCACCACCAAGCCATTCAAGTAAGCCTTTAAATTGATTGTGGTGATAGAATTGTGAAGTGACTTGTGTAAGTAACCCTTTTGTTTCTATCTTTCTATTTCTAAGCCACCCTTTCATTATATTTGTTTTTCCATTCCTACTAACCCATTTGCAGCCGCCCAAACAAGTAAAAATTTACTTGATACAGTTTTGAGTAAAGTTCTCTAGAACTTGAGACAAGAGAATCGAGAGGAAAAAGGCTGGAGAGTGTGTGAGATCATTAGAGGACAAGTAAAAGCTAGTAAAGTCCTAGAGTGCACAGTGGATTGAGTGACATTCAAGTTTCCTTGGAGTGACTCGTGAGGCTTTGTGAGAGTACATTTTTGTAAGGTCTTTTACACATCTTATTCTTTTCTTATTTCAATAACCATGTCTCGAAGTCCAGGACGAATCCTGAAAGAGATGCCCCTATTTGCAAACTCAAGCAATTATGCATGAAATGGCCAGATTGTTGAGATTAGAATTGAACCTTTGCATGATCGTATGGACCAATTTGAAGCATCCTTAGGCAACCGAAGAGTAAATCGCCCTAGAATGGAAGAAGAAATCGAAGAAGAGGAGGCTGAAATAACATCAGTAGCAAGAAGAGATGTCCATCGAAATCTGAATGACAACTTCAGCAACATCAAAGTGACCATTTCTCCATTTCAAGGACGAACTGATCCAGAAGACTATCTTGATTGGGTAATCAAGATTGAACATATTTTTGAATGCCAAAAATATACGGAGCAAAAGAAGGTCAGGCTTGCTGCTATAGAATTCATGGACTATGCCTTAGTTTGGTGGGACCAATTGGTGAGTTCAAGAAGACAAAATGGTGAACGCCCCATCACGTGGGAAGATATGAAGGCCATTATGAGGAAAAGGTTCATGCCTACTCACCATCACCGAGATCTTTACCATAAATTACAAAATCTGAAACAAGGAAGCAAAGCGTTGAAGATTATTTCAAAGAAATTGAGATAGCCATGATCTGAGCCAATGTGGATGAAGACAGAGAAGCAACCATGGCATGGTTTTTATCTGGCCTAAATCCTAATATTGCTAACCTTGTTGAACTTCAGCATTATGTAGAGATTGAAGAGATGGTACATGTGGCCATGAAAATTGAAAGACAACTCAAAAGGAAATCCTACACTAGGAGCAGTCCAAATTCGGCCACCAAGTGGAAGCAAGAACCCATCACCTTCAGGAAACCAATTCCAGCACAAGCAAAGGATCATATAGAAGTTTCCAAAGCAAAACAATGGGAGAATCTAGTAAGGGTAAAGAAAAGCAAACCAATACTTTTGAGAGATCCAGAGACATCAAATGTTTCAAATGTTTTGGGAAAGGACATGTTGCTAGTCAATGTCCCAACCGAAATGCCATGATGGTACTTGACAATGGAGATATTGTATCGGATTCTGACGAGCCTATTTTTTATGAGGAACCTGAAACAATGCAAGACGAAGAAACTGAACAAAATGCAGATCATGGTGAGATGCTTGTTTCGAAAAGGTACCTACAATCACAAACATCCCTAGAGGATATTCAAAGAAACAATATTTTCCATACAATATGCCATGTCAAGGACAAGGTTTGCACAATGATCATCGATGGAGGAAGTTGCACAAACGTAGCCAGCACTCTTATGGTTGAAAAACTTGGATTGACAACATCAAAGCATCCCACTCCATATAAACTCCAATTTCTCAATGAAGGAGGTGAGTTAAATGTTACCAAACAAGTTCTAATTCCTTTTTCAGTTAGTAGGTACAAGGACGAGGTGCTTTGTGACATTGTCCCTATGCATGCTAGCCACATCTTACTTGGAAGACCATGGCAGTATGACAAAAGGGCCATTCATGATTGTTATCACAATCAATACATTTTTAAGCATGATAGACACAAGGTAACCTTGATGCCTTTGACGCCAAAAGAGGTGCAACAAGATCAGTTGCATATGCGAAAGAGTGTACAAGCATGGTGCAAAGATAAAACCCCAAAGAAGAATGAAGAATAACAAAACATGACACCAAACTTCTTCATAGAGAAACACAATGGTTCAAGGCTGGAAAATGAAGAGGTTCATACGAAAATTGGTGATGATTGGAATTTAAAGACACAACTTTTCACCAAGAGTTTTAATCACCAAAAGGTAAGTAACCCTTCATTTGAAACCTCTTCTCTCATCACTTTCCAGGACCAATCACGTGAAAGGTCACTTCCAAAAGGGATATCCTTAAAGGAAGATCACTCTCAAAAGTTACCTGTTGGTAAATCAAATTCCAAAGAAAGGCCTAAAGGGAAATCTTATGAAATGATACCTAATGGAAGAACATAATCGTTCAAAGGATGCTTTGTTTTAGCAAGGAGACGTGACGTTATTCAAGGACAGAATGAACTCGATTTGAGGACAAATTTCCCTAAAGAAGGGGGGATGATGCAAGCACGTTTTCATCAATAAAGGGAGTACTCTTTAACACCTTTATATTGAAGATACTATATATGTTATATACTACATGCTCTTATAATACAATTCATGATAAGAATTCTTGTTATGTAGATAAAGAATAACTTAGTATGAACACAACATGCACATTAATATTTAGCATATTTGGATAGTTTTATAATCATATTAAATATGATTACCTTATATACATCAAGGCAGCATCATTATAATTCGTTTTATTAGATCATATGCATTCATATTAGCTCTTAAGCTTCATGCATTATCTTACACTATTATGAGATGAAATAATTAGCTCATGACCTTCAAACATAGCTCACATTACCATAATCATACATGGCAGCAAGGTATTTAGCTCATAACAACTCAATACCATGGACTTACCTTGTTTCCTTGCACATATAGGTACATTGGAGTGTGATGCACGTTGAGGTAGCTTAGTGGAAGATTTGAACGTCATATACAGCTCAGAAATATCTCACAAGGTACAAGGCAGCTCATGGAACAGTAAGGAAAGCTCAATACAGCTGGAGGAGCTCAATCCTAGCTAAACTCAGCTAGTTGGACTATTTGGAGCTGAGTTGCCAAAAGTGATATCAATTGTAGCTGATTGTAGCTTAATATATTGTTATGGAGCTCACAAAGACTCGACTAGGAAGCTTATTCACAACACATCCCATGCTTGCTAGCTAGCTCCACACTCAAGCTAGCTTGAAGGAATCAGATGCACGCCCAAGAAGGAACACATGACCAGCCATCATCCCATGCACAAGGCTACACCACAAGGTTCCCTAGAACACCCATGTGCCTTGCATATGACCAGCCCCATGTTCCTTGCATGTGGGTTCATTTAGGCGCCAAGATGAAGAGCCATTTAACCATTCGGACAATCATCATCTCATCTCCCATTTGGTGCCAATTTGAAGGGATACAAGTGTTATTCGGCCAAGGATCATTTCCCTCCATCAAGAACTGAATCATCATCTCTTTTAGCATTTAAATTATGTCTTTATAGGGAGATACATGGGTTGGCCGAACCATTATGTCTCTATTCGGCCATGTCCCTCCATTTACTATAAATAGGAAAGCATATCTCAATTGTACGCAAACCATTTTGATTAATATAAGTGAGATTATTCTCTTCCTTAAGTCATGGTGACTTTTATCGACTTATCAAGTATTTTTAATACTTATGGTGTCAACCCCTTTCTTTTCACCTTGATACTTATGGTTCCTATCTCTTTATAGATAGTGGGTCAAGTACTTAATACCACCCCTTAAAGAAGCATATAAGTCTGGGTCTTTGCTCTCTATAGCATTGGTTATTCTTTGAGACTTCTTTAAGATACTACCTCACAAACACCCCCTTTGTTTCAAACGCCATAACCATAGCCATATCAACCATCTTCCGCTTCCATCATTCATTATTTAAATAGCCTACCTATTCACCCATATGATTACCACCCTTAACCGTCTCTTTTGAGCCATTCACTTGTGTAGGTTGTTTTGCTTCCTTTCTAGATCCACAATCAATCGATAAGGTACAAGTGCCTACATCATTACAGGTCAACTTAAATTGAATAAAGGCATGCTAAGTGGGTTTAATTTTTGGAGTCTTTTTCTTATGTCATTCGATATAAAAAGGGTAAAGACAATGTTATAGCGGATGCCTTGTCCTGCAGGTATGTACTTATGAATTATTTGGACTCTCATTTGATTGGATTTGCTTATATTAAAGAATTATATGCCACTGACCCCGATTTTGGAGAAAGATATGTATCATGTGAGACAGGTACAGATGAGAAGTTTTATCGACATGATGGCTATCTTTTCAAAGAATGAAGAATCTGCATTCCTCAAGGGTCAATTCGAGAAGTCCTTATTCGAGAGGCACATGAAGGTGGAGTTATGGGACATTTTGGAGTTACTAAAATGTTGCACATTTTAAAGGAGCATCTATTCTGGCCTAAGATGCGTAGGGACATTGAAAGAATATGTGAACATTGTGTAACATGTAAGAAGACAAAATCGAAGGTTCTACTACACGGTATGTATTTGCCTTTACCTATTCCTGATTCTCCTTGGTTGGATATTTCAATGGATTTTGTGTTGGGATTGCCTAGAACTAGGACAGGTAGAGATAGTATCTTTGTTGTGGTTGATCGATTTTCAAAGATGGCACATTTCATTACGTGTCATAAAACTGATGATGCTACTAACGTGGCCAACTTGTTTTCCAAGGAGATTGTTCGTTTACATGGAATTCCTAGGTCTATTATTTCTGACAGGGATGTTAAGTTCTTGAGTATTTCTGGAGGACAAGTTAAAGAATAACTTAGTATGAATACATCTTACACATTGTTATTTTAATATGTTAAGCATGTTAGGATAGCTATATAATTATATTATGCATGATTATAACATATACATCAAGGCAGCATACTTATAATGCATTTCATTAGTTCATTTGCATTCATATTAGCTCTTAGGCTTTATACCTTACCTTACACATATTAGGAGATGATATAATTAGCTCATGACATTCAAACTTAGCTCACATTACCATAATCAAACATGGCAGCAAGGTAATTAGCTCATATTAGCTCAATACCATGGAATTACCTTGTTTCCTTGCACATGTAGGTACATTGGAGCATAATAAACGTTGAGGTAGCGTGGTGAATGATTTGGACATCATATGCAGCTCACAAACAGCTTACAAAGTAAAAGGCAGCTCATGGAACATTAAGGGAAGCTCGATTCAGCTAGAGGAGCTTAATGCTAGATAAACTTAGCTAGTTGGACTATTTGGAGCTGAGTTGCCAAAAGTGATGTTAAAGGTAGCTGAATGTAGCTGAACATAATGTTAAGGAGCTCACAAGGAATTAGCTAGGAAGCTTGTTCACAAATAGCCCATGTTTGCTAGCTAGCTCCACAACTCAAGCTAGCTTGGAGGAGATACAGGCATGCCCAAGAGAGAGAACATGACCAGCCATCATCCCATGCACAAGGCTGCACCACAAGGCTCCCTAGAACACCCATGTGCGTGCCATATGACCAGCCCCCATGTGCCGTGCATATGATCTCATTTAGGCACCAAGATGAAGAGCCATTTAACCATTCGGCCAAGCATCATATCTTCTCCCATTTGGCACCAATTTGAAGGGATACAAGTGTTATTCGGCCAAGGATCATTTCCCTCCATCAAGGGCTGAACCATCATCTCTTTTAGCATTTAAATTATGTCTTTATAGGGAGATACATAGGCTGGCTGAACCATTATGTCTCTATTCGGCTATGCCCCTCCATTTCCTATAAATAGAAAAGCATTCATCATTTGTAATCAGACCTTTTATTTTAATTGAAGGGAGATTATTCTCTTTCTTAAGTCCTAGTGACTTTTTATCGACTTATCAAGTATTTTATACTTGTGGCATCAACCCTCTTCTTTCATCTTGATACTTCTGGTTCCTAGTTCATATAACTAGTGGGTCAAAGTACTTAACACCACCACTTGAAGAAACAATATAAAGATTGGGTCTTTGTTCTCTATATCATTGGTTCTTCTTTGAGCATTCTTCAAGATACTATCCTCACAACCTTTTTTTTGTTTCATCGCCATAACCAAACCATTCAATCATCTTCCGCTTCCATCTCTCATTTATTAAATAGCCTACCTATTAAACCATACGTTTACCACCCTTATCCATTCTGTTTTGAGCCATTCACTTGTGCAGGTTGTTTTGCTTCCTTCCTAGATCCACAATCAAACGAGAAGGTAGAATTACCTTACATCAATAGAGGTTGTAAGCGAGTTACCTTCGATGTTGGAGACTGGGTTTGGGTTTATTTTCAAAAAGAACGTTTTCCATCCCAACGACGTTCCAAGTTGTTACCACGAGGCGATGGTCCTTTTCAAGTACTGGAGAAAGTGAATGAAAATGCTTATAAGTTGGACTTGCTGGGTGAATTCAATGTAAGTGCTACATTTAACGTTTATGATTTATCCCCTTATGATGTTTTTGCAGATTTGAGGTCAAATCTTTTTCAATAAGGGGGGATGATGTGAGCACATCTTGCCAACAAAGGAAACTAATCCAGAGGTCTTACCAATAGGACCTATCACACGTTCTAAGGTAAAACAATTCAAGGAAGTTCTTTCTCTTAAGTGTTTACAAGTTACTGAATCAATTCATAATGGTTATGCCTTAGAAACGAAGCTTCTTAATATGTTACATACTAATGTGTAACGTCACCTTAGTTATGCTAAGGAAACATATGAATTTCATTTACATAACATGGTAGCATATTTGCATTCATTTAGCATTCACATTGTTAAAGCACGACATCGTGTGTTTTTCATTTAAAATAAATTATCATTCATGTGCATTCATTATGTCATTCACGTGCATTCACATTCAAATAGCATGGTATCATTTATTTTCTTTTTAATTCACTTCACGTGCATTCACATTCAAATAGCATGATATCATTTATTTTTAATTCACACATGGCATTCATTTTAGTTGATGCACACATGCACGGTAGTTCACTATTATAATACATTCGTTTTAGTTGATGCACACATGCACGTCAACTCATTATATTATAATGCATTCATTCCAGCACATTTTAATTAATTTACTTGTTTATTATTTTCCTTGCACATGTAGGCTTAAACAACTTGTAGAATCTCGTAGAAACAACTTGGTACACGTCAAATAAGCATGAGAACAGCCTGTTGAAGCATTATCACGACACACACATTCAGCAAAGCATAAACAACACACAAAGAGAGGGGGAGCAGCACATGGAACACAAAACCAGCTGATCAACAATCAGCCCCATGCTTGATGACTCAGCTATGCACTCACACTTATTGGAGACATGTCATACACGCCCATAATGAATCAATTTCCAGCAATTGTCTTTGACCAACCCATGCTTGAAGATCATCACTCACGCCTGTTGGAGGAGAACCATAATGTTGCACATGTTTTCAGCTTATATTATTGCACAAGATTATTTCTCCAAAACACAGCCATATGCGTATGAACAGCAAGACGTTGGACTCTATTTAGCATCAACTTGAGGAGACATGAGTGTTATGCGACAATTAAGAGTTGTCTCTCCATTTACATCGAATCATCACCTTAATTCATGGATAATTAAGAACTAAAAATATGTCTTTTAGTAAGACATAATAGCTGGCCAAATACTATGATTCTTTTCGGCTAAATCTTTCAAACATCTTAAATAAGCTTTGTAATTTCATTTTGCATCAGAATTTAATGAATTAAAAAATACATTGTGAGGTTTTCTCTTAATTCATTTCTTCTTAGAAATGTCTTCTTGACATTTCAAGTCTGATCTTGTTGTGTCAAACCCTTTGATACTTTGGGTTCTTAGATTGCTATCTAAAGGGTCCAAGTCCTTGAATATTAAACGTATAAAGTTCGGGCTTATGCTTGTTAGTATAGGTTCTTCCTTGTTCCTTGTTGTATCCGAATTTCCAGTATCCTAAATTCCATTACCACATCTATCATTCATCCTTCCTTATTCAATTTCGTTCATAGCCATATCCATATAACCCCAACATCATCCTTACTATCAAGTAAGTTTGCTGCAGAGGAATTGCTTACTTCATTCTAGATTCGGTACAATTGAAGAGGTCCTCAATCGACGGGCTGCCTCGTATCACTTGATTTTTCTTCTTTTCGAGTGCTTGAGTTTTCTTTGCTGATTTGTGATTTTCTTTCACTTGGACTTCTTTTTTTTGTATTTTTGGTATAGTTGTTGTTGCACATTGCTTCTTCCACCAAAGCTCTGATTACCGCTTGATGTAAGGTAAATCTACTTTCTCGATTGATTATGGATCTAGGAAGGAAGCAAAATAACCTGCATAAGTGAATGGCTCAAATAGAGGGTTTGGTGGTAGTTGTAAAGGTGAAATGGTAGGCTATTTAATAATACGAGAGATGGTAGCGGAAGGATGTTATGGCTATAGTGAGGTTGATGAAACAATGGAATGGTTGTGAGGTAGTATCTTAAAGAAGACTCAAAGAAGAACTAATGCTATAGAGAGCAAGGACCCAGACTTTATATTGCATCTTTAAGGGGTGGTATTATGGACTTTGACCCACTATCTATATGGAGATAGAAACTACAAGTATCAAGGGAAGGGGTTGATTTCACAAGTATTAAAATACTTGATAAGTCGATAAAATTCACCAGGACTTTAGAAAAGAGAATAATCTCACTTTAATTAATCAAAATGTATGATTACAAATGAATTATAATAGCCTATTTATAGGAAATAGAGAGGCATGGCCGAATAGATACATGGTGGTTCGGCCATCCCTTGTGTCTCCCTATAAGGTCATAATTTAATTACAAAAAGAGATTATGGTTCGGTTTAAATGAAGGGTAATAACCCTTGGCAGAATAGATCTTGTGTCCCTTCAAGTTGGCGCCAAATGAGGGAGGAAATGATGCTTGGCCGAATGGTGAGATGGCTCTTCATCTTGGTACATAAATGATACCACAAGAAAGGCACATGGTGGCTGGTCATATGGCACGCACATGGGTGTTCTAGGGAGCCTTGTGGTGTAGCCTTGTGCATGGGATGAAAGCTGGTCATGAGCACCATCTTGGGCATGCATGTGTCTTCCTCCAAGCTTGCCTGAGTGTGTAGCTAGCTAGCAAGCAAGGGGCTGGTTGTGAATGAGCTTCCTAGCTGAGACCTTGCAAGCTTCATAAAAACACATTCAACTACATTTAGCTACCATTGATATCACTTTTGGAAACTGATGTGATCATGTCTAGCACCAACTTTCTTCATAACACACTCACATCATTGAAAGTTCATCATGCTCAATATAAGGGAGTTATACCTTACTTTATATTATATTTACTCATTTATGCACTATATATTATTATGAGCATACATTTGCATCTTAAACTATGCTTGAATAATCATATGTTATCATTCACTTGCAACTATATGATTTTCATGCATAACATATGTTTTCACATCTTTACTTAGCTTTATATTATGTTTACATATGTTTTAGATTCATTTATTATGTTTGCATATCATTTAGATATCATGGAAGCATGTATTCATTCATTCATTAACTCATGTCATGTTATTCTAGCTCATGTTATGTTTACATTAGCTCACTAGCTTTAAATCCATGTTTCTTTAGCTCATTTGTAGGCATGCATCTATTTTCTAGCTCATATATGTTTTCTTAAAGCTCATGAACGTCCTATGCCTTTTATCTAGCTTATATACATGTTATCTTAGCTTCTAGATGATCATTCACAACTCATATCACTCAAACACCTCACGAAAGCATGCATTTTACCTTAAATGAGCTCACACATTGCTTACTTGGTTTGTTTGTTAATTCCTATAGGTGAAACACAAAGCAAGGCATATTATGGTAGCTTGGTTAGCTAAAAGGATAAGCATAGCAGCTTACACTAGCTCATGAACGTTATGGCAGCTCATTTCATCACTTAAAGAGCTTCAACTTAGCTGGAGGAGCTAGCATGTAGCTGAACCTAGTTGGAGGAGAGCTTTGGACTAAATTCTTGAAAAGTGGACTAAAGGTAGCTGGGAGTAGCTGAGGAGTTGAGAAGACCAAAGCTAACTAGCTTGAATTCATCAAGCTATAACAAACCTAGTTAGCTACAAAGGCACTCACCTAGCTTACCTTGAAGCTAGTTCATCTCTAGGCTGCCCATGGACTTCAAGACATCATCCTATGATGGCAACCTCACAAAATCCATACAAGAAGACCCATGTGCGTTCAAGTAGGCTGCCATGTGCATCATTCAAGCATGTGCACTCTATGTGACATCAAAATAGGCGCCAAAACACCAAGGGATGCTTCCTATTCGACCAAAGACTGCTTCCTCTATATTTTGGCGCGCAAATGACTTCCAAAAGCATTCAAATCATCCTTAGGGCCGAACCAACACATAACCATTCGGCCAAAAGCATGTATCTTCATTTAAATCATGTATTTTCATAAAAAATCATGTATTTTCAAAGGGGTTTCAGCCTTGGTTGAACCATCATATACCTATTTGGCCTAAACCCTTTGAAAAACTATAAATAGGCTAGTGCATTTCATTTGTAATCATCTCATCTCTTATATAAAATATACTCTTGTGAGTTATTTCTCTTCAAAGTTCTTTGTGAACTTTATCGATTAAACAAGTATAGTTCCTATACTTGTTGCGTCATTCCTTCCATCTTGATTCCTAAATTCCTAGATTGATATCTAGTGGGTTGAAGACACTATCACCACCCATCAAGCAAGTTTGTGAAGACCGAGATTGTGCTTCATAGCATAGTTTCCTCTTTGGTGTGTTTGAGATACAACATCACCACCATTTCCATTTCATCATCAACATCATCCATATCTTCCATCAATTTCGCAGCCATCTCTATCATTTATTTATTTCATTTCTTTCTTATTCTTTTATTTCAATACTTATATTTATTATTCCCTTTATTAATTCCATCATTAATCATATTTCCTTTCTTATTTTGTGTAGCCCAAGCTTATAAATTCAAGGACATCAGTACTTGTCAATCCTAGATCGGGACACAATAAGGCTATCTACTCTCTTCTCCCAAAGCGTGTAGATCACCTTACATCAAGTGGTATCAGAGCATAGTCGGATTGACAACAAAAGTGTCATTGGCGTACAAAGCAAAAGAAAAATAGAAGAAAAGACTCCTTCATCAAAATTGGAGTGCAAAAATAAAGAAAAGACAAAAAGAAAAAAAATCAGAATAGAAGAAAAGAAAAAGAAGAATTTCAAAAAGAAGTAAAGCCAAGGAAAGTGTGTTCTACCATTGCAAGTACATCAAAGAGGCCATCTACACTAAGAGAAGATAACCTTATTGTTTCTTGAGAAAGGTTGCAGTAAGTGTTGTTTCTTGAATTGTAAGTCACATCTTCCTTTTTTATACTTTCATTTTATTTGTCTTCAACCATTTCCTTCTTTTAATAACTTGAATCCTTTCTTCTACCTATCCATATTTTCTATTCCTTTTCTACCCTAACCTATTTACAGCCGACGCACACAACGAAAGAATTAACTTGTTATAATCTTGAGTAAGTTCTTCAAATAACTTAGCAAGAGAGATCGAGTGGAAAAAGGCTAATTGAGTGAGTGAGATCAGAAGGGGAATTGTCAAAAGCCAAGTCATATTCCCGAGAGTAAACACGAGTGTTGAGTGGAGTGATCTGATCTTTTCTTTGGAATGAAGATTGTGAGGCTTTGTTAGTGTGCTGGTAAGGTTTTAATTTTCTTTATTATATACCTTGCGATCTTCCATCTTTCCAAACATTGGAGGACGAACAACAAAAGGCAAACACCTTTCACACTCGTTGCCATGTAGATGGTAAAGTGTGTCTTGTAGCTATTGACGGAGGAAGTTGTGCAAATCTTGCAACCACATACATGGTCACGAAGTTGGGACTTACAACATTCAAACATCCCAGCTCATATGTTTTGCAAGGATTAAATGAAGATAAAGAGTTAGAAGTCACAAAGAAAGTTGTCATCCCGTTTTCAATTGGCAAATACTAAGATGAAGTTCTTTGTGATGTTGTACCAATGGATGCTGGACATATACTTTTGGGAAGGCCGTGGCAATTCAACAAACGAGTAATCCATGACGGGTTTACAAACAGATATGCTATAACCCATAATGGCAAGAAATTCACTTTGACGCCACTTTCTCCTAGTCAAGTGAATGAAGACCAGTACCATTTGAAGAAAAGAATGGAATCATTCAAAAACGTTGAAAATGATGAGAATCAAAGATGGATGAAGAAGACGTTTGAAAATGAGAGAGTTGAAAGTGATGAATTTGGAGATAAAGAGGAGAATGAAGAACATATTTTAACTAACCTTACTCTTTCATCTATTCTTTATATTGTTTTGCAGGTTAATCCAAGAGACATATCACTTCGAGTTGATGATTCAAGAAACATGTCTTTTGAAGAACCAATAGGTGTGACCTTCGGTGTTCCACAAGACATGTCCTTTGACGTTCCAACAGTTATGCCACTTGAAGTTCAAAAAGATATGTCACTTGAAGTGCAAAAAGTTGTGATCATTGAAGCTCCAAGTTCATTACAAATATGGAAGAGAATTCAACAACCGATGGAGTTTTCCATCATTAAGAAACCAACGCCCATTAAACATCCACATGGGTTGATATTTCTATTCATCTTGACAATAGTTTTTCCTTTACATGTTTTGATTTATTTTGTAGCAATTCAATTCATGTATATGGTATTATCTTATCAATTTGTGATGGCATGGTCATTCGAGAATGCCTATGGAAGAGATGAAAGATCAAGGATGATTCCAACCATGAAACTGTAGAATTTTTCTTTGATTTGCAGAACAATCTAAAAGGTACAATTTGTCCAATGGAAGAACCAAGAGACATGATCCATAAAAGTTTAAAAGACGTATATTTTTAGTTTCCAAAGGATGTGACTCTTTAATCAAAGGACATGACCTTTGGAGTACAAAAGAATGTGTCTTTTGGAGTGCCAAAAGTTATGATTGATCAAAGCAACATATCTTGTGATTCAAAAGACATAACTCTTGGTCATCCTAAAGATATGAAAAGGGAGTGTATCTTTAACTTACAAATGATTAATACTTCCCTTACTTATGAAAGTCTTATTTCTTTTCAGGACAAGGAGGTTCAAAGTACTTATTCAAGATTTATGACCTTTCATAGATCGTTTCAAAAGGAAATGTCTTGAACAATTTGCTATTGAATGGATACATTTTGAAGTCAAATCAGCAAAATTTGAATGGAAAGACACTAAGGAGAAGTTACCTTACGATTTGAGGACAAATCGCCTAAAAGAAGGGGAGGATGATGTGATCATGTCTAGCACTAACTTTCTTCATAACACACTCACATCATTGAAAATTCATCATGCTCAATATAAGGGAGTTATACCTTACTTTATATTATATTTACTCATTTATGCACTATATACTATTATGAGCATACATTTGCATCTTAAATTATGCTTGAATAATCACATGTTATCATTCAATTGCAACTATATGATTTTCATGCATAACATATGTTTTCACATCTTTACTTAGCTTTATATTATGTTTACATATGTTTTAGATTCATTTATTATGTTTGCATATCATTTAGATATCATGGAAGCATGAATTCATTCATTCATTAACTCATGTCATGTTATTCTAGCTCATGTTATGTTTACATTAGCTCACTAGCTTTAAATCCACGTTTCTTTAGCTCATTTGCAGGCATGCATCTATTTTCTAGCTCATATATGTTTTCTTAAAGCTCATGAACGTCCTGTGCCTTTTATCTAGCTTATATACATGTTATCTTAGCTTCTAGATGATCATTCATAGCTCATATCACTCAATCACCTCACGACAACATGCATTTTACCTTAAATGAGCTCACACATTGCTTACTTGGTTTGTTTGTTAATTCCTACAGGTGAAACACAAAGCAAGGCATATTATGGTAGCTTGGTTAGCTAAAAGGATAAGCATAGCAGCTCACACTAGCTCATGAACGTTATGGCAGCTCATTTCATCACTTAAAGAGGTTCAACTTAGCTGGAGGAGCTAGCATGTAGCTAAACCTATTTAGAGGAGAGCTTTGGACTAAATTGTTGAAAAGTGGACTAAAGTTAGCTGGGAGTAGCTAAGGAGCTGAGAAGACCAAAGCTAACTAGCTTGAGTTCATCAAGCTATAACTCACCTAGTTAGCTACCAAAATACTCACCTAGCTTCCCTTGAAGCTAGTTCATCTCTAGGCTGCCCAAGGACTTCAAGACATCATCCTATGATTGCAACCTCACCAATGCCTTGCAAGAAGACCCATGTGCGTTCAAGTAGGCTGCCATGTGCATCATTCAAGCATGTGCAGTCCATGTGACATCAAATAAGCGCCAAAACACCAAGGGATGCTTCCTATTCCGCCAAAGACTGCTTTCTTTCCATTTTGGCACGCAAATGACTTCCAAAAGCATTCAAATCATCCTTAGGGCCGAACCAACACATAACCATTCGGCCAAGAGCATGTATCTTCATTTAAATCATGTATTTTCATGAAAAAATCATGTATTTTCAAAGGGGTTTCAACCTTGACTGAACCATCATATAGCTATTTGGCCTAAACCCTTTGAAAAACTATAAATAGGATAGTGCATTTCATTTGTAATCATCTCATCTCTTATATAAAATATACTCTTATGAGTTATTTCTCTTCAAAGTTCTTTATGAACTTTATCGATTAAACAAGTATAGTTCCTATACTTGTGGCGTCATTCCTTCCATCTTGATTCCTAAATTCCTAGATTGATATCTAGTGGGTTGAAGACACTATCACCACCCATCAAGCAAGTTTGTGAAGACCGGGATTGTGCTTCATAGCATAGTTTCCTCTTTTGTGTGTTTGAGATACAACATCACCACCATTGCCATTTCATCATCAACATCATCCATCTCTTCCATCAATTCCGTAGCCATCTCTATCCTTTCTTTATTTCATTTCATTCTTATTCTTTTATTTCATTACTTATATTATTATTCCCTTTATTAACTCCATCATTAATCATATTTCCTTTCTTATTTTGTGCAGCCCAAGCTTATAAATTTAAGGACATCAATACTTGTCAATCCTAGATCGGGATACAATAAGGCAATCTACTCTCTTCTCCCAAAGCGTGTAGATCACCTTACATCAAGTGGTATCAGAGCATAGTCGGATTGACAACAAAAGTGTCATTGGCGTGCAAAGAAAAAGAAAAACAGAAGAAAAGACTCCTTCGTCAAAATTGGAGTGCAAAAAGAAAGAAAAAACAAAAAGAAAAAAATCAGAATAGAAGAAAAGAAAAAGAAGAATTTCAAAAAGAAGTAAAGCCAAGGAAAGTGTGTTCTACCATTGCAAGTACATCAAAGAGGCCATCTACACTAAGAGAAGATAACCTTATTGTTTCTTGAGAAAGGTTGCAGTAAGTGTTGTTTCTTGAATTGTAAGTCACATCTTCCTTTTTTATACTTTCATTTTATTTGTCTTCAACCATTTCCTTCTTTTAATAACTTGAATCCTTTCTTCTACCTATCCATATTTTCTATTCCTTTTCTACCCTAACCTATTTACAGCCGACGCACACAAGGAAAGAATTAACTTGTTATAATCTTGAGTAAGTTCTTCAAATAACTTAGCAAGAGAGATCGAGTGGAAAAAGGCTAATTGAGTGAGTGAGATCAGAAGGGGAATTGTCAAAAGCCAAGTCATATTCCCGAGAGTAAACACGAGTGTTGAGTGGAGTGATCTGATCTTTTCTTTGGAGTGAAGATTGTGAGGCTTTGTTAGTGTGCTGGTAAGGTTTTAATTTTCTTTATTTTATACTAATAATGTCTTGTGATCTTCCATCTTTCCAAACATTAGAGGACGAACAACAAAAGGCAAACACCTTTCACACTCGTTGCCATGTAGATGGTAAAGTGTGTCTTGTAGCTATTGACGGAGGAAGTTGTGCAAATCTTGCAAGCACATACATGGTCACGAGGTTGGGACTTACAACATTCAAACATCTCAGCTCATATGTTTTGCAAGGATTAAATGAAGATGAAGAGTTAGAAGTCACAAAGAAAGTTATCATCCCGTTTTCAATTAGCAAATACTAAGATGAAGTTCTTTGTGATGTTGTACCAATGGATGCTGGACATATACTTTTTGGAAGGCCGTGGTAATTCGACAAACGAGCAATCTATGATGGGTTTACAAATAGATATGCTATAATCCATGAAGGGGTGTACAATTTGGAGAAGTCACATTTTGATTTGAGGACAAATCGCATAAAAGAAGGGGAGGATGATGTGATCCTGTCTAGCACCAACTTTCTGCATTACATACTCACATCATTAAAAATCCATCAAGCTCAATATAAGGGAGTTCTACCTTACTTTATATTATATTTACTCATTTGTGCACTATATATTATTATGAGCATACATTTTCATATTAGACTATGCTTGAATTATCATAACATGTGCATTCATTCATTATGTCCTATGGTTTGCATCATTGATTGATATTCATGCATATAATCTATAGTTATAATAATAATATTCATTCATTATCATATGATGCATGAGTTATTATTATAACCTATAGTTCACATCTTTATAATATGCACATTCTTATTAGTTTATAATAATTCATATACTTAGCTTATATTATGCTTTCTTTTGTAGGTACATGTTCGGCCACATGTTGGGAGCTGATTTAAAGCTAGCATGGGAGTTAATGAGTTAGGAAAACTTCCATAAGATGATTCGGGAGATCATGAAGAACAAATGATGAAAAGTTGTCAGCTGACCTCCGAGCTCATAGCTCACTTGAGCTGGACTTTTGAGCTAGCTAGAGACCTCATTTCAGCTGGAGAGTTGCACCGTCATCTTCACCACACAGAACACTTCAAATATGGTCTATGTCAATTTTTGTGGATTCGTACCTTTTCGCGAATAGTTGTCATTCCAAAAGGTGCCTTTTCACAAGGAGTTGACCTATGACTCATCTTCATATAATTCATCTATGGCCAGCTCATCTTCAGCTCAAACACTTGTAAAGTAGCTCAAATGATGAAAGGTTACCTTCCACATAATGTGACCTTTCATGACAAGTTGCTGCCCATTGAAGGACATGACACCTAGATGCATGATGGAAGCCAAGTCACGCCTTGTTGCTGTCATATTCATTCCATGGACTTCTACACCATCCATGTGAGTGCCACATGACCAGCCACCCATGTGCTTTGCATGTGAATGAAATAGGCGCCAAAATGAAGAGGCTTCTCTCTATTCGGCCTAAACATCAGCATGCTTCAAGTTGGCACCAAGATGAAGAGATATGGGAACCATTCGGCCAAAGACATCTCCCCTCATCCATGCATCATTTATTTTCGTTTTAAAACATGTACTTTGCTGAAAAGGCATGTATTTATTCGGCCAAGCCTTTACAAATCTATAAATAGGCTTTGGCATTCATTTGTAAACTAGACCCTTTGATATTAAAAATCCTTTGTGAGATTATTCTCTCTTCAAGTTCTTTTTAGAACTATATCGATTAAGCAAGCCTTTCTAAAGCTTGTGGCGTCATTCCTTCACCTTGATACTTCTGGTTCCTATCTCCTATAGATACAGGGTCAAATTCCTTAATACCATCCCTTATAACAACTTATAAGAAACGAGTCTTTGCTCCTTTATAGCATTGGTTCCTTCTTAGTCTTATAAGATACTATCTATTCATTACCACCTTCCATCATCACTATCACGTTAACTCCATTCCATTAATATTTCCATCACCATTATCCATATCCCTTCACACCCATATAATCATCCTTCATCATTAACAAGGCATTCGTCCATTTACCACCATTGGAGGCCGAATCCATCATAACTTGAAGGATCATTCTACAACACTTCCGCAGCCCTTCTTTGATAATTATTCTATCCATTTCAATTCTTCCATTTCCATTCTTAATTATTCTTTTACTTAACCAATTATTCTTCTTTTGTGCAGATTACTTTTCAATTCAAGGCGTAGCATTTGGTGTCTCTCCTAGATCGGGAAACAACAAGGTTGCCAACTTCTCCATTATCGAAGAAGCCTGGTTAACCTTACATCAAGCGGTAATCAGAGCTTTGTTGGATTGACAATCAAGTGCTGCAATAAAAAGCAACAAAAAGAAGAAAAAGAAAAAGAAAAAGAAAAGACTCCTACAACAAAATTGGAGTGCAAAAGAAAGAAAAAAAGAAAATCAAAAGCAAAGAAAAAAAGTGAAGAAAGTTGCAAATACACTTAAAGAGAAGCATATTACAATCTGCCCCAATAACCAACTTGACGGTGGTATCCTTGTTGTTTTTTATGAAGGAAGATAGTAAGTGTTGCAACTTGAGTTGTAAGTTATCTTCACTTTCTTACTATTTCATTTCCTTTTCTTTCATCTTTTCTTATTTCATTACTTTATCCTTTTCTTAACCTTTTCTATCTTACCTTTACCATAACCATTTCTTTACCCTAACCATATTGTTTTAAGCCGACGCACAAACTAAGAAACTCGCTCAATCTTGAGTTAGTTCTTTAAAGGACCCACAAGAGAGAATTGAACGGTAAAAGGAAAACGAGAGGGTGAGATCAGAAAAAGCCAAGAACATATCTCCGAGTGCAAACACGAGTGCGAGTGGAGTGAAGTCTTAAATATCTTTGGAGTGACCAAGTGAGGCATTTGTGAGTGTGCTAGTAAGGTTTTAATTTTTTTTATTTTTATACTAACAATATCTTGTGATCTTTCATCTTTCCAAACATTGGAGGATGAACAATAAAGAACAAACACATTTCACACTCGTTGCCATGTAAATGGTAAAGTGTGTCTTGTAGCTATTGATGGAGGAAGTTGTACAAACATTGCAAGCACATACATGGTCAATAATTTGGGACTTACAACATTCAAACATCCTAGCCCATATTTTTTGCAAGGATTAAATGAAGATGAAGAGTTCGAAGTCATAGAGCAAGTACTTGTGCCCTTTTCAATTGGGAGATATGAAGATGAAGTCTTTTGTGATGTTGCTTCCATAAATTCAAGCCATCTTCTTTTCGGTCGACCTTGGAAGTTTGATAAACGAGCATTGTATGATGGATTTACAAACCGATATTCATTCTACCACAATATAAGAAAAATCATCTTGACTCCATTATCCTCTAGCCGGGTAAATGAAGATCAAAACATCTTGAGGGAACGCATTAAAACAATGAAGGAGCAACTTGAAGAAGAACGTTTGGAAGAAAGTTGTAGTGAAGGAATGCAATTTGAAATTGAACAAAACGTTGAAAATGATGAAAATCAGAGAGTGGATGAAGAACACATTGGAATTAAAAATGAGGGGAATGAGATTTGAGTAGAAAAGGAGACTTTTGAACAAATTTTATATAACTGTACTCCTCCTATTTTTCCTTATGTTTTGCAGGGAAATTCAAAAGACATATCTTTTCGAGGAGACGATTCAAGAATCATGGCTTTTGGGGGACTAAAAGATGTGACTTTTGAAGAACCAATAATCATGAGTTTTGGTGAATCACAAAACATGTCTTTTGATATTTCAAAGGTTATACCATTTGAAGTTCCAAAAGAAGCATTCCTTGAAGTGCCAAGAGCTGTGTTCGTTGACATTCCAAGTGCATTGTCAACAATGAAAAGAATTCAGCAACCAACTCCCATTAAACATCCACCCTGGTTTGATATGTCCATTCATCTTGTCAATAGTTTTTCATTTACTTATTTTGATTCATTTTGCAGCAATTCGATTCATGTATGTGGCATTATTTTATCAATTTATGATGGCAAGGACAATTTAAAGAACATAATTTTTCAAGGAAAGGAGCCAAAGGACGTGACTCTTCAAGAATCTAAGGCTGTGACTCTTCAATCAAATGACATGATCTTTGGAGGACCAAAGAATGTGCCTTTTAGAATGCCAAAAGTTATGAACGTTCAAAGCAACATCTCTTTCGATTCAAAAGACATCACTCTTGGTCATCCAAAAGATGTGAACAGGGAGTATACTTTAAACCTAACAATGATTCATAATTCCCTTACTTATGAAAGTTTTCTTTCTTTTCAGGACAAGGAGGTTCAAGATACTTATTCAAGGTTCATGACTTTTCACAAGGATCCTTTCATAGATCTTTTAGAAAGGGAATGTCTTGAACAAGTTACTATTGAATGGATATATTTAGAATACAAATCAACAACGATTGAAGGGGTGTACAATTTGGAGAAGTCACATTTTGATTTGAGGACAAATCACATAAAAGAAGGGGAGAATGATGTGATCCTGTCTAGCACCAACTTTCTGCATTACATACTCACATCATTAAAAATCCATCAAGCTCAATATAAGGGAGTTCTACCTTACTTTATATTATATTTACTCATTTATGCACTATATATTATTATGAGCATACATTTTCATATTAGACTATGCTTGAATTATCATAACATGTGCATTCATTCATTATGTCCTATGGTTTGCATCATTGATTGATATTCATGCATATAATCTATAGTTATAATAATAATATTCATTCATTAGCATATGATGCATGAGTTATTATTATAACCTATAGTTCACATCTTTATAATATGCACATTCTTATTACTTTATAATAATTCATATACTTAGCTTATATTATGCTTTCTTTTGTAGGTACATGTTCGGCCACATGTTGGGAGCTGATTTAAAGCTAGCATGGGAGTTAATGAGCTAGGAAAACTTCCATAAGATGATTCGGGAGATCATGAAGAACAAATGATGAAAAGTTGTCAGTTGACCTCCGAGCTCATAGCTCACTTGAGCTGGACTTTTGAGCTAGCTAGAGACCTCATTTCAGCTGGAGAGTTGCACTGTCATCTTCACCACACAGAAAACATGTCAATTTTTGTGGACTCGTACCTTTTCGCGAATAGTTGTCATTCCAAAAGGTGTCTTTTCACAAGGAGCTGACCTATGACTCATCTTCATATAATTCATCTATGGCCAGCTCATCTTCAGCTCAAACACTTGTAAAGTAGCTCAAATGAAGAAAGGTTACCTTTCACATAATGTGACCTTTCATGACAAGTTTCTTCCCATTGAAGGACATGACACCTAGATGCATGTTGGAAGCCAAGTCACGCCTAGTTGCTGTCATATTCATTCCATGGACTTCTACACCATCAATGTGAGTGCCACATGACCAGCCACCCATGTGCTTTGCATGTGAATGAAATAGGTGCCAAAATGAAGAGGCTTCTCTCTATTCGGCCTAAACATCATCATGCTTCAAGTTGGTGCCAAGATGAAGAGATATGGGAACCATTCGGCCAAAGACATCTCCCCTCATCCAAGCATCATTTATTTTCGTTTTAAGACATGTAATTTGCCGAAAAGGCATGTATTTATTCGGCCAAGCCTTTACAAATCTATAAATAGGCTTTGGCATTCATTTGTAAACTAGACTCTTTGATATTAAAAATCCTTTGTGAGATTATTCTCTCTTTAAGTTCTTTTTAGAACTATATCGATTAAGCAAGCCTTTCTAAAGCTTGTGGCGTCATTCCTTCACCTTGATACTTCTGGTTCATATCTCCTATAGATAGAGGGTCAAAGTCCTTAATACCATCCCTTATAACGACTTATATGAAACGGGTCTTTGCTCCTTTATAGCATTGGTTCCTTCTTAGTCTTATAAGATACTATCTATTCATTACCACCTTCCATCATCACTATCACGTCAACTCCATTCCATTAATATTTCCATCACCATTATCCATATCCCTTCACACCCATATAATCATCCTTCATCATCAACAAGGCATTCGTCTATTTACCACCATTGGAGGCCGAATCCATCATAACTTGAAGGATCATTCTACAACACTTCCGCAACCCTTCTTTGATAACTATTCTATCCATTTCAATTCTTTCCATTTCCTTTCTTAATTATTCTTTTACTTAACCAATTATTCTTCTTTTGTGCAGATTACTTTTCAATTTAACGCGTAGCATTTGGTGTCTCTCCTAGATCGGGAAACAACAAGGTTGCCAACTTCTCCATTATTGAAGAAGCCTGGTTAACCTTACATCAATAGCTCACATTACCATATTCTTACATGGCAGTAAGGTATTTAGCTCATAACAGCTCAATACCATGGACTTACCTTGTTTCCTTGCACATATAGGTACATTGAAGTGTGATGCATGATGAGGTAGCTTGGTGAATGATTTGGACGTCCTATGAAGCTCAAAAACAGCTCACAAAGTACAAGGCAACTCATGGAATAGTAAGGAAAGCTCAATTCAGCTGGAGGAGCTCAAGGCTAGCTAAACTCAGTTAGTTGAACTATTTGAAGCTGAGTTGTCAAAAATGATGTCAATTGTAGCTGAATATAGTTGAACGTGCTGTTATGAAGCTCACAAGGATTCGGCTAAGAAGCTTGTTCACAAACAGCCCATGCATGCTAGTTAAGCTCCACACTCAAGCTAGCTTGGAAAGAGACACATGCATGCCCATGATGGAGCACATGACCATCCATCATTCAATGCACAAGGCTGTACCACAAGGTTCCCTAGAACACCCATGTGAATGCCATATGACCAGCCCCCATGTGCCTTGCATGTGAACTCATTTAGGCGCCAAGATGAAGAGCCTTCTCTCTATTCGGCCATGCATCATCTCCTATCCAATTTGGCGCCAACATGAAGGGACTCTAGATCTATTCGGCCAAGGGTTATCACCCTCCATTTAAACTGAAACATCATCTCTATTTTTGTAATTAATTATGTCACTATAGGAAGGCACAAGGTTGGTTGAATCCCCTTGTAACCATTCGGCCATGCCTCTCCATTTCTTATAAATAGGAAAGCATAATTCATTTGTAATCAGACTATTTTTTATTAATATAAGTGAAATTATTATCTTCCTTAAGTCCTGGTGACTTTTATCGACTTATCAAGTATTTTTAATACTTGTGGCGTCAACCCCTTTCTTTTTCACCTTGATACTTCAGGTTCCTAGTTCATATAACTAGTGGGTCAAAGTACTTAATACCACCCCTTGAAGAAGCAATATAAAGTATGGGTCCTTGCTCTCTATAGCATTGGTTCTTCTTTGAGTCTTCTTTAAGATACTATCCTCATAACCATCCCTTTGTTCCATAAGCCATAACCATAGCCATATCAACCATCTTGTGCTTCCATCTCTCATTTTAAACAGCCCACCTATTCACCATACGTCTACCACCCTTAACCCTCTCTTTTGGAGCCATTCACTTGTGCATATTGTTTTACTTCCTTCCTAGATCCACAATCAATTGTTAAGGTACAAGTACCGTACATCAGGATGTGATGTGATCTAATTCAACATCAAAAATGGACTTGCATCTCCAACCTTTCTAAAAAATCAAAGGGTGATTTTCTTTAACTTAATCTTTCTTTATACCATAGTTATGAAAATAACTTACATACATTATATTTATAGTTATGATGATGATATTATGAATGTATGAAGTTATTATTATGAACCACATATTTACATGATTATATCTTATATTATTTAGCTTATTATATGCTTTCTTTTGTAGGTACATGTTCGACCACATCATTGGAGCTGATTTAAAGCTAGCATTGGAGTCATTGAGCTAAGGAAACTTTACTACGACAACTCCAGGATAGCTCAAGGACATTTTGAGACAAAGTTATCAGCTGACTTCTGAGCTCATAGCTCACTTGAGCTGGACTTTTGAGCTAGATAGAGACCTCTTTTCAGCTGGAGAGTTGTGCCATCATCTTCACCACATAGAGCACTACAAATATGGTCTAGGTTAAATTTTGTGAATTTGTACCTTTTCGCGAAGAGTTGCCAATCCGAGAAGTGTCCTTTCACAAGGAGCTGTCCTAAGACTCATCGTCATGCATTTCATCTATGCCCAGCTCATCTTCAACTCAAACACATGGGAAATAGCTCAAATGATGAAAGGTTGCTTCACACAAATATGCCCTTTCATAATTAGTTGCTGCCCAATTGATGACATGTCATTTAGACACATGTTTGATGCCAAGTCACACCTAACTTGCTGCTCATCTTCACGCCATGAAGGAGTCCACACCATAAGCATTCTACACCATCCATGTGAGTGCCTCATGACCAGCCTATACATGTGCCAAACATGTGGGTAAAATGGGCGCCAAAGTGAAGAGGTTTCTTCCTATTCGGCCAAACCAAGGCATTGCTTCAAAGTTAGCGCCAAGATGAACCATAAGAAGACCATTCAGCCAATGACATTTCCTTTCATTCAAGCATCATGCATTTTCAATTTAAATCATGTACTTTGCCGAAAAGGCATGCATCTATTCGGCCAAGCCTATACAAATCTATAAATAGGCTTTGGCATTTCATTTGTAACTAAACCCTTTGATAATATAAAAACTCTTTGTGAGATAATTCTCTCTTCAAGTTCTTTTTAGAACTATATCGATTAAGCAAGCTTTCATAGTTTGTGGCGTCAAACCCCTTTCCTTAATACTTCTGGTTCCTAGTTCCTATAACTAGTGGGTCAAAGTCCTTGCTACCATCCCTTATAATGACTTATAAGAAACGGGTCTTTTCCCTTTATAGCATTAGTTCCTTCTTAGTTTTATAAGATACCATCTTTCCATCACCATAGTCCACCGTCTTCACACCAACTCTACCACCAATTCATTACCATCTTCATCACCATTGAAGCATCCTTCCTTCATCATTAAATGCATACTTCCAGTAACATCATTTCGAGGCCAAATTTATCAACTCTTGAAGGATTCTTCTATCAAACTTTTACAACCTACTTTGATATCATTTCTTTCCATTTCCTTTCTTATCATTTCCATTCTTCTTCCATTTCTTATTTCATATTTCCATTTTAATAATTTCTTTCTTTTAATTTTGTAGATTATTGATCAATTTAAAGTGTAGCATTTGGTGTCTCTCCTAGATCGGGAAACAACAAGGTTGCCAACTTCTCCATTATTGAAGAAGCCTGGTTAGCCTTACATCAAGCGGTAATCATAGCTTTGGTGGATTAACATTCAAGTGATGCAACAAAAGCAACAAAAATAGAAAAAGAAAGAAGAAGAAAAAACAAAAAGAAAAGAAAAGAAAAGAAAAGAAAAAGACTCATACATCAAATTTAAAATTTGGAGTACAAAAGAAAGAAAAGAAAAGAAGAAAATTCAAAGCAAAAGAAAAAGTGAAGCAAGTTGCAAATTACACTCAAAGAGAAGCATATTACAATCTGCCCAACATCAAACTTGAAGGAGGTATCCTTGTTGTTTCTTGTAAAGGAAGATAGTAAGTGTTGCAACTTGAGTTCTAAGTTATCTTCATTTTCTTACTATTTCATTTCTTTATTCTTTCATCTTTTCTTACATCATTACCATATCTTTTTCTTAACCTTTCTACCCTATCATAACAATTTCTATCCCTAACCATTTCTAAACCGATGCACAAACTAAAGAGACTTGCTGATGTAAGGCACTTGTACCTTAACAATTGATTGTGGATCTAAGAAGAAAGCAAAACAACCTACACAAGTGAATGGCTCAAAAAGAGATGGTTAAGGGTGGTAAACGTATGGGTGAATAGGTGGGCTGTTTAAATGATAGATGGAAGCGGAAGATGATTGAAATAGCTATGGGTTATGGCTATGAAACAAATGGATGGTAGTGAGGATAGTATCTTGAAGAAGTCTCAAAGAAGAACGAACGCTATAGAGAGCAAAGACCCAGACTTTATATTACTTCTTCAAGGGGTGGTATTAAGGACTTTGACCCACTAGTTATAAGAACTAGGAACCAGAAGTATCAAGGTGAAAAGAAAGGGGTTGATGCCACAAGTATAAAATACTTGATAAGTTAATAAAAGTCACCAGGACTTAAGGAAGAGAATAATCTCACTTATATTAATCAAAAAGGTCTGAGTACAATTGAGATATGCTTTCCTATTTATAGTAAATGGAGGGGCATGGCCGAATAGAGACATAATAATTCGACCAGCCCATGTATCTCCCTATAAAGACGTAATTTAAATGTTAAAAGAGATTATGGTTCAGCCCTTGATGGAGGCAAATGATCCTTGGCCGAATAACACTTGTATCCCTTCAAATTGGCACTAAATGGGATAGGAGATGATGCTTGGCCGAATGGTTAAATGGCTCTTCATCTTGGCGCCTAAATGAGATCATATGCATGACACATGGGGGCTGGTCATATGGCACGCACATGGGTGTTCTAGGGTGCCTTGTGGTGCATCCTTGTGCATGGGATGATGGCTGGTCATGTTCTTGGGTGTGCATGTGTCTCCTCCAAGCTAGCTTGAGTTGTGGAGCTAGCTAGCAAACATGGGCTGTTTGTGAACAAGCTTCCTAGCTAAGTCCTTGTGAGCTCCTTAACATTATGTTCAACTACATTCAGCTACCTTTGACATCACTTTTGGCAACTCAGCACCAAATAGTCCAACTAGCTAAGTTTAGCTAGCCTTAAGCTCCTCCAGCTGAATCGAGCTTCCCTTAGTGTTCCGTGAGCTGCCTTTTACTTTGTAAGCTGTCTGTGAGCTGCATATGATGTCCAAATCATTCACCAAGCTACCTCAATGTTTATTATGCTCCAATGTACCTACATGTACAAGGAAACAAGGTAATTCCATGGTATTGAGCTAATATGAGCTAATTACCTTGCTGTCATGTTTGATTATGGTAATGTGAGCTAAGTTTGAATGTCATGAGCTAATTATATCATCTCCTAATATGTGTAAGGTAACGTATAAAGCCTAAGAGCTAATATGTATGCAAATGAACTAATGAAATGCATTATAAGTATGCTGCCTTGATGTATATGTTATAATCATGCATAATATAATTATATAGCTATCCTAACATGCTTAACATATTGAAATAACAATGTGTAAGATGTATTCATACTAATTTATTCTTTAACTTCATAACTAATATCCTTAGCATGATATGTAATATAATAGTATATATTATAAGGTTATTATAAAGTAAATGCATTAAAAGGATGTTCAAAAGTACTCCTTTTATAGTTGAAAACGTGCTTGTATCATCCCCCCTTCTTTAGGGCGATTGTCCTCAAATCGAGTCCATTCTATCCTTGCATAGCTTCACGCCTCTTTGCTAAAAGAAAGTATCCTTTGAACGTTTGTGTTCTTCCATTATATACCCTTTTGTAAGATTTACCTTTAGGCCTTTCTTTGGAATATGATTTACCAACAGGTACCTTTTGGGAATGATCTTTATCTAGGGATATCCCTTTTGAAAGTGACCTTTCACGTGAATTGTCCTGAAAAGTAAGGAGAGAAAAGGTTTCATATGAAGGGGTACTTACCTTTTGTAGATTAAAATCATTGGAGAAGAGTTGTGAATTTAAGTCCCAAACATCACCACTTTTCGTAGGTGACCCTTCATTTTCCAGCATTGAACCATCATGTATCTCTATGGGTAGCATCATATCTCTTGGTGATTTAAGCTTCCAATAGGCGTGATCTCTTCATCGACGTGTTCCTTATTGAAAAGGCATCTTTATGGGTAGCATCATTCATGAAAGGTCACAATGTTTGGAAAGGTAACCCTTCATGTTTGAGCTACTTTGGGTGTGAATGAGCTGGTGGTGAGCTGGCCTTAGATGACTTGTAACATGGTGAACGTTTGGGCAGCTCCTTGTGAAAAGGTACCTCTTGAGGTGGCAACTATTCACGAAAAGGTACGATTTCACAAATTTTAACTTAGGACATATTTGAAGCGTCCTAAGTGGTGATGATGATGGTGCTATTCCCCAGCTGAAATGAGGTCATCTTGTAGCTCAAATCTACAGCTCAATCCAACTATGAGCTCACGAGACAACTTTTCACCAATTGTTCCTTGTGCTATCCTAATCGATCCAATGTAAGTTTCCTTGTTGTTACATGCTCCATTTAGCTGTAATTCAGCTCCCAACTATTGGTCGAATGTGCCTACATACATAACATAAAGAAATAAACTAAGTATATAAGCTTATATAATGTGTATATTATAAGATTGTGACTATAGTATATGATAATAACTTGTATCTTATATATAAATGGATAACTTATTATCATAATAACTATAGGTATAATATATATATAAATATATATGAAAATAACTATCTTATAACATATGAAATAAGCATCTATAGGTATAAAGATAGAAAATTGCTTCCCTGGAGAGGTTGGAATAGCCATGGTAAATATGATACTGAATCGGATCACATCATCCTCCCCTTCTTTTAATCGATTTGTCCTCAAATCGAATGATCGTCTTTTCCTAGTGTTCTTCCATTCACTCTTTATAAAAAAGGTTTATATCCGTTGAAAGACTGCTTTGGAAGTTCTTAACCTGAAAAGAAAGAAAACTTTCATTAGTAAAATGTGATCAAACATAACTAAAGTTAAGAAATACTTCCTGTAAATTGTATGTTCAAAGTTGATGTCAATTGAAGTCGTTTTGCTTTGAATGTTTGTGCCCTTTTGAATTCCAAAAATCATGTCCCTTTGTTCTTCAATAGATGTTTGCATTGATTTGTGAAAGATGATGACTCTTGGAATGGTGATGTTCTCATAAGTCACGCCCCTTGGTTGAAAAATTGCTTCCCTTTGATTTTCATTAGGCATAACTCTTGATTCTTTAAGGATCACGTCATTTGGATGAAGAATTACCACTCTTTGCTTTTCAAAAATCGCACCTTTTGGCTCTTGAAAGTTCACGTCATTTAATTTCCCAAATCGATGGATTGTGTCACTTGAATCTTCCTACAAATTGAAGGAAATTCCTGCATTGTCAAAGTTAGAAAAATCTTCATTGACCTTGCGCCTCGTCAGTAAACATCTTTGTAACAAGCACTTAGATGTATAAGCACTTGTTTTTGGAATGTTTTCTTCCTGGATTAACTTCGATTTTCCTTTCCTCATGGACTCAACACTTTGTTTCATCTTGATTTGCTCAACTTGGACTTGTTTAGGCGTCAAGGGTGTTAGGATGATCTTCTTTCCTCCATGGTTGAATGAATACTGATTGGTAAAACAATCATGAATGGTCCTCCTATCATATTGCCATAGTCTTCCAAGGAATAAATGGCTAGCATGCATAGGAACAACATCGCACATAACCTCGTCCTTGTACTTACCAATTGAAACAGGAACCATCACCTGTTTGTTGACATTAAGTTCACCTCGTTCATTGAGCCATTGTAGTTTGTAGGGATTTGGATGTTTCAACGTTTGCAATCCCAATTTCTCCACCATGATGGTACTGGCAACATTAGTACAACTCCCACCGTCTATAATCATGAAACACAGCTTTTCATTCACATGGCATCGAGTATGAAAGATGTTTTCCCGTTGTGTGTCATCTTCTACTACTTGGGCATTCAGACTTCTTTTAACCACTAAGGCTTCACCTTCCACCGGAGCACTAATTTATGTTTCTTCCTCAACTTCTGTTGGTGGTGGTGGCGCTTGTTATTCTTAATGGTCAGATTCGATCTCACCATTTCCATGTAGTAACATGGTGTTTTTGTTGGTACATTGTGTGGATATATGTCCCCTCCCAAGACATTTAAAGCAACATATGTCTCTTGATCGTTCAGGTATCTCTTTTCCTCGATTCTCCTTACCAATTTGGGAAGCATTTGAAGATTCAACCTTCTCTTTGGTAGGAATAGGGGTAGACTTCCTCAAATTGTTATTTGGACTCCATCTTGAAGATGTAGGCACTGAAGTACGAGAGATGGGTCTTCTCCGTAGTTGCCTTTCTATTTTCATTGCCATTTGCACCATTTCTTCAAGTTCTATGTAATGGTACAACTCTAGTGTGTTGGCAATCTCGGGATTGAGTCCAGCAAGAAATCGAGCCATGGTTGCTTCAAGATCCTCCTCAATATTAACTCGGATCATTGCCACTTCCATTTCCTTATAATAATCCCCTACACTCCGTTGGCCTTGATTCAGGTTCTGTAATTTCTGAAACATATCCCGGTGATAATGAGTAGGAATAAAACGTTTACGCATGATACCTTTCATTTCGAGCCATGTTAAGATTGGTCTCTGTCCATTCCTCCTCTGGGTAATAGTAAGTTAATCCCACCATATCAAAGCATAATCAACAAACTCCATAGTTGCCAATCTTACTTTTTTGAGTTCGGAATAGTTATGGAAAACACATGTTCCACTTTGCTTTCCCATTCAAGATAGGCTTCTGGATCAGTCTTCCCTTAAAATTGAGGAATTTTGATTTTGATGTTGCTCATATTAGCATCAACATTGGCACGCCTAGGTCCTTGTATCAATGCTGGTTCTTCTTCATCATAAGGATTTGGAATATCATCTTCTGGAAGAGGTTGTTACCTTCGAGGAGTATCATTGTTTTTGGTTTATGGTTGATCTTGTCTTTGGTCTAGTTTCTCATGGAGAACATCAAATTCTGTTCGAAACATTCTCATCATTTCTCCAATTAGTGCTTGCATTTCAAATTGGGTTGACATGCATTTCCTTTAGGACTTTGAGACATGGTTAGTAAATAAAACAAAATAAACCTTACCAGGACACTCACAAAGTCTCACAATTTCACTCCAAAGAAAAGATAAGATCACTCCACTCAACACTCGCGTTTACTCTCGGGAATATATTTTTGGCTTTTAACAATTTCCCTTCTGATCTCACTCTCTCAATAGTCTTTTTCCACTCAATTTCTCTTACTAAGTCCTCTGAAGAACTTACTCAAGATTATAACAAGTTAATTCCTTCCTTGTGTGTCAGCTGCAAATAGGTTAGGGTAGAAAGAATAGAAGAAATGGAAATGTAGAAGAAAGGTTTTAAGGTATTAAAAGAAAGAAATAGTTGAAGATAAGGAAAATGAAATTATGGAAAAGAAAGAGGTGACTTACAATTCAAGAAACAACACTTACTGCAACCTTTCTCAAGAAACAATAAGGTTATCTTCTCTTAGTGTAGATGGGCCTCTTTGATGTACTTTGCAATGGTAGAGCACTTTCCTTGGCTTTCTTTCTCTTTTTGAACTTCTCTTTTTCTTTTCTTTTCTTCTTTTCTGATTTTTCTTTCTTTTTTCACTCTAATTTGTTGAAGGAGTCTTTTTATCTTTTGAATTTCTTTTTTTGCTTTGCACGCCAATGACACTTTTGTTGTCAATCCGACTATGCTCTGATTACCACTTGATGTAAGGCGAATCTACACACTTTGATGAAAAGAGTAGATAGCCTTATTGTGTCCCGATCTAGGATTGACAAGTACTGATGTCCTTGAATTTATAAGTTTGGGCTGCAAAATAAGATAAGAAAGGAATGATTAATAATGGAAATAAAGCGGATAATAATATAAGTAATGAAAATAAATAATAAGAATAAAATGAAATAAAGAAATGATAGAGATGGCTGCGGAATTGATGGAAGAGATGGATGATGGTGCTGATGAAATGGCAATGGTGGTGATGTTGTATCTCAAACACGCCAAAGAGGAAACTATGCTATGAAGCACAATCCCAGTCTTCACAAACTTGCTTGAGGGGTGGTGATAGTGTCTTCAACCCACTAGATATCAATCTAGGAATTTTGGAATCAAAATGGAAGGAATGACGCCACAAGTATAGGAACTATACTTGTTTAATCGATAAAGTTCACAAAGAACTTTGAAGAGAAATAACTCATAAGAGTATATTTTATATAAGAGATGAGATGGGTACAAATGAAGGCAAGCCACTCTATTTATAGGAAATGAGAGGGCTTGGCCGAATGGTTACAAGTTGTTTCGGCTAGATACATGTCTCTAGGAAAATACATAATGCTAGAGATGAATGAATAAGTCCTTTGGGCTTGTGATGGTTCGACTAACTCTTCATGAAAGGCCTTAATGATTCAGCTAAGGATGGGAAGACATCTCCCTTGGCCGAATGGGTATGCTTGTTCATCTTAGCGCCATTTTCTTCCCTTGGCCGAATGGTGGTGTGTCTCTTCATGTTTGGCGCCAAAGGCTCTCATGTGCATGGCATGTGATGTGGCCGAATAGGCATGGATCCTTTAGCTCATATCTCTTGGTGATTTAAGCTTCCAATAGGTGTGATCTCTTCATCCACGTGTTCCTTATTGAAAAGCCATCTTCATGGGCAGCATCATTCATGAAAGGTCACAATGTTTGGAAAGGTAACCCTTCATGTTTGAGCTACTTTGGGTGTGAATGAGCTGGTGGTGAGCTGGCCTTAGATGACTTGTAACACGGTGAACGTTTGGGAAGCTCCTTGTGAAAAGGTACCTCTTGAGGTGGCAACTATTCGCGAAAAGGTACGATTTCACAAATTTTGACTTAGGACATATTTGAAGCGTCCTAAGTGGTGATGATGATGGTGTAATTCCCCAGCTGAAATGAGTTCATCTTGTAGCTCAAATATTCAGCTAAATCCAGCTATGAGCTTACGGTCTCTAGACAACTTTTCACCAATTGTTCCTTGTGCTCTCCTAATCGATCCCATGTAAGTTTCCTTGCTGTTACATGCTCCAGCAGCTCCCAAGTATTGGCCGAATGTGCCTACATGCATAACATAAAGAAATAAACTAAGTATATAAGCTTATATAATGTGTATATTATAAGATTGTGACTATAGTATATGATAATAACTTGTATCTTATATATAAATGGATAACTTATTATCATAATAACTATAGGTATATATATATATATATATATATATATATATATATGAAAATAACTATCTTATAACATATGAAATAAACATCTATAGGTATAAAGATAGAAAATTTCTTCCCTGGAGAGGTTGGAATAGCCATGGTAAATATGATGCTGAATTGGATCACCTCAGATATTGTTTCTCTGAATATCATCTTGGGATGTTTGTGATTGTAGGCACCTCTTTGAAACAAGCATCTCACCATGATCTGCATTTTCTTCCGTTTCTTCTTCTTGTATTGTTTAAGGTTCCTCGTCACTCAAAAGAAGAAATTGAAAGCACTTGAAAAAGAAAAAGAAAGAAAGAAAAGTTGGAAGCACTCATCAACAATTCTAATCACCAAGCCATTCAAGTAAGCCTTTAAATTTGATTGTGGTGATAGAAGGTTGTAAAGTGACTTGTGTAAGTAAACCTTTTTGTTCTTTTCTTTCTATTTCTAAGCCACCCTTTCAATTATATTTTGCTTTCCATTCCTACTAACCCATTTGTAGCCGACGCCAAACAAGTAAAATTTACTCGATATAGTCTTGAGTAAAAGTTTTCTAGAACTTGAGACAAGAGAATCGTGAGGAAAAAGGCTGGAGCGTGTGTGAGATCAGAAGAGGACAAGTAAAAGCCATTAAAGTCCTAGAGTGCAAACACGAGCGGATTGAGTGACATCAAATTTTCTTGGAGTGACTCGTGAGGCTTTGTGAGAATATACTCTGGTAAGGTCCTATACACATTTCAAATTTTTCCTTATTTGCTAACATGTCTCTTCCATCCAACATTCTTGTAGTCAAAAGGACTTTGAGCATTCAAAGTCAAGAGGATGAACAAAGAGAGAACATCTTCCATACCAAATGTCACGTGGGAGATAAAGTTTGTGTGGTTATCATTGATGGAGGAAGTTGCACAAACGTAGCAAGTACTCATATGGTTGAAAAGTTGGGTCTCAAGACTTCTAAGCATCCTCATCGTTACAAACTTCAGTGGCTCAACGATGTGGGTGAAGCCATGGTAACCAAACAAGTTGTTGTACCTTTTTCAATTGGAAGATACGATGATGAAGCCCTTTTTGATTTGGTGCCCATGAGTGCAAGCCACCTTATACTAGGACGTCCTTGGCAGTATAATAAGAAAGCTACCCATGACGGATTTTCTAATAAATACTCTTTCCAGCATCAAGGAAAGAAAATTATATTGGCACCCTTGTTACCAAGCCAAGTTCATGAATGCCAAGTGACCCTCAAGTCACGCATAGAAGACTGGGAGAAAGAAAAGAAGGCCAAAGAAATTCATACTCCAAAGATGAATATTTATGCCAGTAGAGGAGATATCCGGAAATATTTATCAACTAAGAAGGCTTTACTTATACTTATGTATAAGGAAAATTTTCTTCTTACTAACCCTCTTGAAGGCTTGCCTTCTTCTATTTCTAATATTTTGCAGGAATCTGAGGATATGTTTCCCGAACAAATTCCCGATGGATTGCCACCAGTTAGAGGAATTGAAAATCAAATTGATTTCATTCCTGGAGCCACCATTCCCAATAGACCAGCATATAGGAGCAATCCTGAGGAAACAAAGGAATTACAAAGATAAGTCAAAAAACTCCTCGACAAAGGCTACATTCGGGAAAGTTTAAGTCCTTGTGCTGTACCCGTTTTGTTGGTACCAAAGAAAGATGGAACTTGGAGAATGTGTGTGGATTGTAGGGCAGTGAATCAAATCACTATCAAATATAGGCACCCTATACCTCGGTTGGATGATATGCTCAATGAACTTAGTGGAGCCAACATCTTCTCCAAAATTGATTTGAAAAGTGGCTATCATCAAATAAGAATGAAGGAAGGTGATGAGTGGAAAACTGCATTCAAGACCAAACAAGGTTTGTATGAATGGTTAGTCATGCCTTTTGGTTTGACTAATGCTCCTAGTACCATTATGCGACTCATGAATCATGTTCTTCGGCCCTACATTGGTAAGTTTTGTGTTGTTTACTTTGATGATATCTTGATATACAATAAGTCACTAGCAGATCATGTTGAACATTTACGTTCCATTCTTAGCACTTTGAGAGAAGAGCACTTATATGCTAATCTCAAGAAGTGTGATTTTTGTACTAATCAAGTTACTTTCTTAGGCTTCATTGTAAGTTCACAGGGGTTATCAGTGGATCCAGAAAAGATTAAGGCAATACAAGAGTGGCCAAAGCCTATCAATGTAAGCCAAGTCCGGAGTTTCCATGGATTAGATAGTTTTTATAGAAGGTTCGTACCAAATTTCAGTTCTATTACCGCCCCCTTAACAGTGATTATTAAGAAGAATTCAAACTTCTCTTGGGGCAAAGAACAAGAAGAAGCATTCAACTAACTCAAAGGTTGTTTGACAAAAGCTCCACTACTAGTCTTGCCAAACTTTGAGAAAACATTTGAAGTTGAATGTGATGCCTCCAGAATTGGAATTGGTGCTGTTTTAAGTCAAGAGGGAAAGCCCATTGCCTACTTCAGTGAAAAACTAAATGGTGCAACTTTGAACTATCCAACATATTACAAAGAAATGTATGCACTCATTCGAGTATTGGAAACTTGGCAGCACTACTTATTGCTAAAAGAATTCGTGATACACACTGACCATGAAGCATTAAAGCATATCAAAGGATAACACAAACTCAACAAGAGACATGCCAAATGGGTTGAATTTCTCGAGTCTTTTCCCTATGTCATCCACTATAAGAGAGGAAAGGATAATGTCGTGGCAGATGCTCTTTCACGCAGGTACGTCTTACTTAACACTTTGGATTCCAAACTTCTTGGTTTTTCATTCATTAAGGAACATTATGCTACTGATTTGGTTTTTGGAGAAAGGTATAAGTTATGTGAAACAGGTGCTCATGATAAATATTATCAGCATGATGGATATCTTTTCAAAGAAGGACGACTATGTATTCTACAAGGTTCCATAAGAGAAGTACTAACCAAAGAAGCGCATGAAGGAGGACTCATGGGACACTTTGGAGTTGAAAATACTCTTAGCATTTTGAAGGAACACCTCTTTTAGCCAAAGATGAAAAGGTATGTTGAAAAGGTATGTGAAAGGTGTTTAGTATGTAAAAGGGAAAAATCAAGAGTCATGCCTCATGGATTATATATGCCTTTGCCAATACCGACCATGCCATGGATAGATATATCAACGGACTTTGTTTTGGGCTTACCAAAAATAAAGAGTGGAAAGGATTCAATATTTGTGGTGGTTGATCGATTCTCCAAGATGGCTCACTTTAGTCCATGCCACAAGATCGATGATGCTATTCATGTTGCTAACCTATTTTTTCGAGAAGTGGTAAGATTACATGGACTTCCTCGAACCATTGTGTCAGATAGAGACGTAAAGTTCTTAAGTCACTTTTGGTAAACTTTGTGGAGTAAAATCGACACAAAACTACTATTCTCTACTACATGTCATCCTCAAACAGATGGTCAAACTGAAGTAGTTAATAGAGTTTTATCAACACTACTACGATCCATCATCAAGAAAAACATCAAGACGTGGGAAGAATGCCTACCACACGTGGAGTTTGTATACAATCGAACCATTCCTTCGGCAACTAAATTTTCTCCATTTGAGGTAGTGTATGGTTTTAATCCTTTAACTCCTTTGGACTTACTTCCTTTACCTTATGATCAATTAGTGAACACAGATGGAAATGACAAAGTAGAATTTGTTAAAAGACTCCATCAACAAGTTAAGGAAAATATTGAGAGAAGAACAAGACAATATGAACAGCAAGCAAACAAAGGAAGGAAGAAGGTAACTTTTGACGTGGTAGATTGGGTTTGGGTACACTTTAGGAAGGAAAGATTCCCAAACCAAAGGAAGTCTAAACTACTACCCCGAGGAGATGGCCCATTTCAGATTGTAGAAAAGATCAACGACAATGCCTATAAACTTGAATTACCCAGTGATTTTGGTGGCGTTAGTGCTTCATTCAACATCACCGACTTATCTCCCTTTGAGGATGGACACGATTTGGGGACAAATCGCTTAAAAGAAGGGGGGGATGATATAATCACACCTACACCAGATCCGGAAGTCATGCCATATGGTCCCATTACTAGATCAAGAGCCAAACAATTCAGGGAAGTTCTCTTAACTAAGTGTTTAGAAGCTTTTGATTCAATTGATAACTTAACACCCTCCTATGTTAAGTTATATAATGTTTTAATAGATAAAGAATAACTTAGTATGAATACATCTTGCACATTGTTATTTTGTTATGTTAAGCATGTTAGGATAACTTTATAATCATATTAAGCATGATTATTATTTATACATCAAGGCAACATACTTATAATGCATTTCATTAGTTCATTTGCATTCATATTAGCTCTTGGGATTTATACCTTACCTTACACATATTAGGAGATGATATAATTAGCTCATGACATTCAAACTTAGCTCACATTACCATAATAAAACATGAAAGAAAGGTAATTAGCTCATATTAGCTCAATACCATGAAATTACTTTGTTTCCTTGCACTTGTAGGTACATTGGAGCATAATAAGCGTTGAGGTATCTTGGTGAATGATTTGGACGTCATATGCAGCTCACAAACAGCTTACAAAGTAAAAGGCAGCTCATGGAACACTAAGGGAAGCTCGATTCAGCTGGAGGAGCTTAAGGCTAGCTAAACTTAGCTAGTTGGACTATTTGGAGCTGAGTTGCCAAAAGTGATGTCAAAGGTAGCTGAATGTAGTTGAACATAATGTTAAGGAGCTCACAAGGACTTAGCTAGGAAGCTTGTTCTCAAACAGCCCATGTTTGCTAGCTAGCTCCACAACTCAAGCTAGCTTGAAGGAGACACATGCACGCCCAAGAGAGAGAACATGACCAGCTATCATTCCATGCACAAGGCTGCACCACAAGGCTTCCTAGAACATCCATGTGCCTTGCATATGACCAGCCCACATGTGCCTTGCATATGGATCATTTAGGCGCCAAGATGAAGAGTTCTCTCCCTATTCGGCCAAGCCATGTATTTTGCATGTGAACAGACCCCATATGCCTTGTAAATGGTTCATTTAGGTGCCAAGATGAATGGCCATCTATCTATTCGGCCAATCACCATTACTTCTCCCATTTGGCGCCAATTTGAAGGGATACAAGTGTTATTCGGCCAAGGATCATTTCCCTCCATCAAGGGCCAAACCATCATCTCTTTTAGCATTTAAATTATGTCTTTATAGGGAGATACATGGGCTGGCCAAACCATTATGTCTCTATTCGGCTATGCCCATCCATTTCCTATAAATAGGAAAGCATTCATCATTTGTAAGCATACCTTTTATTTTAATTGAAGTGAGATTATTCTCTTCTTTAAGTCTTGGTGACTTTTTATCGATTTATCAAGTATTTTATACTTGTGGCGTCAACCCTCTTCTTTCATATTGATACTTCTGGTTCCTAGTTCATATAACTAATGGGTCAAAGTACTTAACACCACCTCTTGAAGAAACAATATAAAGATTGGGTCTTTGCTCTCTATAGCATTGGTTCTTCTTTGAGCATTCTTCAAGATACTATCCTAACCACCATCCTTTTGTTTCATTGCCAAAACCATAACCATTCAATCATCTTCCGCTTCCATCTCTCATTTATTAAATAGCCTACATATTAAACCATACGTTACCACCCTTATCCATTATATTTTGAGCCATTCACTTGTGTAGGTTGTTTTGCTTCCTTCCTAGATCCATAATCAAACGAGAAGGTAGAATTACCTTACATCAACCAGCTTTGAATAACATCCATGGTGTGATTAAGTCATGGAAAAAATTGGAGCTAGACAGGATCACATCATCCTCCCCTTCTTTTAGGTGATTTATCCTCAAATCAAAGTAGCTTCTCATTGAAGACCTTCTTGATGTAGGAAGGATGGAATCATTATGTTCTCCTTGAGAAGATTCTCCCCATGAAATGTTCAACCTCATTGTTCCATCTCGTTTGTGTTTCTCTTGGAGTACTCATTGATGTCCTTTGGAAACATCATATCCTTCACCGATGAAGAATGTCTTTTGGTCAATCTTTTGACTTGAAACAACACACCTTTTGAGAAGGTATATAACTCTTCATCTTTTTCCTTTGGATCATCATGATGGTTGGTGAAGAGTCTTAACCCTTAAAATCCTTCAAGTAGGTAGATCACGTCAACTACTTGGTATTGTTTTGAAACATCATGTCCTTTTGTAAAGACACTAGTTTCTTGAACACCTCCTTGGTGTTGTTTGTAACCAACATGTCCTTTAGTGTAGGGATATGTCTTTTGAACTTTGCCTGGATTCAAAACATCATATTCATTGGTGAAGAGACTTATCCTTTGATCTACTACTTGGCTCGAAACATTATATCTTTTGGAAAAGGTACTTATCCCTTCAGCTTCTCTTTGGTGATGGTTGGAAACATCATGTGATGTAAGGTAATTCTACCTTCTCGTTTGATTGCGGATCTAGGAAGGAAGCAAACAACTTAGACAAGTGAATGGCTTAAAAAGAGAGGGTTAAGGGTGGTGGGCGTATGGTGAATAGGTGGGCTGTTTAAAATGAGAGATGGAAGCAGAAGATGATTGAAATAGTTATGGTTATGGCGATGAAACAAAAGGATGGTTGCGAGGATAGAATCTTGAAGAACGCTCAAAGAAGAACCAATGCTATAGAGAGCAAAGACCCAATCTTTATATTGTTTCTTCAAGGGGTGGTGATAAGTACTTTTACCCACTAGTTATATGAACTAGGAACCAGAAGTATTAAGATGAAAGAAGAGGGTTGATGCCAAAAGTATAAATTATACTTGATAAGTCGATAAAAAGTCACCAGGACTTAAGGAAGAGAATAATCTCACTTTGATTCATAAAAATGGTATGATTACAAATGAAATAGGAAAGCCTATTTATAGTTTTTGAAGGGACTTGGCCGAATAGGTACATGTTGGTTCGACCAGCGCTTGTACCTTCCTAAAATGACATGATTTTTAATGAAAAAACAAAACTTTAATGAAAATACATGCTCTTGGCCGAATGGTTATGTGTTGGTTTGGCCCTAAGGATGATTTGAATGCATTTGGAAGTTATTTGGGCACCAAAATGAAGAGGAAAGAGTCTTTGGCCGAATAGGAAGCATCCCTTGATGTTTTGGCGCCAATTTGATGTCACATGGAGTACACATGCTTGAATGATGCACATGGCAGCCTATTTGAATACACATGGGTCTTCTTGCAATGCTTTGGTGAGGTTGCAAACATAGGATGATGTCTTAAAGTCCATGGAATGAAGATAGGTAACAACTAGGCGTGAATTAGCTTCCAACATGCATCTAGGTGACATGGCATCCATTGGGCAGCCTAGAGATGAACTAGCTTCAAGGTAAGCTAGGTGAGTGTCTTGGTAGTTAACTAGGTGAGTTATAGCTTGATGAACTCAAGCTAGTTAGCTTTGGTCTTCTCAACTCCTCAGCTACTCTCCCAACTACTTCTAGCTACCTCTAGTCCACTTTTCAGTAATTTGGTCCAAAGCTCTCCTCCAGCTAAGTTCAGCTACATGCTAGCTCCTCCACCTAAGTTTAAGCTCCTTATGTGATGAAATGAGCTGTCATAATGTTCATGAGCTTGTGTGAGCTGTTGTGCTTGTCCTTTTAGCTAGCCAAGCTACCATAATATGCCTTGTGTCGTTTTTCACCTATAGAAATCACCAAACAAATAAAATAAGCAATTTGTGAGCTCATTTAAGGTAAAATGCATTCTGCCGTGAGGTGTTTGAGTGATATGAGCTATGAATGCATGTCATGAGCTAAGTACATAATGATATAACATATGTAAGCTAATGTATAAGGCCTAGGAGCTAAAATGAATTCACTTGAGCTAACAAATGAATGATTAAGCATTCTGCCATTTCACGAATGAATTGAATCATGCTTAAATGAATGCAAGACTAATATAACATACTTAACATACTTGAAATAACATTGTACATCAATTATAAAGATGTGAATATGTTGTATGCATGAATATCATATAACATGGTATTCATAAATGATAAATGAAAACATGTAATAATAATATCCTAAGAAATGATATGTAATCATAACATATATTTGAATGATATGAAATACATGATTAACTAAACATATGATGGAAATAAGAATATGATAATTTATACTAACATGTGAATGAATGCTTATGATAGAATAGAATGTATAAATGATATAATATAAGATAGGGTAATGAAGAACTCCCTTAGAAACAGCTTTGAAGAACATCCATGGTGTGTTCAAGTCATGGAGAAAGTTGGAGCTAGTTTGGATCGTATCATCATGTGCTTTTTCCTTTGTATCTTTCCAAATTATCACCTTTGTTTCAATGCAAACAACCATTAAAGATCTAGGCATGGTAGGAGCAAATTTTGAATCATCTTCTTTGTTTTCTCTCATCTTCCGATGCAACGTTTTCTCAAACTTATGTCTTCTTTCATTTCCTATAACCACATTCAGATTAGTAGAAAAGAAAATAAATTCCAAAAGAGTAGAGAAAACAAACCCATTAATGCTTATGAATGGAAGTGAACGCTTATTCATGATGGACAATTGTATTGGTTCATCCTTTGAAGTACTTTCATTATCTTGCATAAAAGAAAAATCAAGAATAGGAGAAAAAGAATCGTTAGATAAAATCGATTGTTTATCCTTCTTGTCTCCAAATTCATTCTTTCCAATTCTCTCATTTGCAACCCCAAGGTTTTGTTCAACTTCAAAATGCTTTTCTTCATCTGAATTTTCCTCTAAATGTTATTCTTCAATTGCATTAAGTTTCTCTTTCCTTGCTTCAACACTCCTTTTAAAATGAGTTTGATCTTCATTCACTTGACTAGGAGAAAATGGCGTCAAAAGGAATTTCTTACCATTATGGGTTATAGTATATTTGTTTGTAAACCCATCATGGATTGCTCGTCTTTCGAATTGCCACGGTCTTCCCAAAAGTATATGTCCAACATCCATTGGTATAACATCACAAAGGACTTCATCTTGGTATTTGCCAATTGAGAACAGAATGACAACTTGCTTTGTGACTGTTACTTCTCCTCCGTCATTCAACCATTGAAGTTTGTATGGCTTCGGGTGTTTGGATGTCTTTAAGCAAGCCTTTCTACCATAAGGGTACTTGCAATGTTCGTACAAATCCCTCCATCGATGATCTTGAAACAAACTTTGTTGTGTACATGACAACGAGTATGGAAGATGTTTTCTCTTTGATCATCCTCTATGATTTGAGTGTTTAAAGCTTTTTTTAATGACAAGAACTTATCTTGAAGCTGTATGGAAATCAAGCAATTCTTGTGACATGGTTAGTGAAATAAAATAAATTGAAACCTTACCAGCACACTCACAAAAGCCTCACTTGATCACTCCAAAGAAAGTTTAGATTGCACTCCACTCACACTCGTGTTTGCACTCGGGGATATGCTCCTTGTCTTTTTTGACCCTCCTTGTGATCTCACCCTATCTTTTACTTTTTTTGCTCGATTATCTCTTGTGGGTCCTTTTTAAGAACTAACTCAAGATTGAGCAAGTTTCTTAGTTTGTGCATCGGCTTAAAAGAAATGGTTAGGTATAGAAATGGTTATGACATGGTAGGATAGAAAAATGTTAAGAAAAGGATGGTAATGAAATAAGAAAAGATGAAATAATAAAGAAATGAAATAGTAAGAAAATGAAGATAACTTACAACTCAAGTTGCAATACTTACTATCTTCCTTATAAGAAACAACAAGGATACCTCCTTCTAGTTTGTTGTTAGGCAGATTGTTTTGTGCTTCTCTTTGAGTGTACTTTGGAACTTTCTTCACTTTTATTTTTTCTTTGAATTTTGTTTGCACTCCAAATTTGTTGTAGGAGTCTTTTCTTTTCTTTTTGTTTTTTTGTTGATTTTGTTGCAGAACTTGATTGTCACTCCACCAAAAGCTCTGATTACCGCTTGATGTAAGGTCAACCAGTCTTCTTCAATAATGGAGAAGTTGGCAACCTTGTTGTTTCCTGATCTATGAGAGACACCAAAATGCTACACTTTGAATTGATAAGTAATCTGCAAAAATTAAAGAAAGAAATGATTAAGATGGAAACATAAATAAGAAATGGAAGAAGAAAGGAAATGATAAGAATTTGAAATGGATAGAAATATTATCAAAGATGGGCTGTGGAAGTGTGTTGAATTATCCTTCAAATGTTGATGAATTCAACCACTACTGGCGATGATGCACGTGATTCTTAATGAATGTTGATGGATAATTCAATGGTTAAGGAATAGTGATGAATATGGTAATGGGATGGTGATAGAGTTGACGTGAAAGTGATGGATAATGGTGAAGGAAATAGTATCTTATAAAACTAAGAAGAAACCAATGTTATAAAGAACAAAGACCCTTGATGGGATCATGCCAAGGACCAAACTTGTTCAACACATGATCACTTCATGGACGTTCTGCCTTGTTGATTCTAAGGGAGTCTTACCTTATTTTATTATTTATTTACTTATTTATACATTACATGTCATGTGAATTTGTTTATCTTATTCTTAATTTTTTCTTGAATATTATATGTTGTCATTTATATGTATAATATATGATATTCATGCATGACTTATTAATTCACATCTTTATATAACTCATTCAATGCATACGCATTCATAGTTAGCTCATTTGCATTATTAACATAGGTGGAAGTATGCATTCATAAATATCATAGCTCAATTCCTATCTAATTATTTGTTTACATACTTTGTCTAGGTTCATTGGATGCTAAGAAGGCTAAAGGCAATTGAAGAGTTGGTTGGACAGTTCACGTCAGTCATATTGATCTAAATTTTTGAACATGTTCCAAATATATTTGGGTGATGGAGTCTCTTAACATTTAATCCCCTATCTCGTAGCTTCCCAACGCATTTTGAATCATATCAATCCGATATCGGGAGCTTGAGATATGCCCAGATTACTGAAGACATTGTAGGCTGGAAATTAATTAGGGATTTGCAACCATTCATCTCCTTTCAAAGGACTTATGCATGGGAGGAATTAATGAAGACATGCTTGGACGATAAAAGAATATTAAAATGAATAAGAACATTGGTAAGGAGGTGCAAGGATTCTTTTAAAGGCTTTTAAATTCATCCATTCATGCATATTCATGCAAGAAGCCAAATAGTCATGTTCAAACAAGGGAGAAGAATTTCAGCCAAGATACATTCATGAACATTCATCCATAGAAGACAAATCAACAAGTTTACACAAGGTGGGATGAATTCGGTCAAGGGATATATTTCATTAAAATATGAATATCCGTTCATCAAAATTCATTCACTTAAGCCATGCATTGTATCTACTTAAGGATGAACATTCATCCATGAATGTTCAATCATTAAATATTGTATGTGCATCCTAGACATCTCTTAGGCCTATAAATAGCTTTCCATTTCATTTGTAAAAGGAATTCACTTTGTTTAATCAAATATTTGTGAGAGTTTCTCTCTTTAGTTCTTAAGTGAACTTTATCGACTAATAAAGCTTATGCTTGTGGCGTCACCCCTATCTATGTCACCCTGATACTTCTGGTTCCTATCTCTTTATAGATAGTGGGCCAAAGTCCTTGTTTACCACCCCTTGAAGAAGCAATATAAAGTGTGGGTCTTTGTTCTTTAACATTGGTTCTTCTTTGAGTCTTCTTTGAGATACTACTTTTCATATTCATCTCCATATCCTTCATTCTACTTCCATTACCATACTTCATCATTTCCTTTAAACATATCACCAACTTATATATATTTCGCTGCCATATATATCTTTCCATTTCATTACTCCCATTTAACCATTTTTTGAGCTTTCTTGTTTGTGCAGGATCCTTGTTGTTTTCCTAGATCAAAACAATCAAAGTTACAACCTTGAGTTCACTATCCACCCAAGTGAGGATAGATTGAACTGTATCATATGGTAATCAGAGCTAAGGTGGATTGCAACAAGAATAAGAAAAAGCAACATCCTACCATTCAATAAAAAGAAAATCAAAAAGAGAAGTGAAAAAAAAAATTCAGCAACTTAATCCCAACATCAACAAGGGATTCCAAGTGAAGAAAAACTAAAGAAAGGAAATAAAGAAAGCAAAATGCAAAGAGGTGCCAAAGGTGACAAGCAATATCATCATTCCAACCGATCCTAAAGAAGTCCTCAAGACCTTTGATTGTTTCTTCTAGGAAGGTGGTGAGTATCTTTGCATAGTAAGTGAACATTTATTTCCTTTTCTTCCTTTTATAAGACTACCCTTCATTATTTAATCTTTCTACCTTTCTATTTTTTTCCTCTACACTAACAAATTTTTCAGCCGACGTCCATAACACTTGAAAGGTCTCAAGTAAGTTCTTTTAAGAACTTTACAAGAGAGGAAGAAGTGGAAAAAGGCTAATCGAGTGTGTGAGATCAGAAGGGGAATTGAAAAAGCCAATTTATATTCCCGAGTGTAAACATGAACGTTGAGTGGAGCATCATCATTTTTTTTGGAGTGATCGTGAGGATTTGTGAGTGATTATTGGTAAGGTCCTTTCATCTTATTCAATTTATAATTTTTCACTAACAATTCTCTCATCTTTCGAATTGAATACGAACAGCAAATGAGGAATCCATTTCATACTCATTTTTATGTGAATGATAAAGTATGCCTTGTAGCCATTGATGGTGGTAGTTGTGTAAATCTTGCAAACACATACATGGTTGAGAAGTTGGGGCTTATAACATTCAAACATCCCAGTCCATATGTTTTGCAAGGATTAAATGAAGATGAAGAGTTAGAAGTCATAGAGCAAGTACTTGTGTCATTTTCAATTGGGAGATATGAAGATGAATTCTTCTGTGATGTTGTTTCTATGAATTCAAGTTATCTACTCCTCGAACGTCCTTGGCATTTTGATAAATGAGCATTGTATGATGGGTTCTCCAACAAATATTCATTCAAACACCAAGGGAGAAAGATCATGTTGGTTCCAATGTGCCCAAATCAAGTCCATGAATGCCAAGTGACCCTTAAGTCACGTATAGAGGAATGGGAGAAAACTACAACCATTAAGAAAGTTGAACGATAAGTTATACTTGAAAAACAAATAACAGTGGAGAGAGTTGAACATGCACAAATCAAAGAAGAACATCATGAGAAAACCAAGACATTTGTAGTTGAAAATGAGAGTGTGATTTTGATTGAGAAATCCATTGGAGTAATTGAAAATGAGAGTAAGAGCATTGATAGTGAAGATGATGCAAGCACGTTTTCATCAATAAAGGGAGTACTCTTTAACACCTTTATATTGAAATTACTATATATATTAGTTATATACTACATGCTCTTATAATACAATCCATGATAAGAATTCTTTTTATATAGATAAAGAATAACTTACTATGAACACAATATGCACATTGATATTTAAGCATATTAGGATAGTTTTATAATCATATTAAACATGATTACCTTATATACATCAAGGTAACATCATTATAATTCATTTTATTGGTTCATATGCATTCATATTAGCTCTTAAGCTTCATGCATTATCTTACACACATTATGAGATGATATATTTAGCTCATGACCTTCAATCATAGCTCACATTACTATATTCTTACTGGCAGCAAGGTATTTAGCTCATAACAGCTCAATACCATGGACTTACCTTGTTTCCTTGCACATATAGGTACATTTGAGTGTGATGCACGATGAGGTAGCTTGGTGGATGATTTGGACGTCATAAGCAGCTCACAAAGTACAAGGCAGCTCATGGAACACTAAGGAAAGCTCGATTCAGCTGGAGGAGCTTAAGACTAGCTAAACTCAGCTAGTTGGACTATTTTGAGCTGAGTTGCCAAAAGTGATGTCAAAGGTAGCTGAATATAGTTGAACATGTTGTTATAGAGCTCACAAGGAATCGACTAGGAAGCTTGCTCACGAACAGCCCATAATTGCTAAGATAGCTCCACACTCGAGCTAGCTTGGAAGGAGACACATGCACACCCAAGATGGAGTACATGGACCAGCCATCATTCCATGCACATGGCTGCACCACAAGGTTCCCTAGGACACCCATGTGCATGCCATATGACCAGCCCCCATGTGCCTTGCATGTGGACTCATTTAGGCACCAAGATGAAGAGCCATCTCCCTATTCGGCCAAGCATCATTTCCCATCCAATTTAGCGCCAACATTAAGGGACACTAGAGCTATACGGCCAAGTGTTATCACCCTCCATTTAAACTGAAACATCATCTTTATTTTGTAATTAATTATGTCACTATAGGAAGGAACAAGGCTAGCTGAATCCCCTTGTAACCATTTGGCCATACCTCTCCATTTCCTATAAATAGGAAAACATATTTTATTTGTAATCAGACCATTTTGAGTAATACAAGTGAGATTATTCTCTTCTTTAAGTCCTGGTTACTTTTATCGACTTATCAAGTATTTTATACTTGTGGCACCAACCCCTTTCTTTTCACCTTGATACTTCTAGTTCCTATTTCATATAACTAGTGGGTAAAAGTACTTAATACCACCCCTTGAAGAAGAAATACAAAGTCTAGGTCTTTGCTCTCTATAGCATTGGTTCTTCTTTGAGTCTTCTTTAAGATACTATCATCACAACCATCCCTTTGTTTCATCAGCCATAACCATAGCCATAACAAGCATCTTCCGCTTCCATCTCTCATTTTAAACAGCCCACCTATTCAGCATACATCTACCACCCTTAACCCTAGACATTTACATGTGCAGGTTGTTTGCTCCCTTCCTAGATCCACAATCAATTTGTTAAGGTACAAATGCCTTGCATCATAAATACAAACTCTTTGTGAGATTATTCTCTCTTCAAGTTCTTTTTAGAACTATATCGAATAAGCAAGCTTTTCTAAAGTTTGTGGCGTCAATCCCTTCCTTGATACTTCTGGTTCCTAGTTCTTATAACTAGTGGGTTAAAGTCTTTTCTACCTTCCCTTATAAGACTTATAAGAAACGGGTCTTTGATGCAAGCACGTTTTCATCAATAAAGGGAGTACTCTTTAACACCTTTATATTGAAGTTACTATATATAGGTTATATACAACATGCTCTTATAATACAATTCATGATAAGAATTATTGTTATGTAGATAAAGAATAACTTAGTATGAACACAACATGCACATTGATATTTAGCATATTAGGATAGTTTTATAATCATATTAAACATGATTACCTTATATACATCAAGGCAGCATCATTATAATTCGTTTTATTAGATGATATGCATTCATATTAGTTCTTAAGCTTCATGCATTATCTTACACATATTATGAGATGATATAATTAGCTCATGACCTTCAAACATAGCTCACATTACCATAATCATACATGGCAGCAAGGTATTTAGCTCATAACAACTCAATACCATGGACTTACCTTGTTTCCTTGCACATATAGGTACATTGGAGTGTAATGCACGTTGAGGTAGCTTAGTGGATGATTTGAACGTCATATGCAGCTCACAAACAGCTCACAAGGTACATGGCAGCTCATGGAACACTAAGGAAAGATCAATTCAAGTAAAAGCCATTAAAGTCCTAGAGTGCAAACACGAGTGGATTGAGTGACATTCAAGTTTCCTTGGAGTGACTCGTGAGGCTTTGTGAGAGTACATTTTGGTAAGGTATTTTACAAATCTCATTCTTTTCTTATTTCACTAACCATGTAACGAAGTCCAGTATGAACCCCTGAAAGAGATGCCCCTAATTTGCAAACTCAAGCAATTATGCATGAAATGGCCAGATTGCTAAGATTAGAATTGGAACCTTTGCATGATTGTATGGACCAATTTGAAGCAATCCTTAGGCAACCGAAGAGTAAATCACCCTAGAATAGAAGAAGAAATCGAAGAAGAGGAGGCTGAAGTAACATAAGTAGCAAGAAGAGATGTTCATCGAAATCAGAATGACAACTTCAGAAACATCAAAGTGACTATTCCTCCATTTCAAGGACGAACTGATTCAGAAGCCTATCTTAATTGGGTAATCAGGATTGAACACATTTTTGAATGCCAAAATTATACGGAGCAAAAGAAGGTCAGGCTTGCTACAATGGAATTTGTGGACTATGCCTTAGTTTGGTGGGACCAATTGGTGAGTTCAAGAAGACGAAATGGTGAACGCCCCATCAATATGTGGGAAGAAATGAAGGCCATTATGAGGAAAAGGTTCGTGCCTACTCACTATCACCGAGACCTTTACTATAAATTACAAAATTTGAAACAAGGAAGCAAAAGCGTTGAAGATTATTTCAAAGAAATGGAGATAGCCATGATCAGAGCCAATGTGGATGAACGTTGAGAATCAACCATGGCAAGGTTTTTATCTGGCTTAAATCCTGATATTGCTAACCTTGTTGAACTTCAGCATTATGTAGAGATTGAAGAGATTGTACATGTGACCATGAAAATTGAAAGACAACTCAAAAGGAAATCCTACACTAGGAGCTGTCCAAATTCAGCCACCAAGTGGAAGCAAGAACCCATCACCTTCAGGAAACCAATTCCAGCACAAGCAAAGGATCATATAGAAGTTTCCAAAGCAAAACAAGTGGGATAATATAGTAAGGGTAAAGAAAAGCAAACCGATACTTTTGAGAGATCCAGAGACATCAAAATGTTTCAAATGTTTTGGGAAAGGACATGTTGCCAGTCAATGTCCCAACCGAAATGCCATGTGTCGTAACCGTTTTTCGTCCGGGCACGAAATATTTATTTGGCAGTAAAAGTGATGTGAATAAATGGTTTTTTAAATAATTTGGGAGTCGCCATCGGCCTTTTGGGTCAGGTAGGTCGAATACCTAAAAAAATATCTTTTAAAAGAGTATTTAAGAAAACATCAGTTAAAAGATAAACTGATATGCGTTTTAACAAAAAATTCATTATTTTTAATGATAAAAAGGGATTCGTGGTCGGTTACATTTAGGGAAGGATTAGCACCCCTACAACCCCCAAAATTGGTACTTTTTAATTATAAATTGTCTCTATTATTAGAAATTTAAAAATTCAAAATATATTTAATTTAAATTAATTACTATAATTTTAAGTAAATTTATTTTATATAAATAAGATATTTATTTATTTAGAAATATCAGAAAAGAGCTTCTAGGTGTTTTAAGACAGTTCTTTCCTTTGATATATATAAAAAAATATTAAAACATTTATCTAAAAAATAGATTAATATATACAATTTATAAAAGTAAAATATTTATTTATTTAAAAATATCAGAAAACAGACATCTAGTTACTTTAAGACTGCCCTTTTATTCGATATTAAAAAAATAAATAAACATTATTTTTATTAATCAAATAATATATTAATATGATTAAAATAATAATAATTATTAATTTAAATATATAATAATAAAATTGCAATGTAATAAATAAAATTAAAATTATATGATCAAAATATAAAGTATTGAAAATAAAAGATTAAATTCTAAATATTAAGAAATATATATCCTAATATTTTAATTTTAACCTTAATTATTTATTCAGGGCTAAAATAAAATTTAAAAAACTATGAGGGATTAAATGCAATATTTATCCTAAATATATGATTTAGTATAAAGGATTAAAACATAATAAAATAAAATTCGAAGATTGAATTAGAACATACATAAGTTAGTTTCAGTGACTAAAATGAATAATTACAAAACTCGGATGGCTACGGAAAGGGTTTAGCCATACATGTAAATTATGCATATACCCCTTCCCAAAACGACGTCGTTCGAGAAGGGGTATAAATCCCCCAAACGGCTGGCCCGAAGGGCCAGCTCTCTTATTCTCCTTTCTCCCTTCTCTCTCAACACTGAGAGAGAACCAGAATTCTCTCGCCTCTCTCTAAAACTGAGAGAGAGGCCACCGCCCGGCAGCCGTGCTACGGCGTCGGCAACCACCGCCGCTGCCGGTGGCCGAAAAATTTCAAAATTTCCTAAAATAAAGATCCGAACGTCCTAAAGACGAATCCGATGTCCTTTTTCTCTAAAAATCCTTGTAGTTACATAGATCTACAGAAATACTCTCGGTATTTCAATTTCTTTTGCGGCGTGCGGAGGTTCTGACTATGGCGTATTCCTCGGTGGTAAGTTTTCTCACTCTATTCTCTCTTTGCTTTTTGATTTGTTGCTATGGGTTTTGTTTGGCTTGCTGTTGTTTCTGTTATCTCCGGTTCTTCCTCTCTTCTCCTCTTTTGCAGGTTCGGTGGTGGCTTTTATAGCCACCACAGTGTCTTCTTCGGACCGGATAATAGGGCAAAGTTTGGTGAGTCACCAAACTATAGTGGTGACTCACTCTAGACTTCAACGTGTGCGGCTGCTCTGAGTCTTATGGAGTCTTCATCAAAGGCATGGCACTGGTGGAGCGTCGGCAGTGGTGTTGGCAGCAGAGGAGGCGCCGCGTGGTAGTTGAAGAGGCGGTTGGATGATAACCTAGGGTTTCCTAACCCTAGGGCTTCCTTTGCTGGAATCATCTGGGTCGTTGGATCAAAGCCAGATCCAACGGTTGTGAATTGAGGCGGCTGGCTACTGGGATGATATAAACCCTAAATTAGGTTTAGGGTTTGCTGTGGGCTTTTGGATCTGGGCCACCAAGTTTGTAATTGGGCCTCAATTTGGGTTTTGTAATATTAATAAATAATATATAATAATAATAATAATAATAATAATACATTTAAATTTAAAATGAAAAAATTGATGTCTACACCATGATGGTACTTGACAATGGAGATATTGTATCGGATTCTGACGAACCTATTTTTGATGAGGAACCTGAAACATTGCAAGATAAAGAAACTAAAGAAAATGCAGATCATGGCGAGATGTTTGTTTCGAAAAGGTGCCTACAATCACAAACATCCCAAGAGGATATTCAAAGAAACAATATTTTCCATACAAGATGCCATGTCAAGGACAAGGTTTGCACAATGATCATTGATGGAGGAAAGTTGCACAAACATAGCCAGCACTCTTATGGTTGAAAAACTTGGATTGGCAACATCAAAGCATCCCACTCCATATAAACTCCAATGGCTCAATGAAGGAGGTGAGTTAAACGTTACCAAACAAGTTCAAATTCCTTTTTCAGTTGGTAGGTACAAGGACGAGGTGGTTTGTGACATTGTCCCTATGCATGTTAGCCACATCTTACTTGGAAGACCATGGCAGTATGACAAAAGGGCCATTCATGATTGTTATCACAATCAATACATTTTTAAGCATGATAGACACAAGGTAACCTTGATGCCTTTGACGCCAAAAGAGGTACAACAAGATTAGTTGCATATGCGAAAGAGTGTACAAGCATGGAGCAAAGATAAAATCCCAAAGAAGAATGAAGAGGAATGGAACATGACACCAAACTTCTTCATAGAGAAACACGATGGTTCAAGGCTGGAAAATGAAGAGGTTCCTACGAAAATTGGTGATGATTGGAATTTAAAGACACAACTTTTCACCAAGGGTTTTAATCGCCAAAAGGTAAGTAACCCTTCATTTGAAACCTCTTATCTCCTCACTTTTCAGGACCAATCACGTGAAAGGTCACTTCCAAAAGGGATATTCCTAAATAAAGATCATTCCCAAAAGGTACCTATTGGAAAATCATATTCCAGAGAAAGACCTAAAAGGAAATCTTATGAAAGGATACCTAAAGGAAGAACACAACCATTCAAAGACGTGACGTTATACAAGGGCAGAATGAACTCGATTTGATGACAAATCGCCCTAAAGAAAGGGGGATGATGCAAGCATGTTTTCATCAATAAAGGGAGTACTCTTTAACACCTTTATATTGAAGTTACTATATATATGCTATATACTACATGCTCTTATAATACAATTCATGATAAGAATTCTTGTTATGTAGATAAAGAATAACTTAGTATGAACACAACATGCACATTGATATTTAACATATTAGGATAGTTTTATAATCATATTAAACATGATTACCTTTTATACATCAAGTCAACATCATTATAATTCGTTTTATTAGATCATATGCATTCATATTAGCTCTTAAGCTTCATGCATTATCTTACACATATTATTATGAGATGATATAATTAGCTCATGACCTTCAAACATAGCTCACATTACCATAATCATACATGGAAGCAAGGTATTTAGCTCATAACAACTCAATACCATGGACTTACCTTGTTTCCTTTCACATATAGGTACATTGGAGTGTGATGCACGTTGAGATAGCTTAGTGGATGATTTGAACGTCATATGCAGCTCACAAACAGCTCACAAGGTACAAGGCAGCTCATGGAACACTAAGGAAAGCTCAATTCAACTGGAGGAGCTCAAGGCTAGCTAAACTCAGCTAGTTGGACTATTTAGAGCTGAGTTACCAAAAGTGATATCAATGGTAGCTGAATGTGGCTGAACATATTGTTATGGAGCTCACAAAGACTCGACTAGGAAGCTTATTCACAAAACAACCCATGCTTGCTAGCTAGCTCCACACTCAAGCTAGCTTGAAAGAATCACATGCACGCCCAAGAAGGAACACTTGTATATTATAAGATTGTGACTATAGTAAATTATAATAACTTGTATCTCATATATAAATGGATAACTTATTTTCATAATAACTATAGGTATAATGTATATATATATGAAAATAACTATCTTATAACATATGAAATAAGCATCTATAGGTATAAAGATAGAAAATTTCCTCCCTAGAGAGGTTGGAATAGCCATGGTAAATATGATGCTGAATTGGATCACATCATCCTCCCCTTCTTTTAATCGATTTGTCCTCAAATCGAATGATCGTCTTTTCATAGTGTCATTCCATTCACTCTTTATAAAAAGGTTCATATCCGTTGAAAGACTGCTTTGGAAGTTCTTAACCTGAAAAGAAAGAAAACTTTTATTAGTAAAAATGTGATCAAACATAACTAAAGTTAAGAAATACTTCCTGTAAATTGTATGTTCAAAGTTCATGTCTATTGAAGTCATTTTGCTTTGAACGTTTGCACCCTTTTGCATTCCAAAAATCATGTCCCTTTGTTCTTCAATAGATGTTTGCATTAATTTGTGAAAGATGATGACTCTTGGAATGGTGATGTTCTCATAAGTCACGCCCCTTGGTTGAAAAATCGCTTCCCTTTGATTTTCATTAGGCATAACTCTTGATTCTTGAAGGATCACGTCCTTTGGATGAAGAATTACCACTCTTTGCTTTTAAAAAATCGCACCTTTCGGCTCTTGAAAGGTCACGTCCATTAATTTCCCAAATCGATGGATTGTGTCACTTGGATCTTCCTGCAAATCAAAGGAAATTCTTGAATTGTCAAAGTTAGAAAAATCTTCATTGACTTTGCGCCTCATCAGTAAACATCTTTGTAACAAGCACTTAGATGTATAAGCACTTGTTTTTGGAATGTTTTCTTCATGGATTAACTTCGATTTTCCTTTCCTCATGGACTCAACACTTTGTTTCATCTTGATTTGCTCAACTTGGACTTGTTTAGGCGTCAAGGGTGTTAAGATGATCTTCTTTCCTCCATGGTTGAATGAATACTGATTGGTGAAACAATCATGAATGGTCCTTCTATCATATTGCCATGGTCTTCCAAGGAGTAAATGGCTAGCATGCATAGGAACAACATCACACATAACCTCGTCCTTGTACTTACCAATTGAAAAATGAACCATCACCTGTTTGTTGACATTAAGTTCACCTCGTTCATTGAGCCATTTTAGTTTGTAGGGATTTGGATTGTTTCAACGTTTGCAATCCCAATTTCTCCACCATGATGGTACTGGCAACTTTAGTACAACTCCCACGTCTATAATCATGAAACACACCTTTTCATTCACATGGCATCGAGTATGAAAGATGTTTTCCCGTTGTGCGTCATCTTCTACTACTTGGGCATTCAAACTTCTTTTAAGCACTAAGGCTTCACCTTCCACCAGAGCACTAATTTCTGTTTCTTCCTCAACATCTGTTGGTGGTGGTGGTGCTTCTTCTTCTTCATGGTCAGATTCGATCTCACCATTTCCAAGTAGTAACATGGTGTTTCTGTTGGGACATTGTGTGGATATATGTCCCCTCCTAAGACATTTAAAGCAACGGATGTCTCTTGATCGTTCAGGTATCTCTTTTCCTCGATTCTCCTTACCAATTTGGGAAGCATTTGATGATTCAGCCTTCTCTTTGGTAGGAATAGGGGTAGACTTCCTCAAATTGTTATTTGGACTCCATCTTTAAGATGTAGGCACTAAAGTACGAGAGATAGGTCTTCTCCGTAGTTGCCTTTCTATTTTAATTGCCATTTGCACCATTTCATCAAGTTCTATGTAATGGTACAACTCTAGTGTGTTGGCAATCTCGGGATTGAGTAATCAAGCCATGGTTGCTTCACGATCCTCCTCAACATTAACTCGGATCATTGCCACTTCCATTTCCTTATAATAATCCTCTACACTCCGTTGGCCTTGCTTCAGGTTCTGCAATTTTCTGAAACATATCCCGGTGATAATGAGTAGGAATAAAATGTTTACGCATGATACCTTTCATTTCGAGCCATGTTAAGATTGGTCTCTCTCCATTCCTCCTCCGGGTAATAGTAAGTTGATCCTACCATATCAAAGCATAATCAACAAACTCCATAGCTGTAAATCTTACTTTCTTGAGTTCAGAATAGTTATGGCAACTAAACACATGTTCCACCTTGCTTTCCCATTCAAGATAGGATTCTGGATTAGTCTTCCCTTGAAATTGAGGAATTTTGATTTTGATGTTGCTCATATTATCATCAATATTGGCACGCCTAGGTACTTGTATCAATGCTGGTTCTTCTTCATCATAAGGATTTGGAATATCATCTTCTAGAAGAGGTTGTTGCCTCCGAGGGGTATCATTGTTTTTGGTTTGTGGTTGATATTGTCTTTGGTCTAGTTTCTCATGGAGATCATCAAATTATGTTCGAAACATTCTCATCATTTCTCCAATTAGTGCTTGCATTTGCAAATTGGGTTGACCTGCATTTCCTTTAGGACTTTGAGACATGGTTAGTAAATAAAACAAAAATAAACCTTACCAGCACACTCACAAAGTCTCACAATTTGACTCCAAAGAAAAGATAAGATCACTCCACTAAACACTCGAGTTTACTCTTGGGAATATATTTTTAGCTTTTAACAATTCCCCTTCTGATCTCACTCTCTCTCAATAGCCTTTTTCCACTCAATTTCTCTTGCTAAGTCCTCTGAAGAACTTACTCAAGATTATAACAAGTTAATTCCTTCCTTATGCATCGGTTGCAAATATGTTAGGGTAGAAAGAATAGAAGAAATGGAAATGTAGAAGAAAGGTTTTAAGATATTAAAAGAAAGAAATGGTTGAAGACAAGGAAAATGAAATTATGGAAAAGAAAGAGGTGACTTACAATTCAAGAAACAACACTTACTGCAACCTTTCTTAAGAAACAATAAGGTTATCTTCTCTTAGTGTAGATGGGCCTCTTTGATGTACTTTGCAATGGTAGAGCACTTTCCTTGGCTTGCTTTCTCTTTTTGAACTTCTCTTTTTCTTTTCTTTTCTTCTTTTTTGATATTTCTCTTCTTTTTGCACTCCAATTTGTTGAAAGAGTCTTTTTCTCTTTTGAATTTCTTTTTTTGCTTTGCACGCCAATGACACTTTTGTTGTCAATCTGAATATACTTTGATTACCGCTTGATGTAAGGTGAATCTACACACTTTGATGAAAAGAGTAGATAGCCTTATTGTGTCCCGATCTAGGATTGACAAGTACTGATGTCCTTGAATTTATAAGTTTGGGCTGCAAAATAAGATAAGAAAGGAATGATTAATAATGGAAATAAAGGGGATAATAATATAAGTAATGAAAATAAATAATAAGAATAAAATGAAACAAAGAAAGGATAGAGATGGCTGCGGAATTGATGGAAGAGATGGATGATGGTGATGATGAAATGGCAATGGTGGTGATGTTGTATCTCAAACACGCCAAAGAGGAAACTATGCTATGAAGCACAATCCCTGATGTGATCCTGTCTAGCTCCAAATTTCTCCATGATTTGATCACACCATGGAGGTTATTCAAATCTGGTTCTAAGGGAGTTCCACCTTACTTTATCTTATATTTACTTATTTATGCACTATATATTATTATAAGCATACAATTTCATATTAGACTATGCTTGAATTATCATAACATGTGCATTCATTCATTATGTCCTATGGTTTGCATCATTGATTGATATTCATGCATATAATCTATAGTTGTAATAATAATATTCATTCATTATCGAATGATGCATGAGTTATTATTATAACATATAGTTCACATCTTTATAATATGCACATGCTTATTACTTTATAATAATTCATATACTTAGCTTATATTATGCTTTCTTTTGTAGGTGCATGTTCGGCCATATGATGGGAGCTGACTTAAAGCTAGCATTGGAGTCCAACAGCTATGGAAACTTAACTAGGACAACTCCGGGACAGCTCAAGAACAATTTGGGACAAAGTTGCCAGTTGACCCCCGAGCTCATAGCTCACTTGAGCTGGACTTTTGAGCTAGCTAGAGACCTCATTTCAGCTTGAGAGTTGCACCGTCATCTTCACCACACAGAACACTTCAAATATGGTCTATGTCAATTTTTGTGGATTCGTATCTTTTCGCGAATAGTTGTCATTCCAAAAGGTGCCTTTTCACAAGGAGCTGACCTATGACTCATCTTAATATAATTCATATATGGCCATCTCATCTTCAGCTCAAACACTTGTAAAGTAGCTCAAATGATGAAATGTTACCTTTCACATAATGTGACATTTTCATAACAAGTTGCTGCCCATTGAAGGACATGACACCTAGATGCATGTTGGAAGCCAAGTCACACCTAGTTGCTGTCATATTCATTCCATGGACTTCTACACCATCCATGTGAGTGCCACATGACCAGCCACCCATGTGCTTTGCATGTGAATGAAATAGGTGCCAAAATGAATAGGCTTCTCTCTATTCGGCCTAAACATCATCATGCTTCAAGTTGGCACCAAGATAAAGAGATATGGGAACCATTCGGCCAAAGACATCTCCCCTCATCCAAGCATCATTTATTTTCGTTTTAAGACATGTACTTTGCCGAAAAGGCATGTATTTATTCGGCCAAGCCTTTACAAATCTATAAATAGGCTTTGCCATTCATTTGTAAACTACACCTTTTGATATTAAAAATCCATTGTGAGATTATTCTCTCTTCAAGTTCTTTTTAGAACTATATCGATTAAGCAAGCCTTTCTAAAGCTTGTGGCGTCATTCCTTCACCTTGATACTTCTGGTTCCTATCTCCTATAGATAGAGGGTCAAAGTCCTTAATACCATCCCTTATAACGACTTATAAGAAACGGGTCTTTGCTCCTTTATAGCATTGGTTCCTTCTTAGTCTTATAAGATACTATCTATTCATTACCACCTTCCATCATCACTATCACGTCAACTCCATTCCATTAATATTTCCATCACCATTATCCATATCCCTTCACACCCATCATAACTTGAAGGATCATTCTACAACACTTCCGTAGCCCTTCTTTGATAACTATTCTATCCATTTCAATTCTTTTCATTTCCTTTCTTAATTATTCTTTTACTTAACCAATTATTCTTCTTTTGTGCAGATTACTTTTCAATTAAAGGCGTAGTATTTGGTGTCTCTCCTAGATCGAGAAACAACAAGGTTACCAACTTCTCCATTATTGAGGAAGCCTGGTTAACCTTACATCAAGCGGTAATCAGAGCTTTGTTGGATTGACAATCAAGTGCTGCAATAAAAAGCAACAAAAAGAGAAAAAGAAAGAAGAAAAACAAAAAGAGAAAGAAGAGACTCCTAAGAAAATCAAAAGCAAAAGAAAAGTGAAGCAAGTTGCAAAGTACACTCAAATAGAAGCACCATACAATCTGCCCAACATCAAACTTGAAGGAGGTATCCTTGTGTTTTCTTGTGAAGGAAGATAGTAAGTGTTCCAACTTGAGTTGTAAGTTATCTTCACTTATTTACTATTTCATTTCATTTTCTTTCATCTTTTCTTATTCCATTACCTTATCATCTTTCTTAACCTTTTCTAGCCTATCCTTTATCATATACCCTAACCATTTCTAAACCGACGCACAAACTAAAAAAACTTGCTCAATCTTGAGTTAGTTCTTAAAAAGTACCTACAAGAGAGAATCGAGCGGTAAAAGGCAAACGAAAGGGTGAGATCAGAAGGGGGATCCGAAAAAGCCAAGGATTATATCCTCGAATGCAAACACGATTGTGAGTGGAGTGACATTTTAATTTCTTTGGAGTGTTACTGTGAGGTTTTGTGAGAGTGTTCTTGGTAAGGTTCTTTTCACATTTTCATTCTTTATTTCACTAACAATTTTTCATCTTTTCAATGGAGTATGAATAGCAAAGAATGAATGCATTTCACACTCGTTGCCATGTAGATGGTAAAGTGTGTCTTGTAGCTATTAACGGAGGAAGTTGTACAAACATTGCAAGCACATACATGGTGAAAAAATTGGGGCTTTCAACGATTAAACATTCCAGCCCATATGAATGGTTTAATGACAAGTAAGAGTTGATGGTCACTGAACAAGTACTGGTTCCATTCTCAATTGGAACGTACAAAGATGAGATTCTATGCGATGTGGTGCCTATGAGTACAAGTCATTTTCTATTTGGAAGACCATGGCAATTTGACAAACGGGCTATCTATAATGGATTCACAAATCGCTATTTATTCATCCACGATAAAAGAAAATTTGTCTTGCCACCACTACCCACTGCCCGAGTAAATGAAGATCAAAACACCTTGAGAGAGTGCATTGAAGCAATGAAGGAGCAACTTGAAGAAGAACGTTTGGAAGAAAGTTCAAGTGAAGGAATGCAATTTGAAATTGAAAAAAATGATGAAAATGAAAGAGTGGATGAAGAAGACGTTGGAGTTGAAAATGAGAGAGTTGAAAAGAATGAATTTGGAGACAAGAAGGATAAACAACCTATTTTATCTAATGATTCTTTTTCTCCTATTCTTGATGCAGGATAATGAAAGTACTTCAAAGGATGAACCAATACAATTGTCCATCATTAACAAGCGTTCACTTTCATTTATAAGCATTAATCGGTTTGTTTTCTCTACTCTTTTGGAATTGATTTTCTTTTCTACTAACCTGATTGTGGTTATAGGAAATGAAAGAAGACATAAGTTTGAGAAAGAGTTGCACCGTAAGATGAGAGGAAACAAAGAAGATGATACAAAATTTGTTCCTACCATGCCTAGCTCGTTAATGGTTATTTTCATTGAATCAAAGGTGATCATTTGGAAAAATATAAAGGAAAAAGCACATGATGTTTCCTACCATCACCAAAGAGAAGTTGAAGGGATAAACAAAGTTCAGAAGACACATCCATGTACCAAAGGACATGTTGGTTACAAACAACACCAAGGAGATGTTCATGAAACTAGTGTCTTTACAAAAAGACATGATATTTCAAAACAACACCAAGGAGTTGACGTGATCTACCTACTTGAACGATTTCAAGGGTTAAGACTCTTCACCAACCATCATGATGATTCCAAGAGAGAAGACGAAGAGTTATATAACTTCTCCAAAGGATGTGTTGTTTCAAGTAAAAAGTTTGATCAAAAGACATTCTTCATCGATGAAGGATATGATGTTTCCAAAGGACATCAATGAGGACTCCAAGAGACGCAAGTCTTTACAGAGAGAAATGTTGAATCAAAGACTCACAAACGAGATGGAACAATGAAATTGAACATTTCATGGGGAGAATCTTCTCAGGGAGAACATAATGATTCAATCCTTCCTACATCAAGAATGTCTTCAATGAGAAACTACTTCGATTTGAGGACAAATCGCCTAAAAGAAGGGGAGGTTGATGTGATCCTGTCTAGCTCCAAATTTCTCCATGATTTGATCACACCATGGAGGTTATTCAAATCTGGTTCTAAGGGAGTTCTACCTTACTTTATCTTATATTTACTTATTTATGCACTATATATTATTATAAGCATACAATTTCATATTAGACTATGCTTGAATTATCATAACATGTGCATTCATTCATTATGTCCTATGGTTTACAACATTGATTGATATTCATGCATATAATCTATAGTTGTAATAATAATATTCATTCATTATCGTATGATGCATGAGTTATTATTATAACATATAGTTCACATCTTTATAATATGCACATTCTTATTACTTTATAATAATTCATATACTTAGCTTATATTATGCTTTCTTTTGTAGGTGCATGTTCGGCCATATGATGGGAGCTGACTTAAAGCTAGCATTGGAGTCCAACAGCTATGGAAACTTAACTAGGACAACTCTGGGACAGCTCAAGAACATTTTGGGACAAAGTTGCCAGTTGACCCCCGAGCTCATAGCTCACTTGAGCTGGACTTTTGAGCTAGCTAGAGACCTCATTTCAGCTGGAGAGTTGCAACGTCATCTTCACCATACAGAACACTTCAAATATGGTCTATGTCAATTTTTGTGGAATCGTACCTTTTCGTGAATAGTTGTCATTCCAAAAGGTGCCTTTTCACAAGGAGCTGACCTATGACTCATCTTCATATAATTCATCTATGGCCAGCTCATCTTCAGTTCAAACACTTGTAAAGTAGCTCAAATGATGAAAGGTTACCTTCCACATAATGTGACCTTTCATGACAAGTTGCTGCCCATTGAAGGACATGACACCTAGATGCATGCTGGAAGCCAAGTCACGCCTAGTTGCTGTCATATTCATTCCATGGACTTCTAGACCATCCATGTGAGTGCCACATGACCAGCCACCCATGTGCTTTGCATGTGAATGAAATAGGCGCCAAAATGAAGAGGCTTCTCTCTATTCGGCCTAAACATCATCATGCTTCAAGTTGGCGCCAAGATGAAGAGATATGGGAACCATTCGGCCAAAGACATCTCCCCTCATCCAAGCATCATTTATTTTCGTTTTAAGACATGTACTTTTCCAAAAAGGCATGTATTTATTCGGCCAAGCCTTTACAAATCTATAAATAGGCTTTGGCATTTATTTGTAAACTACACCCTTTGATATTAAAAATCCTTTGTGAAATTATTCTCTCTTCAAGTTCCTTTTAGAACTATATCGATTAAGCAAGCCTTTCTAAAGCTTGTGGCGTCATTCCTTCACCTTGATACTTCTGGTTCCTATCTCCTATAGATAGAGGGTCAAAGTTTTTAATACCATCCCTTATAACGACTTATAAGAAACGAGTCTTTGCTCCTTTATAGCATTGGTTCCTTCTTAGTCTTATAAGATACTATCTATTCATTACCACCTTCCTTCATCACTATCACGTCAACTCCATTCCATTAATATTTCCATCACCATTATCCATATCCCTTCACACCCATATAATCATCCTTCATCATCAACAAGGCATTCGTCCATTTACCACCATTGGAGGCCGAATCTATCATAACTTGAAGGATCATTCTACAACACGTCCGTAGCCCTTCTTTGATAACTATTCTATCCATTTCAATTCTTTCCATTTCCTTTCTTAATTATTCTTTTACTTAACCAATTATTCTTCTTTTGTGCAGATTACTTTTCAATTCAAGGCGTAGCATTTGGTGTCTCTCCTAGATCGGGAAACAACAAGGTTACCAACTTCTCCATTATTGAAGAAGCCTGGTTAACCTTACAGCAATCTCGATCTTCACAAACTTGCTTGAGGGGTGGTGATAGTGTCTTCAACCCACTAGATATCAATCTAAGAATTTTGGAATCAAAATGGAAGGAATGACGCCACAAGTATAGGAGCTATACTTGTTTAATCGATAAAGTTCACAAAGAACTTTGAAGAAAAATAACTCACAAGAGTATATTTTATATAAGTGATGAGTTTCGTACAAATGAAGGCAAGCCACTTTATTTATAGGAAATGAGACGGCTTGGCCGAATGGTTACAAGTTGTTTCGGCTAGATACATGTCTCTAGGAAAATACATAGTGCTTGAGATGAATGAATAAGTCCTTTGGGCTTGTGATGGTTCGGCTAACTCTTCATGTAAGGCCTTAATGATTTGGCTAAGGATGGGAAGACATCTCCCTTTTCCGAATGGGCATGCTTGTTCATCTTGGCACCATTTTCTTCCCTTGGCCGAATGGTGGTGTGTCTTTTCATGTTTGGCGCCAAAGGCTCTCATGTGCATGACATGTGATGTGGCCGAATAGGCATGGATCCTTTAGCTCATATCTCTTGGTGATTTAAGCTTCCAATAGGTGTGATCTCTTCATCCATGTGTTCCTTATTGAAAAGGCATCTTCATGGGCAGCATCATTCATGAAAGGTCACAATGTTTGGAAAGGTAACCCTTCATGTTTGAGATACTTTGGGTGTGAATGAGCTGGTGGTGAGCTGGCCTTAGAGGACTTATAACATGGTGAACGTTTGGGCAGCTCCTTGTGAAAAGGTACCTCTTGAGGTGGCAACTATTCGCGAAAAAGTACGATTTCACAAATTTTAACTTAGGACATATTTGAAGCGTCCTAAGTGGTGATGACGATGGTGCAATTCCCCAACTGAAATGAGGTCATCTTGTACCTCAAATCTTCAGCTCAATCCAGCTATGAGCTCTCAGCCTCCAGATAACTTTTCACCAATTGTTCCTTGTGCTCTCCTAATCGATCCCATGTAAGTTTCCTTGCTGTTACATGCTCCATTTAGCTCTAATGCAGCTCCAAAGTTTTGGCTAAATGTGCCTACATGCATAACATAAAGAAATAAACTAAGTATATAAGCTTATATAATGTGTATATTATAAGATTGTGACTATAATAACTTGTATCTCATATATAAATGGATAACTTATTATCATAATAACTATAGGTATAATATATATATATATATGAAAATAACTATCTTATAACATATAAAATAAGCATCTATAGGTATAAAGATAGAAAATTTCTTCCCTGGAGAGGTTTGAATAGCCATGGTAAATATGATGCTGAATTGGATCACATCACCTTAGCCCTCTCTTTTTGATCCATTCACTTTTGCAGGTTGTTTGTTTCCTTCCTAGATCCACAATCAATTTGTTAAGGTACAAGTGCCTTACATCAAGTGGCATCAGAAGCCTTACATCAGTCTTTGTTCTTTATAGCATTAGTTCATTCTTAGTTTTATAAGATACTATTTCCATCACCATCTTTACATCACCATCCTCCATCCCCATTCACACCCATATTATCATCCTTCCATTATCATCTCTTCACCATTAAATCATCCTTCATTAATCAACAAGTTATACTTCATCACTACCATTGGAGGTCGAATTCAACATCACTTGAAGGAGATTTATTCAACACATCTGCAACCCATCTTTGATAACATTTCTTTCTATTTCAATTATTTCCATTTCCATTTCCTTTCATTATTATCCATTTACTTAACCAATTCTTCTTCTTTTGTGCAGATTACTTATTGATTCAAGTGTAGCATTTGGTGTCTCTCCTAGATCGGGAAACAACAAGGTTGCCAACTTCTCCATTATTGAAGAAGCCTAGTTAGCCTTATATCAAGCGGTAATCAGAGCTTTGTTGGATTGACATTCAAAGTGCTGCAACAAGAAGAAAAACAAAAAGAAAAAAAAAGACTCCTATATCAAATTTGGAGTGCAAAATAAAGAAAAGAAAAAGAAGAATCAAAAGCAAAGAAAAAGTGAAGCAAAGTTGCAAAATACACTCAAAGAGAAGCACATTACAATCTGTCCCAACAACAAACTTGAAGGAGGTATCCTTGTTGTTTCTTGTGAAGGAAGATAGTAAGTGTTGTAACTTGGGTTGTAAGTTATCTTCATTTTTCTTATTATTTCATTTCTTATTTCTTTATTATTTTCTTATTTAATTTCCTTATCCTTTTCTTAACCTTTTCTATCCTACCCCTATCATAACCATTTCTAGACCCTAACCATATTTTTTAAGCCGACGCACAAACTAAGAAACTTTCTCAATCTTGAGTTAGTTATTTAAAAGGACCCACAAGAGAGAATCGAGTGGTAAAAGGCAAACTAGAGGTGAGATCAGAAGGGGGGTCAAGAAAAAGCCAAGAATATATCCCTGAGTGCAAACACGAGTGCTTGAGTGGAGTGACATCGCAATTTTTTTTGGAGTGATCGTGAGGTTTGGTTGTGTGAAATTTGGTAAGGTCCTATTTTTCACATTTCAAATTTTTTTCACTAACAATGTTACGTGATCTTTCCTCTTCACAAGAAATAGAGAACATTCAGTAAAGGGAGAATGCATTTCATACTCGTTGCCATGTAAATGGTAAAGTGTGTCTTGTAGCTATTGATGGAGGATGTTGTACAAACATTGCAAGCACATACATGGTGAACAAATTGGGGCTTTCAACGATTAAACATTTTAGCCCAGATAAATTGCAATGGTTGAACGATGAGGAAGAATTGACAATCACTGAACATGTACTTGTGCCATTCTCAATCAGAAGATACAAAGACGAGATTCTATGTGATATGGTGCCTATGAGTACGAGTCATTTACTTTGGGGGAGGCCATGGCAATTTGACAAAAGGGTTGTCTATGATGGATTCACAAATCGGCACTCAATCATCCACAATGAAAGAAAATTAATTTTGACTCCATTATCTCATAGCCGAGTGAGTGAAGATCAAACTCATTTTAAAATGAGAATTGAAGCAATGAAAAAGTAACTTAAAGATAATACAACTAAAGGAGAATGTTTGGAGGAAGATTCAAATGAAGAAAAGCTTTTTGAAGTTGAACAAAAGAGAGTGGATGTAGAAAATGTTGGAGTTGAAAATGAGAATAATGAATTTAGAGAAAAAGAGGAGAATGAAGAATAAATTTTATCTAACCTTTCTTCTTCTATCCTTTCTTTTGTTTTGCAGGACCATTCAAGGGACATATCTTTTCAAGGAGATGAATCAAGAATCATGGCTTTTGGAGGGCTAAAAGATGTGACTTTTGGTGATCCACAAAACATGTCTCTTGATATTTCAAAGGAAGTGTCACTTGAAATGCCAAGAGTAGCAACCGTTGACATTCCAAATACACTGCACATATTGAAGGGAATTCAACAACCAATGGAGTTCTCCATCATTAAGCAACCAACTCCCATTAAACATCAACCTTGGTTTGATATTTCCATTCATTTTGTTTATAATTTCTCATATTCTAACTTTGATTTAATTTGCAGTAAATCAATTCATATACATGGGATTATCCTACCCAACGTTGATGCATCAAGCATGAAGGATGATTCAAAGGATACAACTTGTCAAATGGAGGAACCAAGATGCATGATCCATGGAAGTTTAAGAGAATTATCTTTTCAAGAGCCAAAAGCTATAACTTTTCATTCAATGGACATGACTTTTGAAGAACCAAAAAAAATGTCTTTTGGGGTACCAAGAGATATGATCATTAAATACAATATGTCTTCAAAAGACATGACTCTAAACCATCCAGCAAACATAGACAGGGAGTACTTCTTTCTCTTATTTATCATTAATTATTCTCTTACTTATAGATTCCTTTCTCTTTTCATGTCATCAACACTCAAGGAACTTATTCAAGGGATGTGATTTTTGATAAGAATCATTTCATAAAGATGACCTATGAATGGGCGTACATTTTGGAGAAGCCACCCTTCGATTTGAGGACAAATCGCCCAAAAGAAGGGGATGATGATGTGATCCTGTCTAGCACCAACTTTCTGCATGACATACTCACATCATTGAAAATCTATCAAGCTCAATATAAGGGAGTTCTACCTTACTTTATCTTATATTTACTTATTTATGCTCTATATATATTATTATGAGCATACATTTACAGATTAGACTATACTTTAATTATCATAACATGTGCATTCATTCATTATATGGTTTGCATCATTAATTGATATTCAAGCATATAATCTATAGTTGTAATAATATTAATTCATTATCATATGATGCATGAGTTATTATTATAACCTATAGGTAACGTCTTTATATTATAAGTTATTTACTTCAAATACTTAGCATATATTATGCTTTCTTTTTGTAGGTGCATGTTCGGCCACATAAAGGGAGCTGACTTAAAGCTAGAATCGGAGTCCAGGAGCTAAGGAAACTTGAATAGGATAACTTTGGGATAGCTCAAGAACATTTTGGGATAAAGTTGCTAGCTGACCCTCGAGCTCATAGTTGACTTGAGCTAGACTTTTGAGCTAGCTAGAGGTTTCATCTCAGCAGGAGAGTTGCACCTTCAACACCACCACACAAAGTACTTCAAATATGGTCTATGTCAATTTTTGTGGATTCATACCTTTTCGTGAATAGTTGCCATTCCAAGAGGTGCCTTTTCACAAGGAGTTGTCCTATGACTCATCTTCATGTAATTCATCTATGGCCAGCTCATCTTCAGGTCAAACACGTGGATAGTAGCTTAAATGATGAAAGGTTACCTTCCATAAATGTGACCTATCTTCATTCCATAGACTTGAAGACATCATCCTATGGTTGCAACCTCACCAAAGCCTTGCAAGAAGACCCATGTGCATTCAAGTAGGCTGCCATATGCATCATTCAAGCATGTGCACTCCATGTGACATCCAATTGGCGCCAAAACACCAAGGGATGCTTCCTATTTGGCCAAAGACTCTTTCCTCTTCATTTTGGCACCCAAACAACTTCCAAATGCATTCAAAACATCCTTAGGGCCGAACCAACGCATAATCATTTGGCCAAGAGCATTTATCTTCATTAAAATTATGTATTTTCAATAAAAAGCATGTGTTTTCAAAGGGGTTTCAACCTTAGCCGAACCATCATGTGTCTATTCGGCCTAAACCCTTTGAAAACTATAAATAGGCTATTGTATTTCCATTGTAAACTCAACCCTTTGGATAAATACAAACTCTTTGTGAGATTATTCTCTCTTCAAGTTCTTTTTAGAACTATATCGATTAAGCAAGCTTTTCTAAAGTTTGTGGTGTCAATCCCTTCCTTGATATTTCTGGTTCCTAGTTCATATAACTAGTGGGTCAAAGTCCTTGCTACCATCCCTTATAAGACTTATAAGAAACGAGTCTTTGTTCTTTATAACATTGGTTCCTTCTTAGTTTTATAAGATATTATTTCCATCACCATCTTTCCATCACCATCCTCCATCCCCATTCACGCCCATATCATCATCCTTTCATTATCATATCTTCACCATTAAATCATCATTCGTCCATCAACATTAATTAGAGGCTGAATCCATCAACTCTTGAAGGATTCTTCTACAATACTTCCGCAGCCATATTTGATAACATTTCTATCACTTTCATTTCTTCCATTTACCATTTCCTTTCTTAATTATAAAATTACTTAATCAATTCTTCTTCTTTTGTGCTGATTACTTTCAATTTAAAGTGTAGCATTTAGTGTCTCTCCTAAATTGGGAAACAACAAGGTTGCCAACTTCTCCATCATTGAAGAAGTCTGGTTAGCCTTATATCAAGTGGTAATGAGAGCTTTATTGGATTGACAATCAAGTGCTACAACAAAAAGCAACAAGAAAGAAGAAAAAACAAAAAGAAAAGAAAAGGCTCCTACAACAAATTTGGAGTGCAAAAGAAAGAAAAGAAAAAGAAGGAAAAAAATTCAAAGAAACAAGGTTATCCTTATATCAAGTTTCCATGTACTTTGTGAGTTGTTTGCGAGTTGCTTATGTTATCCAAATAATCCACCAAGCTACCCCAACATGTGTCATGCTCCAATGTACCTACATGTACAAGGAAACAAGGTAATTCCATGGCATTGAGCTGATATGAGCTAAATACCTTGTTTCCATGCATGATTATGGTATTGTGAGCTATGTTTGCAAGTCATGAGCTAAATATATCATCTCATAATATGTGTGAGCTAATGTATAATGTCAAGGAGCTAATATGAATGCATATGAGCTAATAAAATGAATGATAGGTATGCTGCCATGATGTATATGTGATAATCATGCTTAATATGATTGTAAGACTATTCTAACATGCTTAACATATTAAAATAACAATGTGCATCTATTGTGAAAATGTATTTATGCTAAGTTATTTATTAACTACATAACTTGTATTCTTAACATGAGATGTATTATTATAGCATATATTATTAAACTATTATAAAGTAAATTCAATATAAAAATGTTCAAGAGTACTCCCTTTGTAGAAGAAAACGTGCTTGCATCAACCATCCCCTTGATTGCTTGCTAGCTACACACTCAAGCAAGCTTGGAGGAAGACACATGCACGCCCAAGATGGTGCACATGGCTAGCCTTCATCCCATGCACAAGGCTGCACCACAAGGCTCCCTAGAACACCCATGTGCATGCCATATGACCAGCCACCATGTGCCTTGCATGTGGTATCATTTAGGTGCCAAGATGAAGAGCCATCTCACCATTCAGCCAAGCATCATTTCCTCTCCCATTTGGCACCAACTTGAAGGGACACAATAGCTATTCGGCCAAGGGTTATTACCCTTCATTTAAATCGAACCATCATCTTTTTTTTTATTTAAATTATGACCTTATAGGGAGATAGAAGGGCTGGTCGAACCAACATGTATCTATTCGGTCATGCCTCTCCATTTTCCTATAAATATGCTATCATAATTCATTTGTAAGCAGACCTTTTGATTAATTAAAGTGAGATTATTCTCTTTTCTAAAGTCCTAGTGACTTTTATCGACTTATCAAGTATTTTAATACTTGTGACATCAACCCTTTCCCTTGATACTTGTGGTTCCTATCTCCATATAGATAGTGGGTCCAGGTCCTTAATACCACCCCTTAAAGAAGCAATATAAAGTTTGGGTCTTTTCTCTCTATAGCATTGGTTCTTCTTTGAGTCTTCTTTAAGATACTACCCTCACAACCATTCCATTGTTTCATCAACCTAACCACAACCATAAAATCCTTCCAATTCCATCTCTCATATCATAAATAGCCTATATATTCACCTTTACATTTACCACCAAACCATCTAATTAATCCATTCTGATGTAAGGCGAATCTACACACTTTGGTGAGAAGAGTAGATAGCCTTATTGTGTCCCGATCTAGGATTGACAAGTACTGATGTCCTTGAATTTATAAGTTTGGGCAGCAAAATAAGATAAGAAATATGATTAATAATGGACTTAATAAAGGGAATAATAATATAAGTAATGAAAATAAATAATAAGAATGAAATAAAATAAAGAAATGATAGAGATGGCTGAGAAATTGATGAAAGAGGTGGACCTTTGTACTTTGAGACATGGTTAGTAAATAAAACAAAAATAAACCTTACCAGCACACTCACAAAGTCTCACAATTTCACTCCAAAGAAAAGATAAGATCACTCCACTCAACACTCGTGTTTACTCTCAGGAATATATTTTTGGATTTTAACAATTCCCCTTCTGATCTCACTCTCTCAATAGCCTTTTTCCACTCAATTTCTCTTGTTAAGTCCTCTGAAGAACTTACTCAAGATTATAACAAGTTAATTCCTTCCTTGTGCGTCGGCTGTAAATAGGTTAGGGTAGAAAGAATAGAAGAAATGGAAAGGTAGAAGAAATGTGTTAAGGTATTAAAAGAAATAAATGGTTGAAGACAAGGAAAATGAAATTATGGAAAAGAAAGAGGTGACTTACAATTCAAGAAACAACACTTACTGCAACATTTCTCAAGAAACAATAAGGTTATCTTCTCTTAGTGTAGATGGGCCTCTTTGATGTACTTTGCAATGGTAGAGCACTTTCCTTGGCTTGCTTTCTCTTTTTCTTTTCTTTTCTTCTTTTCTTCTTTTCTTATTTTCTAAATTTTCTCTTCTTTTTGCACTCCAATTTATTGAAGGAGCCTTTTTCTCGTTTGAATTTCTTTTTTTTGCTTTGCACACCAATTACAATTTTGTTGTCAATCCGACTATGCTCTGATTACCGCTTGATGTAAGGCGAATTTACACACTTTGGTGAGAAGAGTAGATAGCCTTATTGTGTCCCGATCTAGGATTGACAAGTACTGATGTCCTTGAATTTATAAGTTTGGGATGCAAAATAAGATAAGAAATATGATTAATAATGGACTTAATAAAGGGAATAATAATATAAGTAATGAAAATAAATAATAAGAATGAAATAAAATAAAGAAAGTATAGAGATGGTTGCGGAATTGATGAAAGAGATGGATGATGTTGTTGATCAAATGGAAATGGTGGTGATGTTGTATCTAAAACACACCAAAGAGGAAACTATGCTATGAAGCAGAATCCCGGTCTTCATAAACTTGCTTGAGGGGTGGTGATAGTGTCTTCAACCCACTAGATATCAATCTAGGAATTTTGGAATCAAGATGGAAGTAATGACGCCACAAGTATCGGAACTATACTTGTTTAATCGATAAAGTTCACAAAGAACTTTGAAGAGAAATAACTCACAAGAGTATATTTTATATAAGAGATGAGATGCGTACAAATGAAGGTAAGCCACTCTATTTATAGGAAATGAGAGGGCTTGGCCGAATGGTTAGAAGTTGTTTCGGTTAGATACATGTCTCTAGGAAAATACATAATGCTTGAGATGAATGAATAAGCCCTTTGGGCTTGTGATGGTTCAGCTAACTCTTCATGAAAGGCCTTAATGATTCGGCTAAGGATGGGAAGCATCTCCCTTGGCCGAATGGGAATGCTTGTTCATCTTAGCGCCATTTTCTTCCCTTGGCCGAATGGTGGTGTGTCTCTTCATGTTTGGCGCCAATGGCTCTCATGTGCATGGCATGTGATGTGGCCGAATATGCATGGATCCTTTACCTCATATCTCTTGGTGATTTAAACTTCCAATAGGGTGTGATCTCTTCATCCACGTGTTCCTTATTGAAAAGGCATCTTCATGGGTAGCATCATTCATGAAAGGTCACAATATTTGGAAAGGTAACCCTTCATGTTTGAGCTACTTTGGGCGTGAATGAGCTGGTGGTGAGCTGTCCTTAGATGACTTGTAACATGGTGAATGTTTGGGCAGCTCCTTGTGAAAAGGTACCTCTTGAGGTGGAAACTATTCGCGAAAAGGTACGATTTCACAAATTTTGACTTAGGACATATTTGAAGTGTCCTAAGTGGTGGTGATGATGGTGCAATTCCCCAGCTGAAATGAGGTCATATTGTAGCTCAAATCTCCAGCTCAATCCATCTATGAGCTCACGGCCTCCAAACAACTTTTCACCAATTGTTCTTTGTGCTATCCTAATCGATCCCATGTAAGTTTCCTTGCTGTTACATGCTCCATTTAGCTCTAATGCATCTCCCAAGTGTTGGCCGAATGTGCCTACATGCATAACACAAAGAAATAAACTAAGTATATAAGCTTATAAGCTTATATATTGTGTATATTATAAGATTGTGACTATAGTATATGATAATAACTTGTATCTCATATATAAATGGATAACTTATTATCATAATAACTATAGGTATAATATATATATGAAAATAACTATCTTATAACATATAAAATAAGCATCTATAGGTATAAAGATAGAAAATTTCTTCCCTGGAGAGGTTGGAATAGCCATGGTAAATATGATACTGAATTGGATCACATCACATTCACTTATGCAGGTTGTTTTACTTCCTTCCTAGATCCATAATCAATCGAGAAGGTAGATTTACCTTACATCAGCACCTGTTGGAATGGCAAGTCTTCGCAAAAAGGTACGAATCCACAAAAAATTAACCTAAACCTTATTTGAAGTGCTTTGTATGGTGGTGATAGTGGTATAACTCTTCAGCTGATTTGAGGTTTCTAGCTAGCTCAAAGGTCCAGCTCAAGTCAGCTGGCAAATTTATCCCAAAATGTTCTTGAGCTCTTCCGGAGTTGTCCTAGTCAAGTTTCCTTAGCTCATGGACTCCAATGCTAGCTTTAAGTTAGCTCCCTTTATGTGGCCGAATATGCACCCACAAAAGAAAGTATAATATAAGCTATGTAATAAAAGATTTAATCATATAAAGATGTGGTTCATAATAATAACTTCATACGTTACATAATATCATCATCATAGCTATAAATGTAATGTATGTAAACTATTATCATAACTATGGTATAAAGAAAGAATAAGTGATATTGATGTAAGCACGTTTTCATCTATAAAGGGAGTACTCTTGAACATCTTTTTATCGCATTTACTTTATATTAGTCTTATAATATATGTTATTATAATACCTATCATGCTAAAGATATTAGTTATGTATTTAAAGAATAACTAAGTATGAACACAGCATGCGCATTCATATTTAAGCATGTTAGAATAGTCCCATAATTATATTAAGCATGATTATCACATATACATCAAGGCAGTATCATTATAATTTGTTTTATTAGATCATATGCAATCATATTAGCTGTTAAGCTTCATGCATTATCTTACACATATTATGAGATGATATATTTAGCTCATGACCTTCAATCATAGCTCACATTACCATATTCTTACATGGCATGAAGGTATTTAGCTCGTCTTAGCTCAATATCATGGACTTACCTTATTTCCTTACACATATAGGTACAATGGAGTATGATGAATGTTGAGATAGCTTGGTGGATGATTTGGACGTCCTATGCAGCTCACAAACAACTTACAAAGGACAAGGTAGCTCATGGAACATTAAGGAAAGCGCAATTCAGCTGGAGGAGCTCAAGGCTATCTAAACTCAGTTAGTTGGACTATTTGGAGCAGAGTTGCCAAAAGTAATATCAATGGTAGCTGAATGTAGCTGAACGTGCTATTATAAAGCTCATAAGGATTCGGCTAGGAAGCTTGTTCACAAAGCAGCCCATGCTTGCTAGCTAGCTCCATACTCAAGCTAGCTTGGAGGAGACACATGCACGCCTAAGAAGGGAACACATGACCAGCCATCATCCCATGCAAAGGGATGCACCACAAGGATCCCAAGAACACCCATGTGCTTTGCATATGATCAACCCCCATGTGCCTTCCATGTGGTTCACTTAGGCGACAAGATGAAGAGCTCTCTCCCTATTTGGCCAAGCATCGTTTCCCATCCAATTTGGCACCAAATTGAGGGGACACAAGAACTATTCGACCAAGGATTATTTCCCTCCATATAGGACCAAAACATTATGTCATTTAGCTTTAAATTATGTCATTTTATAGAGGCATAAGGGCTGGCCGATCCACCATGTATCCATTCGGCCATGCCCCTCCATTTCCTATAAATAGGAAAGCACAATTAATTTGTAAGTATACCTTTTTGTTTAATTAAAGTGAGATTATTCTCTTCCTTAAGTCCTGGTGACTTTTATCGACTTATCAAGTATAATTTATACTTGTGGCGTCAACCTCTTTTCTTTTCATCTTGATACTTCTAGTTCATAGTTCATATAACTAGTGGGTCAAAGTAGTTAACACCACCCCTTGAAAAAGCAATATAAAGTCTAGGTCTTTGCTCTCTATAGTATTGGTTCTTCTTTGAGACTTCTTCAAGATAATATCCTCACTACCACCCCTTTTGTTTCATCGCCATAACCATATCCATTTCAATTATCTTCCGCTTCCATCACTCATTTCAAATAACCCTCCTATTCGCCCATATATTTACCACCCTTAACCCTCTCTTTTAATCCATTCACTTGTGCAGGTTGTTTGCTTCCTTCCTAGATCCACAATCAATTGTTAAGGCATCACAAGAGCCTTACATCAAGCGGTAATCATATCTTTGGTGGAAGAAACAACGTGCAACAATAACAAAAAGAAAAATACAAAAAGAAGTGCAAGTGAAGTGCAAAGTCAAAGAAAAAGAAAATCAGAAAAGAAATTGAAGCACTCCAAAAGAAAGAAAGATATTCAGCATTCAAAAAGAAGAAAAACAAAGAAAAGAAAAGAAAGAAAGTTAAAGCACTCATCAACAAATCTCATCACCAAGCAAGTTAAGTAAGCCGTTTAAATTGATTTTGGTGATAGAAGGTTGTGAAGTGACTTGTATAAGTAACCCCTTTTGTTCTTTTCTTTCTATTTCTAAGCCACCCTTTCATTATATTTTGCTTTCCATTCCTACTAACCCTTTTGCAGCCAATGCTAAACAAGTAAAATTTACTTGATATAGTCTTGAGTAAAGTTCTCTAGAACTTGAGACAAGAGAATCGAGAGGAAAAAGGCTGGAGAGTGTGTGAGATCAGAAGAGGACAAGTAAAAGCCATTAAGTCCTAGAGTTGCAAACACGAGTAGATTGAGTGACATTCAAGTTTTCCTTGGAGTGACTCGTGAGGCTTTGTGAGAGTACATTATGGTAAAGTCTTTTACACATCTTACTCTTTTCTTATTTCACTAACCATGTCTCAAAGTCTAGGATGAACCCCTAAAAAGATGCCCCTAATTTGCAAACTCAAGCAATCATGCATGAAATGGCCAGATTGCTGAAATTAGAATTGGAGCCTTTGCTTGATCGTATGGACCAATTTGAAGCATCCTTAAGCAACCGAAGAGTAAATCTCCCTAGAATGGAAGAAGAAATCGAAGAAGATGAGGCCAAAGTAACATCAGTAGCAAGAAGAGATGTTCATCAAAATCAGAATGACAACTTCAGCAACATTAAAGTGACCATTCCTCCATTTCAAGGATGAACTGATCCAGAAGCCTATCTTGATTGGGTAATCAAAATTGAACAAATTTTTTAATGCCAAAATTATACGGAGCAAAAGTAGGTCAGGTGATGCAAGCACGTTTTCAACTATAAAGGGAGTACTCTTGAACATCTTTTTAATGCATTTACTTTATAATAGCCTTATAATATATATCATACTAAGGATATTAGTTATGAAGTTAAAGAATAGCTTAGTATGAATCATCTTGCACATTGTTATTTTAATATGTTAAGCATGTTAGGATAGTTATATAATTATATTATGCATGATTATAACATATACATCAAGGCAGCATACTTATAATGCTTTTCATTAGTTCATTTGCATTTATATTAGCTCTTAGGCTTTATACCTTACCTTACACATATTAGGAGATGATATAATTAGCTCATGACATTTAAACTTAGCTCACATTACCATAATCAAACATGGCAGCAAGGTAATTAGTTCATATTAGCTCAATACCATGGAATTACCTTGTTTCCTTGCACATGTAGGTATATTGGAGCATAATGAACGTTGAGGTAGCTTGGGGAATGATTTGGACATCATATGCAGCTCACAAACAGCTTACAAAGTACAAGGCAGCTCATGGAACACTAAGAGAAGCTCGATTCAGCTGGACGAGTTTAAGGCTAGCTAAACTTAGCTAGTTGGACTATTTGGAGTTGAGTTACCAAAAGTGATGTTAAAGGTAGATGAATGTAGCTGAATATGTTGTTATGGAGCTTATAAGGACTTAGCTAGGAAGCTTGTTCATAAACAGTCCATGATTGCTAGCTAGCTCCACAACTCAAGCTAGCTTGGAGGAGACACATGCACGCCCAAGAGAGAGCACATGACCAGCCATCATTCCATGCACAAGAATACACCACAAGCATCCTAGAGAAGCCATTCGCAAGCCTTGTGACCAACCCACCACGTGCTAGGCGTGTGACTTCATTTAGGCGCCAAGATGAAGAGTCCTCTCACCATTCGGCCAAACACTCCTTTCTCTCCAATTTGGCGCCAACTTGAGGGGACACAAGAGCTATTCGGCCAAGGGTTATTTCCCTCCATCTAGGGTCGAAACATTATGTCATTTAACATTAAAATTATGTCATTTTATAGAGACACAAGGGCTGGCCGAATCCTTTTATAACCATTCGGCCATGTCTCCCCATTTCCTATAAATAGGAAAGCAATCATCATTTGTAATCAGACCATTATTTTTAATTAAAGTGAGATTATCCTCTTTCTTAAGTCCTGGTGACTTTTTATCGACTTATCAAGTATTTTATACTTGTGGCGTCAACCCCTTCCTTTTCATCTTGATACTTCTGGTTCCTAGTTCTTTATAACTAGTGGGTCAAAGTACTTCATACCACCCCTTAAAGAAGTAATATAAAGTTTGGGTCTTTGCTCTATATATCATTGGTTCTTCTTTGAGTCTTCTTTAATATACTATCCTCACAACCATTCCTTTGTTTCATAAACCATAACCATAGACATATCAACCATCTTCCGCTTCCATCTCTCATTTAAACAGCCCACCTATTCACCCATACGTTTACCACCCTTAACTATTATATTTTGAGCCATTCACTTTGCAGGTTGTTTTGCTTCCTTCCTAGATCCACAATCAAACGAGATGGTAGAATTACCTTACATCATCAGGCTTGCTGCTATGGAATTCATGGATTATGCCTTAGTTTGGTGGGATCAATTGGTAAGTTCAAGAAGACGAAATGGTGAACGCCCCATTACTACATGGGAAGAAATGAAAGCCATTATGAGGAAAAGGTTTGTTCCTGCTCACTATCACCAAGATCTTTATCATAAACTACAAAACTTGAAACAAGGAAGCAAGAGCGTTGAAGATTATTTCAAAGAAATGTAGATAGCCATGATCCGAGCCAATGTAGACGAAGATAGAGAAGCAACAATGACAAGGTTCTTATCTGGCCTAAATCTTGATATTGCTAACCTTGTTGAACTTCAACATTATGTAGAGATTGAAGAGATGGTGCATATAGCCATGAAAATTGAACGACCACTTAAGAGGAAATCCTACACTAGGAGCAGTCCAAATTCGGCCACCAAGTTGAAGCAGGAACCCATCACCTTCAGGAAACCAATTCCAGCACAAGCAAAGGATCAAATAGAAGTTTCCAAAGTAAAACAAGTGGGAGAATCTAGTAAGGGTAAAGCAAAGCAAACCAGTACTTTTGAAAGATCCAGAGACATTAAATGTTTCAAATCTTTTGGGAAAGGACATGTTGCTAGTCAATGTCCCAACCGAAATGGCATGATGGTACTTGACAATGGAGATATTGTATTGGATTCTGATGACCCTATTTTTGATGAGGAACCTGAAACAGTGCAAGAAGAAGAAACTAAAGAAAATGCAGATCATGGTGAGATGCTTGTTTCAAAAAGGAGCCTACAATCACAAACATCCCAAGAGGATATTCAAAGAAACAATATTTTCCATACAAGATTCCATGGCAAGGACAAGGTTTGCACAATGATTATCGATGGAGGAAGTTACACAAACGTAGCCAGCACTCTTATGGTTGAAAAACTTGGATTGGCAACGTCAAAGCATCCTACTACATATAAACTCAATGGCTCAATGAAGGAGGTGAGTTAAATGTTAACAAACAGGTTCTAATTCATTTTTCAGTTGGCAGGTAGAAGGATGAGGTGCTTTGTGACATTGTCCCTATGCATGCTAGCCACATCTTACTTGGAAGACCATGGCAGTATGACAAAAGGGCCATACACGATGTAAGGCTAACCAGGCTTCTTCAATAATGGAGAAGTTGGCAACCTTGTTGTTTCTCAATCTAGGAGAGACACCAAATACTACTCGTTGAATTGGAAGTAATCTGCACAAAGAATAAAAAGTTGTTAAATAAATGGATAATTAACAAAGTAAAATAGAAATGGAAAGAAATGTTATCAAAGATGGCTGCGGAAGTATTGTAGAAGAATCCTTCAAGAATTTGATTAATTCGGCCTCCAAATAATGTTGATGGACGAATGCCTTGATGATGATTGAAGGATGATTGAAGGATGAATAGATGGTAAGGGATTGGTGGTTATTTAGGCGTGAAATGGAGATAGAAGATGGTAATGATATAGGCGTGCAATGGTAATGGAAGATGGTGATGTTATAGGCGTGAAAAATGAGATGGAAGATGGTGATATTATACGTAGTATCTTATAAAACTAAGAAGGAACCAATGCTATAAAGGAGAAAAGACCCGTTTCTTATAAGTTTTATAAGGGATGGTAGGAAAGGACTTTGACCCACTAGTTATAGGAACTAGGAACCAGAAGTATCAATAAAGGGGTTTGACGCCACAAACTATGAAAGCTTGCTTAATCGATATAGTTCTAAAAAGAACTTGAAGAGAGAATAATCTCACAAAGAGTTTTTATATTATCAAAGGGTCCTCTTTACAATGGAAATACAATAGCCTATTTATAGTTTTCAAAGGGTTTAGACCGAATAAACACATGATGGTTCGGCCAAGGTTGAAACCCCTTTGAAAACACATGATTTTTAATGAAAATACATAATTTTAATGAAGATAAATGCTATTGGCCGAATGGTTATGTGTTGGTTCGGCCCTAAGGATGTTTTGAATGATTTGGAAGTTATTTGGGCGCCAAAATGAAGAGGAAAGAGTCTTTGGCCGAATAGGAAAAATCCCTTGGTGTTTTGGCACCATTTTGATGTCACATGGAGTGCACATGCTTGAATGATGCACATGGCAGCCTACTTGAATGCACATGGGTCTTCTTGCAAGGCTTTAGTGAGGTTGCAACCATATGATGATATCTTGAAGTCCATGGGCAGCCTAGAGATGAACTAGCTTCAATGGTAAGCTAGGTGAGTGTCTTGGTAGCTAACTAGTTGAGCTATAGCTTGAAGAACTCAAGCTAGTTAGCTTTGGTCATCTCAGCTCCTCAGCTACTCTCCCAGCTACTTCTACCTAACTTTAGTCTACTTTTCAACAATTTGGCTAAAGCTCTCCTCCAGCTAAGTTTAACTACATGCTAGCTCCTCTAGCTAAGTTGAAACTCCTTAAATGATGAAATGAGTTGCCATAACATTCATGAGCTAGTGTGAGCTGCTATGCTTGTCCTTTTAGCTAACCAAGCTACCATAATATGCCTTGCTTTGTGTTTCACCTATAGGAATCAATAAAAAAATAAAGTAAGCAATGTGTGAGCTCATTTAAGGTAAAATGCATGCTGCCGTGAGGAGTTGAAGTGATATGAGCTATGAATGATCATTTAGAAGCTAAGATAACATGTATATAAGCTAAATAAAAGGTGTAGGACGTTCATGAGCTTTAAGAAAACATATATGAGCTATGAAATAGATGCATGCATGCAAATGAGCTAAAGAAACATGGATTTAAAGCTAGTGAGCTAATGTAAACATCACATGAGCTAGAATAACATGACATGGGCTAATAAATGAATGATACATACTACCATGATATGTAAATGATATGAAAACGTAATAAATGAGTCTAAATCATACGTAAGACATAATATAAAGCTAAGTAAAGTTGTGAAAACATATGTTATGCATGAAAATCATAAAGTATGCAAGTAAGTGATAACATATGATTATTCCAGCATAGTTTAAGATGCAAATGTATGCTCATAATAATATATATAATATATAAATGAGTAAATATAATATAAAGTAAGGAAGAACTCCCTTAGATTGATCTTAATGGATCTTCAATGATGTGAGTATGTCATGCAAAAAGTTGGTGCTAGACAGGATCACATCAATACATGATTGTTATCACAATCAATGCACTTTTATGCATGATGGATGCAAGATAACCTTGGTTCCTTTAACGCCTAAAGAAGTATAACAAGATCAATTGTATACGCGAAAGAGTGTACAAGCATGGAACAAAGACAAAACCCCAACGAAGAATAAAGAGGAACGAAACAAGAAACCAAACTTCTTCATAGAGAAACATGATGGTTCAATACTGGAAAATGAAGGATCTTCTTCGAAAAATGGTGATGTTTGGGACTTAAAATCAAAAATCTTCGCCAATGGTCTTAATCTTCAAAAGGTAAGTACCCCTTCATTTGAAACCTATTCTCTCCTCACTTTTCAGGACCAACCACGTGAAAGGTCACTTCCAAAAGGGATATCCTTAAAAAAAAGGTCACTCCCAAAAGGTACCTGTTGGTAAATCATATTCCAAAGAAAGACCTAAAGGAAAATCTTACGAAAGGGTACCTAATGGAAGAACAAAAACATTCAAAGGATACTTTCTTTTAGCAAAGAGACGTAAAGCTATGCAAGAACAAAATGAACTCGATTTGAGGACAAATCACCCTAAAGAAGGGGGGATGATGCAATCACGTTTTCATCTATAAATGGAGTACTCTTGAACATCTATATATCCCATTTACTTTATAGTAGTGTTATAATATATCTTATTATAATACATATCATGCTAAAGATATTAGTTATGTAGTTAAAGAATAACTAAGTATGAACACAGCATGCACATTGATATTTAAGCATTTTAGAATAGTCTCATAATTATATTAAGCATGATTATCACATATACATCAAGGCAACATCATTATAATTCGTTTTATTAGATCATATGCATTCATATTAGCTCTTAAGCTTCATGCATTATCTTACACATATTATGAGATGATATATTTAGCTCATGACCTTCAATCATAGCTCACATTACCATATTCTTACATGGAAGCAAGGTATTTAGCTCGTCTTAGCTCAATATCATGGACTTACCTTATTTCCTTGTACATATAGGTACAATAGAGTGTGATGAACGTTGATATAGCTTGGTGGATGATTTGGACGTCCTATGCAACTCACAAACAGCTTACAAAGGATAAGGCAACTCATGGAACATTAAGGAAAGCTCAATTCAACTGGAGGAGCTCAAGGCTAGCTAAACTCAGCTAGTTGGACTATTAGGAACTGAGTTGCCAAAAGTGATATCAATGGTAGCTGAATGTAGCTGAACGTACTATTATGAAGCTCATAAGGATTCGGCTATGAAGCTAGTTCACAAAGCAGCCCATGCTTGCTAGCTAGCTCCACACTCAAGCTAGCTTGGAGGAGACACATGCACGCCTAAGAAGGGAACACCCGACCAGCCATCATCCCAGGCAAAGGGTTGCACCACAAGGCTCCCTAGAACACCCATGTGCCTTGCATGTGGTTTATTTAGGTGCCAATATAAATAGCTCTCTCCCTATTCTGCCAAGCATCATTTCCCATCTAATTTGGCGCCAATTTGAGGGGACACAAGAACTATTTGGCCAAGGATTATTTCCCTCCATATAGGACCTAAACATTATGTCATTTAGCATTAAATTATGTCATTTTATAGAGGCACAAGGGCTGGCCGAACCACCATGTATCTATTCAGCCATGCCCCACCATTTACTATAAATAGGAAAGCACAATTTATTTGTAAGCAAACCTTTTTGTTTAATTAAAGTAAGATTATTCTCTGCCTTTAGTCCTGGTGACTTTTATCGACTTATCAAGTATAATTTATACTTGTGGGGTCAACCCCTTTTCTTTTCATCTTGATACTTCAGGTTCCTGGTTCATATAACTAGTGGGTCAAAGTACTTAACACCACCCCTTGAAGAAGCAATATAAAGTCTGGGTCTTTGCTCTCTATAGCATTGGTTCTTCTTTAAGACTTCTTCAAGATACTATCCTCACTACCATTTCTTTTTTTTCATCGCCATAACCATAGCCATTTCAATCATCTTCCGCTTTCATCACTCATTTTAAATAGCCCTCCTATTCACCCATACGTTTACCACCCTTAACCCTTTCTTTTGAGCCATTCACTTGGGTAGGTTGTTTGCTTCATTCCTAGATCCAAAATTAATTGTTAAGGCATCACAAGAGCCTTACATCAAGTGGTAATCAGAGCTTTGGTGGTAGAAGCAACATGCAACAACAACAAAAAGAAAAATACAAAAAGAAGTGCAAGTGAAGTGCAAAGTCAAAGAAAAAGAAAATCAGAAAAGAAATTGAAGCACTCCAAAAGAAAGAAAGAAATTCAGCATTTAAAAAGAAGAAAAGCAAAGAAAAGAAAAGAAAAGAAAGAAAGTTGAAGCACTCATCAACAATTCTCATCACCAAGCAAGTCAAGTAAGCCGTTTAAATTGATTGTGGTGATAGAAGGTTGTGAAGTGACTTGTGTAAGTAACCCCTTTTGTTCTTTTCTTTCTATTACTAAGCCAGATTGCTGAAATTAGAATTGGAGCCTTTGCATGATCGTATGGACCAAATTGAAGCATCCTTAGGCAGCCGAAGAGTAAATCGCCCTAGAATAGAAGAAGAAATTTTAGAAGATGAGGCTGAAGTAACATCAGTAGCAAGAAAAGATGTTCATCGAAATCTGATGTGATCCTGTCTAGCTCCAAATTTCTCCATGATTTGCTCACACCATGTAGGTTATTCAAATCTGGTTCTAAGGGAGTTCTACCTTACTTTATCTTATATTTACTTATTTATGCACCATATATTATTATAAGCATACAATTTCATATTAGACTATACTTGAATTACATAACATGTGCATTCATTCATTATGTCCTATGGTTTGCATCATTGATTGATATTCATGCATATAATCTATAGTTGTAATAATAATATTCATTCATTATCATATGATGCATGAGTTATTATTATAACCTATAGTTCACATCTTTATAATATGCACATTCTTATTACTTTATAATAATTCATATACTTAGCTTATATTATGCTTTCTTTTGTAGGTGCATGTTCGTCCACATGTTGGGAACTGATTTAAAGCTAGCATGGGAGTCAATGAGCTAGGAAAATTTCCATAAGATGACTCGGGAGATCATGAAGAACAAATGATGAAAAGTTGTCAGCTGACCTCCGAGCTCATAGCTCACTTGAGCTGGATTTTTGAGCTAGCTAGAGACTTCTTTTCAGCTGGAGAGTTGCACCATCATCTTCACCACATAAAGCACTACAAATATGGTTTAGGTCGAATTTTATGAATTCGTACCTTTTCGCGAAGAGTTTCCAATCCGAGAAGTGCCCTTTCACAAGGAGCTATCCTAAGACTCCTTGAAATGTATTGCATCTATGGCCAGCTCATCTTCAGCTCAAACACTTGTAAAGTAGCTCAAATGATGAAAGGTTACCTTCCACATAATGTGACCTTTCATGACAAGTTGTTGCACATTGAAGGCCATGACACCTAGATGCATGTTGGAAGCCATGTCATGCCTAGTTACTGCCATATTCATTCCATAGACTTCAAGACACCATCCTATGGTTGTAACATCACCAAAGCCTTGCAAGAAGACCCATGTGCGTTCAAGTAGGCTGCCATGTGCATCATTCAAGCATGTGCACTCCATGTGACATCAAATTGGCGCCAAAACACCAAGGGATGCTTCCTATTCGGCCAAAGACTCTTTCCTCTTCATTTTGGCGCCCAAATAACTTCCAAATGCATTTAAATCAACCTTAGGGCCGAACCAACACATAACCATTCGGCCAAGAGCATGTAGCTTCATTTAAATCATGTATTTTCATCAAAAATCATGTATTTTCAAAGGGGTTTCAACCTTGGCCGAACCATCAAGTATCTATTTGGTCTAAACCCTTTGAAAACTATAAATAGGCTATTGCATTTCATTTGCAACACATCCCTTTTGATATTAAAAATCCTTTGTGATATTATTCTCTCTTCAAGTTCTTTTTAGAACTATATCGATTAAGCAAGCCTTTTCTAAAGCTTGTGGCGTCATTCCTTCATTGATACTTCTGGTTCCTAGTTTAAATAACTAGAGGGTCAAAGTCCTTTCATACCATCCCTTATAAAACTTATAAGAAACAGGTCTTTGCTCCTTTATAGCATTGGTTCCTTCTTAGTTTTATAAGATACAATCTGTCTATCACCATTATCACGCCTATATCATCACCATATTCCATCACCATATCACGCCTATATTATCACCAACTTATAAATTTACATTTCTTCATCTTTGAATTATCCTTCATCCTCAACAAGGCATTCGTCCATCACCACCATTGGAGGCCGAATCCATCATCACTTGAAGGATCATTCTACAACACTTCCGCAGCCCTTCTTGATAACATTCCTTTCCATTTCTATTCTTTCCAATTCCATTCACTTTTAATTTCTTAATTATCATATTAATTAAACAATTCTTCTTCTTTTGTGCATATTACTTTTCAATTCAAGGTGTAGCATTTGGTGTCTCTCCTAGATCGGGAAATAACAAGGTTGCCATCTTCTCCATTATTGAAGAATCCTGGTTAGCCTTACATCAAGCGGTAATCATAGCTTTGGTGGATTGACATTCAAAGTGCTACAACAAAAAGCAACGAGAAAGAATAAAAGAAAAAAAAATAAAAGAAAAGACTCCTACAACAAATTTGGAGTGCAAAAGAAAGAAAAGAAAAAGAAGAAAATCAAAAGCAAAAGAAAAGTGAATCAACTTGCAAAGTACACTCAAAGAGAAGCACCATACAATCTGCCCAACATCAAACTTGAAGGAGGTATCCTTGTTGTTTCTTGTGAAGGAAGATAGTAAGTGTTGCAACTTGAGTTGTAAGTTATCTTCACTTATTTACTATTTCATTTCCTTTTCTTTCATCTTTTCTTATTCCATTACCTTATCATCTTTCTTAACATTTTCTAGCCTATCCTTTATCATATACCTTAACCATTCTAAACCGATGCACAAACTAAGAAACTTGCTCAATCTTGAGTTAGTTCTTTAAAGGACCCACAAGAGAGAATTGAGCGGTAAAAGGAAAACGAGAGGGTGAGATCAGAAGGGGGATCATAAAAAGCCAAGAACATATCCCCGAGTGCAAACACGAGTGCGAGTGGAGTGAAGTCTTAATTTTCTTTGGAGTGACCAAGTGAGACTTTTGTGAGTGTGCTGGTAAGGTTTTAATTTTTTTTTATACTAACAATGTCTTGTGATCTTCCATCTTTCCAAACATTGGAGGATGAACAACAAAGAACAAACACATTTCATACTCATTGCCATGTAAATGGTAAAGTGTGTCTTGTAGCTATTGACGGAGAAAGTTGTGCAAATCTTGCAAGAACATACATGATCACGAAGTTGGGACTTACAACATTCAAACATCCCAGTCCATATGTTTTGCAAGGATTAAATGAAGATGAAGAGTTAGAAGTCATAAAGCAAGTTGTCATCCCGTTTTCAATCGACAAATATCAAGATGAAGTTCTTTGTGATGTTGTACCAATGGATACTGGACATATACTTCTGGGAAGACCGTGGAAATTCGATAGACGATCAATCCATGATGGGTTTACAAATAGATTTTCTATAACCCATAATGGCAAGAAATTCACTTTGACGCCACTTTCTCCTAGTCAAGTGAATGAAGAGCAGCACCATTTGAAGAAAAGAATGGAATCATTCAAAAGCGTTGAAATTAATGAGAATCAAAGAGTATATGAAGAAAACATTGGAGTTGAAAATGAGAAAGATAATTTTGTAGAAAAAGAGGAGAGTGAAGAACAAATATTATCTAACCTTTTCCCTCCTATCCTTCTTTCTGTTTTGCAGGGCAATTTCAGAGACGTATCATTTCAAGGTGATGATTAAAGAATCATGGCTTTTGGAGGACTAAAAGATGTGACTTTTGAAGAACAAATAGTTGTTACTTTTGGTGGTCAACGAAACATATCTCTTGATGTTTCAAAGATAACGTCGTTTGAAGTTCAAAGAGAAGCGTCAGTTGAAGTGCCAAGAGTTGCGTTCATTGAAATTCCAAGTGCATCGCCAATTACGAAAAGAATTCATCAACTCCCATTAAACATCCGCCCTGGTTTGATATGTCCATTCATCTTGTTAATAGTTTTTCATTTACTTATTTTGATTCATTTTGCAGCAATTCAATTCATGTCTGTGGCACTATCTTATCAATTTGTGATGACAAGGATGATTCAAAAGACACAATTTGTCAAGGGAAAGAGCCAAGAGACGTGAATCATAAAGGCTTAATGGACGTGACCCTTCAAGAGGATAAAATCGTGAATTTTCATGATCCAATGGACATGACTTTTGGGATGCCAAGGAACATGATCATTCAAAGCAACATGTCTTCAACAGACATGATTTTTAACCAACCATCAAACACCAACATGAAGTACAATTTTCCTTTATTTGTATTTAATCATGTTTTTACTTATGACAATTATCTTTCTTTTTAGGTCATGTATGTTTAAAGCACTTATTCAAAAGATATGACTTATGAAAAAAATCATTTCATAAAGATCCCTGTTGCATATATCGGATGGGAGGACACTAAGGAGAAGTCACCTTTTGATTTGAGGACAAATCGCTCAAAAGAAGGGGAGGATGATCCTGTCTAGCTCCAAATTTCTCCATGATTTGCTCACACCATGGAGGTTATTCAAATCTGGTTCTAAGGGAGTTATACCTTACTTTATCTTATATTTACTTATTTATGCACTATATATTATTATAAGCATACAATTTCATATTAGACTATGCTTGAATTATCATAACATGTGCATTCATTCATTATGTCCTATTGTTTGCATCATTGATTGATATTCATGCATATAATTTATAGTTGTAATAATAATATTCATTCATAATCGTATGATGCATGAGTTATTATTATAACCTATAGTTCACATCTTTATAATATGCACATTCTTATTACTTTATAAAAATTCATATACTTAGCTTATATTATACTTTCTTTTGTAGGTGCATGTTCGGCCACATGTTGGGAACTGATTTAAAGCTAGCATGGGAGTCAATGAGCTAGGAAAATTTCCATAAGATGACTCGGGAGATCATGAAGAACAAATGATGAAAAGTTGTCAGCTGACCTCCGAGCTCATAGCTCACTTGAGCTGGAATTTTGAGCTAGCTAGAGACTTCTTTTCAGCTGGAGAGTTGCACCATCATCTTCACCACATAGAGCACTACAAATATGGTCTAGGTCGAATTTTATGAATTCGTACCTTTTCGCGAAGAGTTTCCAATCCGAGAAGTGCCCTTTCACAAGGAGCTGTCCTAAGACTCGTTGACATGTATTGCATCTATGGCCAGCTCATCTTCAGCTCAAACACTTGTAAAGTAGCTCAAATGATGAAAGGTTACCTTGCACATAATGTGACCTTTCATGACAAGTTGCTGCACATTGAAGGCCATGACATCTAGATGCATGTTGGAAGCCATGTCATGCCTAGTTGCTGCCATATTCATTCCATGGACTTCAAGACACCATCCTATGGTTGTACCATCACCAAAGCCTTGCAAGAAGACCCATGTGCGTTCAAGTAGGCTGCCATGTGCATCATTCAAGCATGTGCACTCCATGTGACATCAAATTGGTGCCAAAACACAAAGGGATGTTTCCTATTCAGCCAAAGACTCTGTCCTCTTCATTTTGGCGCCCAAATAACTTCCAAATGCATTCAAATCAACCTTAGGTCCGAACCAACACATAACCATTCGGCCAAGAGCATGTATCTTCATTTAAATCATTTATTTTCATCAAAAATCATGTATTTTTAAAGGGGTTTCAACCTTGGCCGAACCATCAAGTATCTATTCGGTCTAAACCCTTTGAAAACTATAAATAGGCTATTGCATTCCATTTGTAACACAACCCTTTTGATATTAAAAATCCTTTGTGAGATTATTCTCTCTTCAAGTTCTTTTTAGAACTATATCGATTAAGCAAGCCTTTTCTAAAGCTTGTGGCGTCATTCCCTCATTGATACTTCTGGTTCCTAGTTTAAATAACTAGAGGGTCAAAGTCCTTTCATACCATCCCTTATAAAACTTATAAGAAACGGGTCTTTGCTCCTTTATAGCATTGGTTCCTTCTTAGTTTTATAAGATACAATATGTCCATCACCATTGTCACGCCTATATCATCACCATATTCCATCACCATATCACGCCTATATTATCACCAACTTATAAATTTCCATTTCTTCATCTTTGAATTATCCTTCATCCTCAACAAGGCATTCGTCCATCACCACCATTGGAGGCCGAATCCATCATCACTTGAAGGATCATTCTACAACACTTCCGCAGCCCTTCTTGATAACATTCCTTTCCATTTCTATTCTTTCCAATTCCATTCACTTTTAATTTCTTAATTATCATATTAATTAAACAATTCTTATTCTTTTGTGCAGATTACTTTTCAATTCAAGGTGTAGCATTTGGTGTCTCTCCTAGATCGGGAAATAACAAGGTTGTCATCTTCTTCATTATTGAAGAAGCCTGGTTAGCCTTACATCAAGCGGTAATCAGAGCTTTGGTGGATTGACATTGAAAGTGCTACAACAAAAAGCAACGAGAAATAATAAAAGAAAAAAAAAGAAAAAAAAAAGACTCCTACAACAAATTTGGAGTGCAAAAGAAAGAAAAGAAAAAGAAGAAAATCAAAAGCAAAAGAAAAATGAAGCAAGTTGCAAAGTACACTCAAAGAGAAGCACCATACAATCTGCCCAACATCAAACTTGAAGGAGGTATCCTTGTTGTTTCTTGTGAAGGAAGATAGTAAGTGTTACAACTTGAGTTGTAAGTTATCTTCACTTATTTACTATTTCATTTCCTTTTCTTTCATCTTTTCTTATTCCATTACCTTATCATCTTTCTTAACCTTTTCTAGCCTATCCTTTATCATATACCCTAACCATTCTAAACCGACGCACAAACTAAGAAACTTGCTCAATCTTGAGTTAGTTCTTTAAAGGACCCACAAGAGAGAATTGAGCAGTAAAAGGAAAATGAGAGGGTGAGATTAGAAGGGGGATCATAAAAAGCCAAGAACATATCCCCGAGTGCAAACACGAGTGCGAGTGGAGTGAAGTCTTAATTTTCTTTGGAGTGACCAAGTGAGACTTTTGTGAGTGTGCTGCTAAGGTTTTAATTTTTTTATTTTTTTATTTTTTTTATTTTTATACTAAAAATGTCTTGTGATCTTCCATCTTTCCAAACATTGGAGGATGAACAACAAAGAACAAACACATTTCACACTCGTTGCCATGTAAATGGTAAAGTGTGTCTTGTATCTATTGACAGAGGAAGTTGTGCAAATCTTGCAAGCACATACATGGTCACGAAGTTGGGACTTACAATATTCAAACATCCCAGTCCATATGTTTTGCAAGGATTAAATGAAAATGAAGAGTTATAAGTCACAAAGCAAGTTGTCATCCCGTTTTCAATCGGCAAATATCAAGATGAAGTTCTTTGTGATGTTGTACCAATGGATGATGGACATATACTTTTGGGAAGACCGTGACAATTCGATAGATGAGCAATCCATGATGGGTTTACAAACAGATTTTCTATAACCCAAAATGGCAAGAAATTCACTTTGACGCCACTTTCTCCTAGTCAAGTGAATGAAGAGCAGCACCATTTGAAGAAAAGAATGGAATCATTCAAAAATGTTGAAATTAATGAGAATCAAAGAGTATATGAAGAAAACATTGGAGTTGAAAATGAGAAAGATAAATTTGGAGAAAAAGAGGAGAGTGAAGAACAAATATTATCTAACCTTTCTTCTCCTATCCTTCTTTCTATTTTACAGGGCAATTTCAGAGACGTATCTTTTCAAGGTGATGATTCAAGAATCATGGCTTTTGGAGGACTAAAAGATGTGACTTTTGAAGAACAAATAGTTGTTACTTTTGGTGGTCAACGAAACATATCTCTTGATGTTTCAAAGATAACGTCGTTTGAAGTTCCAAGAGAAGCATCACTTGAAGTGCCAAGAGTTGCGTTCGTTGAAATTCCAAGTACATTGCCAATTACGAAAAGAATTCAGCATCCAACTCCCATTAAACATCCGCCCTGGTTTGATATGTCCATTCATCTTGTCAATAGTTTTTCATTTACTTATTTTGATTCATTTTGCAGCAATTCAATTCATGTCTGTGGCATTATCTTATCAATTTATTATGACAAGGATGATTCAAAAGACACAATTTGTCAAGCGAAAGAGCTAAGAGATGTGAATCATAAAGGCTTAATGGACGTGACCCTTCAAGAGCATGAAATCGTGATTTTTCATGATCCAATGGACATGACTTTTGGGATGCCAAGGAACATGATCATTCAAAGCAACATGTCTTCAACAGACATGATTTTTAACCAACCATCAAACACCAACATGAAGTACAATTTTACTTTATTTGTATTTAATCATGTTTTTACTTATGAGAGTTATCTTTCTTTTCAGGTCATGTACGTTCAAAGCACTTATTCAAAGGATATGACTTATGAAAAAAATCATTTCATAAAGATCCCTGTTGCATATATCGGATAGGAGGACACTAAGGATAAGTCACCTTTCGATTTGAGGACAAATCGCTCAAAACAAGGGGAGGATGATGTGATCCTGTCTAGCTCCAAATTTCTCCATGATTTGCTCACACCATGGAGGTTATTCACATCTGGTTCTAAGGGAGTTCTACCTTACTTTATCTTATATTTACTTATTTATGCACTATATATTATTATAAGCATACAATTTCATATTAGACTATGCTTGAATTATCATAACATGTGCATTCATTCATTATGTCCTATGGTTTGCATCATTGATTGATATTCATGCATATAATCTATAGTTGTAATAATAATATTCATTCATTATCGTATGATGCATGAGTTATTATTAAAACCTATAGTTCACATCTTTATAATATGCACATTCTTATTACTTTATAATAATTCATATACTTAGCTTATATTATGCTTTCTTTTGTAGGTGCATGTTCGGCCACATGTTGGGAACTAATTTAAAGCTAGCATGGGAGTCAATGAGCTAGGAAAATTTCCATATGATGAAAAGTTGTCAGCTGACCTCCGAGCTCATAGCTCACTTGAGCTGGAATTTTGAGCTAGCTAGAGACTTCTTTTCAGCTGGAGAGTTGCACCATCATCTTCACCACATAGAGCACTACAAATATGGTCTAGGTTGAATTTTATGAATTCGTACCTTTTCGCGAAGAGTTTCCATTCCGAGAAGTGCCCTTTCACAAGGAGATGTCCTAAGACTCATTGACATGTATTGCATCTATGGCCAGCTCATCTTCAGCTCAAACACTTGTAAAGTAGCTCAAATGATGAAAGGTTACCTTCCACATAATGTGACCTTTCATGACAAGTTGCTGCACATTGAAGGCCATGACACCTAGATGTATGTTGGAAGCCATGTCACGCCTAGTTGCTGTCATATTTATTCCATGGACTTCAAGACACCATCCTATGGCTGTAACATCACCAAAGCCTTGCAAGAAGACCCATGTGCGTTCAAGTAGGATGCCATGTGCATCATTCAAACATGTGCACTCCATGTGACATCAAATTGGTGCCAAAACACCAAGGGATGCTTCCTATTCGTCCAAAGACTCTTTCCTCTTCATTTTGGCGCCCAAATAACTTCCAAATGCATTCAAATCAACCTTAGGGCCGAACCAACACATAACCATTCGGCCAAGAGCATGTATCTTCATTTAAATCATGTATTTTCATCAAAAATCATGCATTTTCATCAAAAATCATGTATTTTCAAAGGGGTTTCAACCTTGGCCGAACCATCAAGTATCTATTCGGTCTAAACCCTTTAAAAACTATAAATAGGCTATTGCATTTCATTTGTAACACAACCCTTTTGATATTAAAAATCCTTTGTGAGATTAATCTCTCTTCAAGTTCTTTTTATAACTATATCGATTAAGCAAGCCTTTTCTAAAGCTTGTGGCGTCATTCCCTCATTGATACTTCTGGTTCCTAGTTTAAATAACTAGAGGGTCAAAGTCCTTTCATACCATCCCTTATAAAACTTATAAGAAATGGGTCTTTGCTCCTTTATAGCATTGGTTCCTTCTTAGTTTTATAAGATACAATCTGTCCATCACCATTATCACGCCTATATCATCACCATATTCCATCACCATATCACGCCTATATTATCACCAACTTATAAATTTCCATTTCTTCATCTTTGAATTATCCTTCATCCTCAACAAGGCATTCGTCTATCACCACCATTGGAGGCCGAATCCATCATCACTTGAAGGATCATTCTACAACACTTCCGCAGCCCTTCTTGATAACATTCCTTTCCATTTCTATTCTTTCCAATTCCATTCACTTTTAATTTCTTAATTATCATATTAATTAAACAATTCTTCTTCTTTTGTGCATATTACTTTTCAATTCAAGGTGTAGCATTTGGTGTCTCTCCTAGATCTGGAAATAACAAGGTTGCCATATTCTCCATTATTGAAGAAGCTTGGTTAGCCTTACATTAAAATCAGAATGACAACTTCAACAACATTAAAGTAACCATTCCTCTATTTCAAGGACGGACTGATCCAGAAGCCTATCTTGATTGGGTAATCAAAATTGAACACATTTTTTAATGGCAAAATTATACAGAGCAAAAGAAGGTCAGACTTGCTGCTATGGAATTTGTGGATTATACCTTAGTTTGGTGGGATCAATTGGTAACTTCAAGAAGACAAAATGGTGAACGCACCATTACTACATGGGAAGAAATGAAAGCCATTATGAGGAAAAGGTTCGTTCCTGCTCACTATCACCGAGATCTTTATCATAAACTACAAAACTTGAAACAAGGAAGCAAGAGCGTTGAAGATTATTTCAAACAAATGGAGATAGCCATGATCCGAGCCAATGTGGATGAATATAGAGAAGCAACAATGGCAAGGTTCTTATCTGGCCTAAATCTTGATATTGCTAACCTTGTTAAACTTTAGCATTATGTAGAGATTAAAGAGATGGTGCATGTAGCCATGAAAATTGAACGACAACTTAAGAGGAAATCCTACACTAGGAGAAATCCAAATTCAGCCACCAAGTGGAAGCAGGAACCCATCACCTTCAGGAAAACAATTCCAACACAAGCAAAGGATCAAATAGAAGTTTCCAAAGCAAAACAAGTGGGAGAATCTAGTAAGGGTAACGAAAACCAAACTGGTACTTACGAAAGATCCAGAGACATCAAATGTTTCAAATGTTTTGGGAAAAGACATGTTGCTAGTCAATGTCCCAACCAAAATGCCATGTTGGTACTTGACAATGGAGATATTGTATCGGATTCTGATGAGACTATTTTTAATTAGGAACCTGAAATAGTGCAAGATGAAGAAACTGAAGAAAATGCAGATCATGGTGAGATGCTTGTTTCGAAAAGGTGCCTACAATCACAAAAATCCCAAGAGGATATTGAAAAAAAAAATTCCATACAAGATGCCATGTCAAGGACAAGGTTTGCACAATGATTATCGATGGAGGAAGTTGCACAAACGTAGCCAGCACTCTTATGGTTGAAAAACTTGGATTGGCAATTTCAAAGCATCCTACTCCATATAAACTCTAATGGCTCAATGAAGGAGGTGAGTTAAACTTTACCAAACAGGTTCTAATTCTTTTTTCAATTGGCAGGTAGAAGGATGAGGTGCTTTGTGACATTGTCCCTATGCATGCTAGCCACATCTTACTTGGAAGACCATGGCAGTATGACAAAAGGGCCATACATGATTGTTATCACAATCAATACACTTTTAAGCTTGATGGGCGCAAGGTAACCTTGATGCCTTTAACGCCTATTGAAGTATAATAATATCAATTGCATATGCGAAAGAGTGTACAAGCATGGCGCAAAGACAAAACCCCAACAAAGAATGAAGAGGAATGAAAGAAGAAACCAAACTTCTTCATAGAGAAACATGATGGTTCAATGCTGGAAATGAAGGATCTTCTACGAAAAATGGTGATGTTTGGGACTTAAAGTCACAAATCTTCGCCAATGGTCTTAATCTTCAAAAGGTAAGTACCCATTCATTTGAAACCTAATCTCTCCTCACTTTTCAGGACCAACCACGTCAAAGGTCACTTCCAAAAGGGATATCCTTAAAAAAAGATCACTCCCAAAAGGTACCTGTTGGTAAATCATATTCCAAAGAAAGATCTAAAGGGAAATCTTACGAAAGGGTACCTAATGGAAGAACACAAATGTTCAAAGGATACTTTCTTTTAGCAAAGAGACGTAAAGCTATGCAAGAACAGAATGAACTCGATTTGAGGACAAATCGCCCTAAAGAAGGGGGATGATGCAAGCACGTTTTAATCTATAAAGGGAGTACTCTTGAACATCTTTATATCGCATTTACTTTATACTAGTCTTATAATATATGTTATTATAATACATATCATGCTAAAGATATTAGTTATGTAGTTAAAGAATAACTAAGTATGAACACAACATGCGAATTGATATTTAAGCATGTTAGAATAGTCTCATAATTATATTAAGCATGATTATCACATATACATCGAGGCAACATCATTAAAATTCGTTTTATTAGATCATATGCATTCATATTAGCTCTTAAGCTTCATGCATTATCTTACACATATTATGAGATGATATATTTAGCTCATGACCTTCAATCATAGCTCACATTACCATATTCTTACATGGAAGCAAGGTATTTTGCTCGTCTTAGCTCAATATCATGGACTTACCTTATTTCCTTGCACATATAGGTACAATGGAGTGTGATGAACGTTGAGATAGCTTGGTGGATGATTTGGACGTCCTATGCAGCTCACAAATAGCTTACAAAGGACAAGACAGCTCATGGAACATTAAGGAAAGCTCAATTCAGCTGGAAGAGCTCAAGGCTAGTTAAACTCAGCTAGTTGGACTATTTGGAACTGAGTTGCCAAAAGTGATATCAGTGGTAGATAAATGTAGCTGAACGTGCTGTTATGAAGCTCATAAGGATTTGGCTAGGAAGCTTGTTCACAAAGCAACCCATGCTTGCTAGCTAGCTCCATACTCAAGCTAGCTTGGAGGAGACACATGCACGCCTAAGAAGGGAACACATGACCAGCCATTATCCCATGCAAATGGCTGCACCATAAGGCTCCCTAGAACACCCATGTGCTTTACATATTATCAGCCCCCATGTGCCTTGCATGTGGTTCATTTAGGCGCCAAGATGAAGAGCTCTCTCCCTATTCGGCCAAGCATCATTTCCCATCCAATTTGGCGCCAACTTGAGGGGACACATGAACTATTCGCCAAGGATTATTTCCCTCCATATAGGACCGACACATTATGTCATTTAGCATTAAATTATATCATTGTTTATACGCACAAGGGCTGGCCAAACCACCATGTATCCATTCGGCCATGCCCCTCCATTTCCTATAAATAGGAAAGCACAATTCATTTATAAGCAGACCTTTTTGTTTAATTAAAGTGAGATTATTCTCTTCCTTAAGTCCTGGTGTCTTTTATCGACTTATCAAGTATAATTTATACTTGTGGCGTCAACCCCTTTTCTTTTGATCTTGATACTTCTGGTTCCTAGTTCATATAACTAGTGGGTCAAAGTACTTAACACCACCCTTGAAGAAGCAATATAAAGTCTGGGTCTTTACTCTCTATAGCCTTGGTTCTTCTTTGAGACTTCTTCAAGATATTATCCTCACTACCACCCCTTTTGTTTCATCGCCATAACCATAGCCATTTTAATCATCTTCCGCTTCAATCACTCCTTTCAAACAACCCTCCTATTCACCCATACGTTTACCACCCTTAACCCTCTCTTTTGAGCCATTCACTTGTGCAGGTTGTTTGCTTCCTTCCTAGATCCACAATCAATTGTTAAGGCATCATAAGAGCCTTACATCAGATATAGTTCAACCTAGCCTCACTTGGATGGATGGTGAAGTCAAGGTTGTACCTTTGATTGTTTCGATCTAGGAAAGAAACAAGTATCATGCACAAACAAGAAAGCTAAAAAAATGGTTAAATGGAAGTAATAAAATGGAAAGATAAATATAGCAACGGAATATATATATAAGTTGGTGATATGTTTAAAGGAAATGATGAAGTATGGTAATGGAAGTAGAATGAAGGTAATGGAGATGAATATGAAAAGTAGTATCTCAAAGAAGACTCAAAGAAGAACCAATGTTAAAGAACAAAGACCTAGACTTTATATTGCTTCTTTAAGGTATGGTAAACAAGGACTTTGACCCACTATTTATAAAGATATAGGAACCAGAAGTATCAGGGTAACATAGATATGGATGACGCCACAAGCATAAGCTTGATAAGTCGATAAAGTTCACTTAAGAACTAAAGAGAGAAACTCTTACAAATATTTGATTAAACAAAGTGAATTGGTTTCTTTTACAAATGAATGGAAATCTATTTATAGGCCTAAGAGTGCATAGTGTGAATACAAAACATTTAATGAGTGAACCTTCATGGATGAGTGTTCATACTTTAAGTAGATACAAAGCATGGCTTAGGTGAATGAATTTTGATGAATGGATGTTCATCTTTTAATAGAATACATCCTTTGGCCGAATTCATCCTACCTTGTGTGAACTTGTTGATTTGTCTTCTATGGATGAATGTTCATGAATGTATCTTGGCTGAAATTCTTTCCCCTTGTGTGAACATGACTATTTGGCTTCTTGCATGAATATGCATGAATGGATGAATTTAAAAGCCTTTGAATGAATCCTTGCACCTCCTCATAAATGTTCTGATTCATTTTAAAATTCTTTTCTCGTCCATGCATGTCTTCATTAATTCCTCACATGCATAAGTCCTTTGAAGGAGATGAATGGTTACAAATCCCGTATTAATTTCCAGCCTGCACTATCTTCAGTAATCTGGGAATATCTCAATCTCTCGATATCTGATTGATGTGATTCAAAATGAGTTGGAAAGCTATAAAATAGGGGATTAAATGTTAAGAAGTCTTCATCACCCAAATCTGCTTGTAACATGTTCAAAAGTGTAGATCAATCTGACTGACGTGAACTATCCAACCAACTCTTCAATTGCCTTTAGTCTTCTTAGCATCCAATGAACCTAGACAAAGTATGTAAACAAATAATTAGATAGGAATTGAGCTATGATAATTATGAATGCATGCTTCCACCTATGTTAATAATGCAAATGAGCTAACTATGAATGCATATGCATTGAATGAGTTATATAAAGATGTGAATTAATAAGTCATGCATTAATATCATATATTATACATATAAATGATAGCATATAATATTCAAGAAAAAATTAAGAATAAGATAAACATATTCACGTGACATATAATGCATAAATAAGTAAATAAATAATAAAATAAGGCAAGACTCCCTTAGAATCATCTTGGCAGAACTTCAAAGTTGTGAGCATATTTTGTTTGAACTTGGTGGTCGGTAGGATCACATCAATAAGTTAGAGAAAATCCCTCTTTGATTATTGTGAAAGGTTGGAGATAAAAGGGCATTTATGTTGCTGATTTGGATTACATCACAAAACAAGTAACTTACAACATTACCTTCATCAACAATCAAGTCTTGATGCCATGTACCCCAGTTTGATGTTGAAGAGGATGATGTCGTTTGTGCCTTGTACCCTTTACTTGTATTACTTTCCTTTTGATTTTCTTATGTTTTTCTTTGAACTCATTGAATGATGATGGAGTATTCTTTTTCTTTTTTCTTTTTTTTTATTCACTTTGGGCTTGTCTTTTTGCACTTGTTTTCTTCCACTGAAGCTATGATTACCATATGATATATGTTGTGCCATGCCTTGTTGATGATGAAGAATGCAACAACTCGATTGTTGGATCTAGGAAGAAAGCAAGGAACCTGTAATATAAGTTAGGCTCAAAAAGAGGGTTACAAGGTAAATAGATGTAATGGTGATTAGGTGGGCTAGAAATATGAAAGTGGAAAGAAAGAATGGAAGTATGGATGGGTTGTTTTTTATGATGATGGTTGTGATGAAGGAGAGAAAAAATGGTGATTGTAGTATCTTAAAGAAGGCTCAAAGAAGAACCTTTGTTAAAGAACATAGACCCATACTTTATATGCTTCTTTAAGAGATGGTTGAATCGGACTTGGACCCACTATCTATAATGGAGATAAGAACCACAAGTACCTATGAAAAGAAATAAGGGTGTTTGATGTAGGCTGATCTACACGCTTTGGTGGAAGAGGATAAACAACCTTATTGTGTCCCGATCTAGGATTTATAAGTACTGATGTTGATGTAAGTACACCAACGCCACCTTCAAAGGATATGGATGTAATGCCACAAGGACCAATAACTCGATCAAGAGCCAAACTTTTCAGGGAAGCTCTTACTACCAAATGCATTAAAACCTTTGAATCATTTAGAAATACATCCCCAAACAATAGATTATATAATATGTTTTATGTTGACATATAATATAATCTATGAACCACATATTTATATCTTATATTACTTAGCTTATAAATGCTTTCTTTTGTAGGTACATGTTCGGCCACCTCATGGGAGCTGATTTAAAGCTAGAATTGGAGTCAATAAGATGACTCGGGAGATCATGAAGAACAAATGATAAAAAGTTGTCAGCTGACCTCCGAGCTCATAGCTCACTTGAGCTGGACTTTTGAGCTAGCTAGAGACTTCATTTCAGCTGGAGAGTTGCACCATTATCTTCACCACATAGAGCACTACAAATATGGTCTAGGTCGAATTTTATGAATTCGTACCTTTCCGCGAAGAGTTGCCATTCCGAGAAGTGCCTTTCCACAAGGAGCTGTCCTATGACTTGTACACATGTCCTTCATCTATGGCCAACTCAAATTCAGCTAAAACTCATGGGAAGTAGCTCAAATGATGAAAGGTTGTTTCACACAAATGTGACTTTTCATAATTAGTTGCTGCCCCATTGATGCCATGTAACCTAGACACATGTTTGATGACAAATCACGCCTAAGTTGCTGTTCATCTTCACGCCATGGAGGAGTCCACGCCTTAAGCATTCTACACCATCCATGTGAGTGCCACATGACCAGCCACCCATGTGCTTTGCATGTGAATGAATTAGGCGCCAGAATTAAAAGGCTTCTATCTGTTCGGCCTAAACATCATCATGCTTCAAGTTGGCGCCAAGATGAAGAGTTATGGGAACCATTCGGCCAAAGACATCTCCCCTCATCCAAGCATCATTTATTTTCGTTTTAAGACATGTATTTTGCCGAAAAGGCATGTATTTATTCAGCCAAGCCTTTACAAATCTATAAATAGGCTTTGGCATTCATTTGTAAACTCAACCCTTTGATCAATTAAAAATCCTTTGTGAGATTATTCTCTCTTCAAGTTCTTTTTAGAACTATATCGATTAAGCAAGCCTTTCTAAAGCTTGTGGCGTCATTCATTCACCTTGATACTTCTGGTTCCTAGTTTAAATAACTAGAGGGCCAAAGTCCTTTCATACCATCCCTTATAAAACTTATAAGAAACGGGTCTTTGCTGCTTTATAGCATTGGTTCCTTATTAGTTTTATAAGAAACAATCTGTCCATCACCATTATCACGCCTATATCTTCACCATATTCCATCACCATATCACGCCTATATTATCACCAACTTATAAATTTCCATTTCTTCATCTTTGAATTATCCTTCATCCTCAACAAGGCATTCGTCCATCACCACCAATGGAGGTCGAATCCATCATCACTTGAAGGATCATTCTACAACACTTCCGTAGCCCTTCTTGATAACATTCCTTTCTATTTATATTTTTTCCAATTCCATTCACTTTTAATTTCTTAATTATCATATTAATTAAACAATTCTTCTTCTTTTAGGCAGATTACTTTTCAATTCAAGGTGTAGCATTTGGTGTCTCTCCTAGATCGAGAAATAACAAGGTTGCCATCTTCTCCATTATAAAAGAAGCCTGGTTAGCCTTACATCAAGTGATAATCAGAGCTTTGGTGGATTGACATTCAAAGTGCTACAACAAAAAGCAACGAGAAATAATAAAAGAAAAAAAAAAGAAAAGACTCCTACAACAAATTTGGAGTGCAAAAGAATGAAAAGAAAAAGAAGAATAAAAAAACAAAGAAAAAGTGAAGAAAAATTGCAAATACACTCAAAGAGAAGCACAATACAATCTGCCCCAACATCAAACGTGAAGGAGGTGTCCTTGTTGTTTCTTGTGAAGGAAGATAGTAAGTGTTGCAACTTGAGTTGTAAGTTATCTTCACTTATTTACTATTTCATTTCATTTTTCTTTCATCTTTTCTTATTCCATTACCTTATCATCTTTCTTAACCTTTTCTAGCCTATCCTTTATCATATACCCTAACCATTTCTAAACTGACGCACAAACTAAAGAAACTTGCTAAATCTTGAGTTAGTTCTTAAAAAGGACCCACAAGAGAGAATCGAGCGGTAAAAGGCAAACGAGAGGGTAAGATCAGAAAGGGGATCAGAAAAATCCAAGGATCATATCCCCGAGTGTAAACACGAGAGTGAGTGGAGTGCAATCTGAATTTTCTTTGAGAGATCACGTGAGGTTTTTGTGAGTGTGCTGGTAAGGTTTTAATTTATTCATTTATTTTACTAACCATGTCACGAGAATTGTTTGATTTCCATTCAGTTACGAGATAAGCTTTTGTTATCAAAAAGGCTTTAAGCACTCAAATCATAGAAGATGACCAAAGAGAAAACATATTCCATACTCGTTGTCATGTAAACAACAAAGTTTGTTTTATGATCATCGATGGAGGAAGTTGTACGAATGTTGCAAGCACTCTTATGGTGGAAAAACTTGGCTTGAAGACTTCTAAGCATCCAAATCCATATAAACTTCAATGGTTAAATGATGGTGGGGAAGTAAGAATCACCAAACAAGTTGTCATTCCATTCTCAATTGGAAAATATCAAGATGAAGTCCTTTGTGATATTGTACCAATGGATGCTGGACATATACTTTTGGGAAGACCATGGTAATTCGACCGACGAGCAATCCATGATGGTTTTACCAATAGATATACTATCATTCATAATGATAAGAAATTCACTTTGACGCAACTATCTCCTAGTCAAGTGAATGAAGATCAAATTCATTTGAAGAAAAGCATGGAGTCAATCAAAAATAATGAAAAAGAAATGACTAAAGCATTGAACATATATGCTGGAAAAAAGGAGATTCGAAAACAATTGTTGTCATATAAGGCTTTAATTGTACTAATGTACAAGGAAAGTCTACTTTTAACTAATCTCCAAGAAGGTTTGCCTTCTTCTGTTGTTTCTCTTTTACAGGAATTCGAAGCAATGTTTCCAAGAGATATACCAAGAGGACTTCCACCTCTTCGAGGAATTGAACATCAAATCGATTTCATTCCTGGTGCCACCATACCAAACAAACCAGCCTATAGAAGTAATCCGGAAGAAACAAAGGAACTTCAAAAACAAGTTGGTGAGTTAATGGAAAAGGGGTACATTCGAGAAAGCCTAAGTCCATGTGATGTTCTTGTTTTGCTTGTACCAAAGAAGGATGGTTCATGGAGAATGTGCGTAGATTGCCGAGCAGTTAATCAGATCACTGTCAAATACCGACATCCAATTCCAAAGCTTGACGATATGCTGAATGAACTAAGTGGTGCCACCATCTTCTCCAAAATTGATCATAAAAGTGGATATCATCAGATTAGGATGCGAGAGTTGAATGGCAAAGTGCTTTCAAAACAAAGCAAGGATTGTACGAATGGTTGGTTATGCCCTTTGGACTAACCAATGCACCTAGTACTTTCATTAGGTTAATGAACCATGTACTTCGGGCTTTTATTGGTAAGTTTTGTGTGGTATATTTCGATGATATTTTGATTTATAGCCATACTTTGGATGATCATGTGCAACATTTGAGGTCAGTACTTGAAACTCTCCAAAAAGAGGAATTTTATGCTAACCTTCAAAAATGTTCTTTTTGCACTAACAAGCTTACATTCTTAGGATTTATTGTAAGTTCACAGGGACTTGAAGTAGACCCAGAAAAGATTAAAGCAATTCAGGACTGGCCAAGACCTACATCAATAAGCCAAGTCAGAAGTTCTCATGGACTTGCAAGTTTTTACCGGAGATTTGTGCCCAATTTTAGTTCTATTGCCTCTCCCTTAACTGGGGTAATTAAAAAGAATTCTACCTTTGAATGGGGCAAAGAACAAGAAGAAGCATTCACGGCCATCAAGGAATGGTTGACTAAAGCACCGCTTCTGGTACTTCCTAATTTCGATAAAACTTTTGAAATAGAATGTGATGCTTCTGGAATTGGTATAGGTGCCGTTTTGACTCAAGAGGGACGACCAGTTGCATACTTTAGTGAAAAGTTAAGTAGTGCTTCACTAAACTACCCTATTTATGACAAAGAGATGTATTCTCTTATAAGGGCATTAGAGACGTGGCAACACTATCTATGGCCCAAGGAATTTGTCATTCATACTGATCACGAGGCATTGAAGCATATTAAAAGCCAACACAAACTCAACAAACGACATGCCAAGTGGATAGAATTTCTTGAGTCCTTTCCATACGTCATTCACTACAAGAAAGGTAAAGAGAATGTTGTTGCAGATGCCCTTTCACGAAGGTATGTTCTTCTTAACACCTTAAACTCTAAGTTACTTGGTTTTTCTTTCCTTAAAGATTACTATACTAATGATCATGATTTTGGAGAGAAATACAAGTCTTGTGAAAAGGGTGCAGTGGAGAAATTCTATAGACATGATGGGTACCTATTCAAGGAAGAAAGGTATGTATTCCACAAGGTTCCTTTCGAGAAGTATTGGTACGAGAAGCACGTGAAGGAGGGCTCATGAGACATTTTGGAATCGGTATGACATTGGAAATCTTAAAAGAACATCTCTATTGGCCTAAGATGAATGGGGATGTTGAACGAGTTTGTGATAGATGCATCGTTTGCAAAAAGGCTAAGTCAAAGGTCATGCCTCATGGACTTTACACACCTCTTCCCATTCCTATAGCACCATGGGTTGATATTTCCATTGATTTTGTGATGGGTCTTCCAAAAACAAGAAATGGGTGAGATTCTATATTCGTGGTGGTTGATCGGTTTTCCAAAATGGCCCATTTCATACCATGTCACAAAACCGATGATGCAACCCATGTGGCTAATCTATTCTTCAAAGAAGTTGTGAGATTGCATGGCATACCAAGGACCATTGTTTCTGACCGAGATGTCAAGTTCCTTAACCATTTTTGAAGAACATTATGGAACAAACTTGGAACTAAATTGTTGTTTTCAACAACTTGTCACCCCCAAACTGATGGGAAAACGGAGGTAGTCAACAGAATATTATCAACATTGTTGAGAGCCATCATCAAGAAAAACATAAAGACTTGGGAAGACTGCCTGCCACATGTTGAATTTGCTTACAACTGGTCAGTACATCGGCCACAAAAATTTCACCATTCGAGGTAGTGTATGGGTTCAATCCCTTAACTCCTTTGGACCTTCTTCCTCTACCTCAAGAACAAATGGTTCACAAGGATGGCAAGAACAAGGCTGAGTTCATCAAAAAGTTACATGAACAAGTTTGACACAATATTGAGAGAAGAACAAAGCAGTATAAGCAACAAGCCAATAAGGGACGTAAGCCACTCCATTTGGAAGTTGGAGATTGGGTATGGGTGCATTTGCAAAATGAAAGGTTTCCTACTCAAAGGAAATCTAAGCTTTTACTAAGAGGAGATGGTCCTTTTCAAATCATTGAGAAGATTAATGAAAATGCATACAAGTTAGATCTTCCCAGAGAATACAATGTAAGTGCCACCTTCAATATAGCAGATCTATCTCCAATCAAGGATGATGACAATTTGGGGACAAATCGCATAAAAGAAGGGGGGATGATGTGAGTACACCAACGCCACCTTCAAAGGATATGGAAGTAATGCCACAAGGACCAATAACTTGATCAAGAGCCAAACTTTTTAGGGAAGCTCTTACTACCAAATGCATTAAAACCTTTAAATCATTTAGAAATGCATCCCCAAACAATAGATTATATAATATGTTTTATGTTGACATATAATATAATCTATGAACCACATATTTATATCTTATATTACTTAGCTTATAAATGCTTTCTTTTGTAGGTACATGTTCGGCCACCTCATGGGAGCTGATTTAAAGATAGAATTAGAGTCAATAAGATGACTCGGGAGATCATGAAGAACAAATGATGAAAAGTTGTTAGTTGACCTCCGAGCTCATAGCTCACTTGAGCTGGACTTTTGAGCTAGCTAGAGACTTCATTTCAGTTGGAGAGTTGCACCATCATCTTCACCACATAGAGCACTACAAATATGGTCTAGGTTGAATTTTATAAATTCGTACCTTTCCGCGAAGAGTTGCCATTCCGAGAAGTGCCTTTCCACAAGGAGCTGTCCTATGACTTGTACACATGTCCTTCATCTATGGCCAGCTCAACTTCAGCTCAAACTCATGGGAAGTAGCTCAAATGATGAAAGGTTGTTTAACACAAATGTGACATTTCATAATTAGTTGCTGCCCCATTGATGCCATGTCACCTCGACACATGTTTGATGACAAGTCAGGCCTAAGTTGCTGTTCATCTTCACGCCATGGAGGAGTCCATGCCTTAAGCATTCTACACCATCCATGTGAGTACCACATGACCAGCCACCCATGTGCTTTGCATGTGAATGAATTAGGCGCCAAAATGAAAAGGCTTCTCTCTATTCGGCCTAAACATCAACATGCTTCAAGTTGGCGCCAAGATGAAGAGTTGTGGGAACCATTCGGCCAAAGACATCTCTCCTCATCCAAGCAACATTTATTTTCGTTTTAAGACATGTATTTTGCCGAAAAGGCATGTATTTATTCGGCCAAGCCTTTACAAATCTATAAATAGGCTTTGGCATTCATTTGTAAACTCAACCCTTTGATCAATTAAAAATCCTTTGTGAGATTATTCTCTCTTCAAGTTCTTTTTAGAACTATATCGATTAAGCAAGCCTTTCTAAAGCTTGTGGCGTCATTCCTTCACCTTGATACTTCTGGTTCCTAGTTTAAATAACTAGAGGGTCAAAGTCCTTTCATACCATCCCTTATAAAACTTATAAGAAACGGGTCTTTGCTCCTTTATAGCATTGTTTCATTCTTAGTTTTATAAGATACAATCTGTCCATCACCATTATCACGCCTATATCATCACCATATTCCATCACCATATCACGCCTATATTATCACCAACTTATAAATTTCCATTTCTTCATCTTTGAATTATCCTTCATCCTCAACAAGGCATTCGTCCATCACCACCATTGGAGGCCGAATCCATCATCACTTGAAGGATCATTCTACAACACTTCCATAACCCTTATTGATAACATTCCTTTCCATTTCTATTCTTTCCAATTCCATTCACTTTTAATTTCTTAATTATCATATTAATTAAACAATTCTTCTTCTTTTGTGCAGATTACTTTTCAATTCAAGGTGTAGCATTTGGTGTCTCTCCTAGATCGGGAAATAACAAGGTTGCCATCTTCTCCATTATTGAAGAAGCCTGGTTAGCCTTACATCAGATGTCCTTGAATTATAAGCTTGGGTTGCAATATAGAAAAGAAAGAAATATGATTAATGATAGAATATTAAATGGAAATAATAAGATAATAAATGAATTTAAAGAAAAGGATTAAAGATGGCTACGGAAATATGAATTTGGTATGGTATTGATGAAGGATGTTGATGATGGTTGATGATGAAACAACAATGGCGGTGATGTTGTATCTCAAACACGTCAAAGATGAAATAATGCTAAGGAGCACAATCCCGATCTTCACAAACTTGCTTGAGGGGTGGTGATAGTGTCTTCAACCCACTAGATATCAATCTAGAAATTTTGGAATCAGAAGGAAGGTATGACGCCACAAGTATATGAATTATACTTGCTTAATCGATAAAGTTCATAAAAAAGTTTGAAGAGAAATTAACTCACAAGAGTAATTTTAATATATGAGATGAGATGAGTACAAATGATTACAAGCCTCTCTATTTATAGGAAATGAGAGGGCTTGGCCGAATGATTAGATAGGTATTCAGTTGGTACATGACTCTAGATGGAAGTATATAATGCTTGAGATGAATGGATGGGTCCTTTGGCTTGGTGTTGGTTTGGCTAACCCTTCATGCAGGGGCTTGAGGGTTCGACTAAGGATGGGGAGACATCTCCCTTGGCTGAATGTGCATGCTTGTTCATCTTGGCACCATTTTTATCTCCTTGGCCGAATGGTGATGTGCCTTCACATGTTTGGCGCCAAAGGCTCTCATCTGCATGGCATGTGTGTTGTGGCCGAATAGGCATAGAGCTCTATCTCATGTCCCTTGGTGATTCAAGCCTCCAATGGTTGCAATCTCTTCACCAACGTGCTCCTAGATGAAAAGGAATCTCCATGGACAACATCATTCATGAAAAGTCACAATGTTTGAAAAAGGTGGCCATAGGTGACTTGTAGCATGGTGAATGTTAGGGCAGCACCTTGTGAAAAGGTACTTCTTGAGGGGTAACTATTCACGAAAAGGTACAATTTCACAAATTTTGACTTAGGACATATTTGAAGTGTCCTAAGTGGTGATAATGATGGTGCAGCTCCCCAACTGAAATGAGGTCATCTTGTAGCTCAAATCTTCAGCTCAATCTAGCTATGAGCTCACGGGCCTCCAGACAACTTTTCAGCAATGGGTCCTTATGCTCTCCTAAACGTTCCTATGTGAGTTTCCTTGCTGTTGCATGCTTCATTTAGCTCCAATGTAGCTCCCAAGTGTTGGCCGAATATGCCTACATGCATAACATAAGGAAATAAACTAAGTATATAAACTTATATAATGTGTATATTATAAGAATGTTAACTATAATATATAATAAAAACTTATATCTCACATATTAATGAAATAAGCAAAGTTAGAAAGTTTATTCCCTTGTAAGGTTGGAATAGCCATGATGCTGAATTGGTTCACATCATCATCCCCTTCTTTTAATCGATTTGTCCTGAAATTGAAAGATCTTCTTTTCCTTGAGTCTTTCCATTCAATAAGTACCTTTATGAAAAGGTTTATATCCTTTGAAAGAATGCCTTGGAAGTTCTTGATCTGAAAAGAAAGAAAACTTTCATTAGTAAAAATGTGATTTAACATAATTAAACTTAAGAAATACTTCCTGTTAAATGAATGTTCAAAGTTCATGTCTATTGAAGACATTTGGCCTTGAACGTTGTGCCCTTTTGCATTCCAAAAATCATGTCCCTTTGTTCTTCCATAGATGTATGTGTTGGTTCATGAAAGGTGATGACTCTTGGAATGGTGATATCCTTATAGTCTTTATAAGTCACGTCCCTTTGATAAAAAATCGCCTCCCTTTGCTTGTCATTATTCGCACCTCTTGGCCATTTAAAGGCCACGTCCTTTAGTCCTCCAAATTGATGAATTGTGTTGCTTGGATCATCCTGCAAGTCAAAGGAAATTCCTGCATTGTTAAGGTTAGAAAAATCTTCATCATCCTTGCGTCTTGTCAATAAACATCTTTGTAACAAGTACTTAGATGTATAAGCACTTGGTTTTGGACTAGTTTCCTCCTGGTTTGACTTCGATTTTCCTTTCCTCATGGCCTCAACACTTTGTTTCATATTTATTTGATCAATTTAGACTTCCTTAGATGTCAAAGGGGTTAGGATAATCTTCTTCCCTCCATGGTTGAACGAATATTGATTGGTAAAATAATCATGGATGGTCCTCTTATCATATTGCCATAGCCTTCCAAGGAGTAGATGGCTAGCATGCATAGGGACAACATCGCACATAACCTCGTCCTTGTACTTCCTAATTGAAAAATGAACCATCACCTATTTGTTGACATTAAGTTCTCCTTGTTCATTAAGCCATTGTAGTTTGTAGGGATTTGGATGCTTCAACGTTTTCAATATTAATTTCTCTACCATGATGGTGCTGGAAACATTAGTACAACTCCCACCGTCTATGATCATGAAACACACATTTTTATTCACATGGCATCGGGTGTGAAAGATGTTTTCCCGTTGTGCATTGTCTTCTACCACTTGAGTACTTAGACTTCTTTTTACCACTAAGGCTTCGGCTTCCATGGGAGCACCAATTTCAGCTTCTTTCTCAACTTCTATTGGTGGTGCTTATTCTTCTTCATGGTCAGATTCAATCTCACCATTTCCAAGTAGTAACATGGTGTTTCGGTTGGGACATTGTGTGGATACATGCCCCCTCCCAAGACATTTAAAGCACCGGATGTCTCTTGTTCGTTAAGGGGTCTCTTTTCCTTGAATATCCTTGCTGAGTTGGGGAGCACTTGATGATTCAACCTTTTCCTTGGTAGGAGTAGTAGTAGACTTCTTCAAATTGTTGGGACTCCATCTTGAAGGTGTAGTCATGGTAGTACAAGATATAGATCTCCTCCGTAATTTCCTCTCTATTTTTATAGCCATTTGCACCATTTCATCAAGTTCTATGTAATGGTACAACTCTAGTGTGTTGGCAATCTTGGGATTGAGTTCGGAAAGAAATCTAGCCATGGTTGTTTCACGATCGTCCTCAATATTGAATCAGATCATTACCACTTCCATCTTCTTGTAGTAATCCTCCACACTTCGTTGGCCTTGTTTAAGGTTCTGCAATTTTTGAAACATGTCCCGGTTATAATGAGTAGGAATGAAACGTTTACGCATGATGCCTTTCATTTCGAGCCTTGTTGAGATTGGTCCTTATCCATTCCTTCTCTGGTTAATAGTAAGTTGATCCCACCATATCAAAGCATAATCGACAAACTACATGGCTGCCAATCTCAATTTCTTGAGTTTGGAATAGTTGTGGCAACTAAAAACATGTTCCACCTTGCTTTCCCATTCAAGATAGGCTTCAAGATCAGTTTTCCCTTGGAATTGAGGAATTTTGATTTTGATGTTGCTCATATTATCATCAATATTGGCATGTCTGTGTCCTTGTATCAATGCTGGTTCTTCATCATCATAAGGGTCTAGGACATCATTTTCTGGAAGAGGTTGTTGCCTCCGAGGAGTACCATTGTTCCGAGCCTGGGGTTGATCTTGTCTTTGGTCTATTGTTTCATGAAGAGCATCAAATTCTGTCCGAAACATTCTCATCATTTCTCCAATCAGTGCTTGCATTTACAAGTTTGGTTGAGCTGCATTTCCCTTAGAACTTTGAGTCATGGTTAGTAGATATATAAAACAAAAAGTAAACCTTACTTGCACACTCACAAAGCCTCTCAAAATTCACTCCAAAGAAATGATAAGATCACTCCACTCAACACTCCTGTTTACCCTCGGGAATATATCTTGGCTTTTAACAATTCCCCTTCTGATCTCACTCTCTCAATTTGCTTTTTTTCACTCAATTTATCTTGCTAAGTCCTTTGAAGAACTTTCGCAAGATTAGAACAAGTTAATTCTTTTCCTTGTGTGCGCCGGCTGCAAATGGGTTAGGGTAGAATGAATAAGAATAAATGGAAAAGTAGAAGAAAATATTTAAGGTATTAAAAGAAGGAAATGGTTGAAGACATGGAAAATGAAAGGATGGAAAATGAAGAGGTGACTTACAATTCAAGAAATAACACTTTGATGTAAGGCCAACCAGGCTTTTTCAATAATGGAGAAGTTGGCAACCTTGTTGTTTCCCGATCTAGGAGAGACACCAAAATGCTACACTTTGAATTGATAAGTAATCTGGAAAAATTAAAGAAATAAATGATTAAGATGAAAACATAAATAAGAAATGGAAGAAGAAAGGAAATGATAAGAATTGAAATGGATAGAAATGTTATCAAAGATGGGTTACGAAAGTGTGTTGAATTATCCTTCAAATATTGATGTATTCAGCCACCATTGGTGATGATGCACGTGATTCTTGATGAATGTTGATGGATAATCCAATGGTTAAGGAATGGTGATGAATATGGTAATGGGATGGTGATAGAGTTGGCATGAAAATGAAGGATAATGGTGAAGGAAATAGTATCTTATAAAACTAAGAAGGAACCAATGTTATAAAGAATAAAAACCCGTTTCTTATAAGTTTTATAAGGGATGGTAGCAATGACTTTGACCCACTAGTTATATGAACTAGGAACCAGAAGTATCAAGGAAGGGATTGACGCCACAAACATTAGAAAAGCTTGCTTAATCGATATAGTTCTAAAAAGAACTTGAAGAGAGAATAATCTCACAAGAGTTTTAATTTATCAAAGGGTTCTCTTACAATGTAAATAGCCTAGCCAATTATAGTTTTCAAAGGGTTTAGGCCGAATAGACACATGATGGTTCGGATAAGGTTAAAACCCTTTGAAAACACATGATTTTTAATGAAAATACATAATTTTAATGAAGATAAATGCTCTTGGCCGAATGGTTATGTGTTGGTTCAGCCCTAAGGATGTTTTGAATGCATTTGGAAGTTATTTGGGCGCTAAAATGAAGAGGAAAAAGTCTTTGGCCGAATAGGAAGCATCCCTTGGTGTTTTGGCATCAATTTGATGTCACATGGAGTGCACATGCTTAAATGATGCACATGGAAGCCTACTTGAACGCACATGGGTCTTCTTGCAAGGCTTTGGTGAGGTTGCAACCATATGATGATGTCTTGAAGTCCATGGAATGAAGATATGCAGCAACTAAGCGTGACTTAGCTTCCAACATGCATCTAGGTGTCATGGTCTTCAATCGGCAGCAACTTGTCATGAAAGGTCACATGTGTAGAAGGTAACCTTTCATCATTTGAGCTAATTCCCATATGTATGAGCTGAAGATAACCTGGTCATAGGTGAATTACATGAAGATGAGTCTTTGGCCAGCTCCTTGTGAAAAGACACCTCTTGGAATGACAACTCTTCGCGAAAAGGTATGAATCAACAAAAATTAACCTTGACCATATTTGAAGTACTCTGTGTGGTGATGATGATGGTGTAACTCTCCAGCTGAAATGAGGTCTCCAGCTAGCTCAAAAGTCCAGCTCAAGTCAGCTATGAGCTCGGGGGTTAGCTAACAACATTTTACCATTTGTTTTTCATGATCTCCCGAGTCATCCTATGTAAGTTTTCCTAGCTCCTTATCCTTAGTTAAGCTCAAATTTAGCTCCCATCATGTGGTCGCCTATGCACCTACAAAAGAAAGTATAATATAAGCTAATTATTAAAAGTAAATAACTTATATTATAAATATGTGAACTATGATTATAATAATAATAACTCATGCATCATATGATTATAAATGAATATTATTATTATAACTATAGATTATATGCTTGAATATCAATCAATGATGCAAACCATAGGACATGTTATGATAATTCAAGTATAGTATAATATGCCAATGTATGCTCATAATAATAGATAATGCATAAAAGAGTAAATATAAGATAAAGTAAGGTAGAACTCCCTTAGAACCATCTTTGAATAACATCCATGGTGTGATCAAGTCATTGAAAAAATTGGAGCTAGACAGGATCACATCATAATCCCCTTCTTTTAGGCGATTTGTCCTCAAATCGAAGTAGCTTCTCATTGAATACTTTCTTGATGTAGGAAGGATGGAATCATTATGTTCTCCTTGAGAAGATTCTCCCCATGAAATGTTCAACCTCATTGTTCCATCTCATTTGTGTTTCTCTTGGAGTCCTCCTTGATGTCCTTTGGAAACATCATATCCTTAACCGATGAAGAATGTCTTTTGGTGAATCTATTGACTTGAAACAACACATCCTTTGGAGAAGGTATATAACTCTTCGTCTTCTTCCTTTGGATCATCATGATGGTTGGTGAAGAGTCTTAACCCTTGAAATCCTTTAAGTAGGTAGATCACGTCAACTCTTTGGTATTGTTTTGAAACATCATGTCCTTTTGTAAAGACACTAGTTTCTTGAACGCCTCCTTGGTGTTGTTTGTAACCAACATGTCCTTTAGTGTAGGGATATGTCTTTTGAACTTTGCCTGGATTCAAAATATCATATTCATTAGTGAAGAGACTTATCCTTTGATCTACTACTTGGCTCGAAACATTATGTCTTTTGGAAAATGTACTTATCCCTTCAGCTTCTGTTTGGTTATGGTTGGAAACATCATGTACTTTTTCCTTTGTATCTTTCCAAATGATCAGCTTTGTTTCAATGGAAACAACTATTAAAGATCTAGGTATTATAGGAACAAATTTTGAATCATCTTTTTTGTTTCTTCTCATCTTCCGATGCAACTCTTTCTCAAACTTATGTCTTCTTTCATTTCCTATAACCACAATCAGAGTAGTAGAAAACAAAAACAATTCCAAAAGAGTAGAGAAAACAAACCCATTAATGCTTATGAATGGATGTGAATGCTTATTCATGATGGACATTGTATTGGTTCATCCTTTGAAGTACTTTCATTATCCTGCATCAAAGAAAAATCAAGAATAGGAGAAAAGAATCGTTAGATAAAATCAGTTGTTTATCCTTCTTGTCTCCAAATTCATTCTTTCCAATTTTCTCATTTGCAACCACAAGGTTTTGTTCGACTTCAAAATGCTTTTCTTCATCTGAATTTTCCTCTAAATGTTCTTCTTCAATTGCATTAAGTTTCTCTTTCCTTGCTTTAACACTCATTTTCAAATGATTTTGATCTTCATTCACTTGACTAGGAGAAAGTGGCGTCAAAAGGAATTTCTTGCCATTATGGGTTATAGTATATATGTTTGTAAACTCATCATGGATTGCTAATCTGTCGAATTGCCACGGTCTTCCCAAAAGTATATGTCCAACATCCATTGGTATAACATCACAAAGGACTTCATCTTGGTATTTGCCAATTGAGAACGGAATGACAACTTGCTTTGTGACTGTTACTTCTCCTCCGTCATTCAACCATTGAAGTTTGTATGGCTTTGGTGTTTGGATGTCTTTAAGCCAAGCCTTTTTACCATAAGGGTACTTGCAACGTTCGTACAACTCCCTCCATCGATGATCATGAAACAAACTTTGTTGTGTGCATGACAAAGAGTATGGAAGATGTTTTCTCTTTGATCATCCTCTATGATTTGAGTGTTTAATTTTTTTAATGACAATAACTTGTCTTGAAGCTGTATGGAAATTAAGCTATTCTTGTGAAATGGTTAGTGAAATAAAATAAATTGAAACCTTACTAGCACACTCACAAAAGCCTCACTTGATCACTCCAAAGAAAGTTCATATTGCACTCCACTCACATTCGTGTTTGCACTCGGGGATATGTTCCTTGGCTTTTTCGATCCCCCTTGTGATCTCACCCTATCTTTTGCCTTTTTTCGCTCGATACTCTCTTGTGGATCCTTTTAAAGAACTAACTCAAGATTGAGCAAGTTTCTTAGTTTATGCGTCGGCTTAAAAGAAATGGTTAGGTATATAAATGGTTATGATAGGGTAGGATAGAAAAAGGTTAAGAAAAGAATATGGTAATGAAATAAGAAAAGATGAAATAATAAAGAAATGAAATAGTAAGAAAGTGAAGATAACTTACAACTCAAGTTGCAACGCTTACTATCTTCCTTCACAAGAAACAACAAGGATACCTCCTTCTAGTTTGTTGTTGGGCAGATTATTTTGTGCTTCTCTTTAAGTGTACTTTGAAACTTTCTTCAGTTTCATTTTTCTTTGAATTTTTTTTGCACTCCAAATTTGTTGTAGGAGTGTTTTCTTTTCTTTTTGTTTTGTTTTGTTGCTTTTGTTGCAGCACTTGATTGTTAATCCACCAAAAGCTCTGATTACCGCTTGATGTAAGGCTAACCAGGCTTCGTCAATAATGGAGAAGTTGGCAACCTTATTGTTTCCCGATCTAGGAGAGACACCAAATGCTACACTTTGAATTGATAAGTAATTTACAAAAATTAAAGAAAGAAATGATTAAGATGGAAACATAAATAAGAAATGGAAGAAGAAAGGAAATGATAAGAATTGAAATGGATAGTAATGTTATCAAAGATGGGATGCGGAAGTGTGTTGAATTATCCTTCAAATGTTGATGAATTCAGCCACCATTGGTGATGATGCACATGCTTCTTGATGAATGTTGATGGATAATTCAATGGTTTAGGAATGGTGATGAATATGGTAATGGGATAGTGATAGAGTTGGCGTGAAAGTGATGGATAATGGTGAAGGAAATAGTATCTTATAAAACTAAGAAGGAACCAATGTTATAAAGAACAAAGACCCATTTCTTATAAGTTTTATAAGGGATGGTAGCAATGACTTTGACCCACTAGTTATATGAACTAGGAACCAGAAGTATCAAGGAAGGGATTGACGCCACAAACTTTAGAAAAGCTTGCTTAATCGATATAGTTCTAAAAAGAACTTGAAGAGAGAATAATCTCACAAGAGTTTTAATTTATCAAAGGGTTCTCTTACAATGTAAATAGTCTAGCCTATTTATAGTTTTCAAAGGGTTTAGGCCGAATACACACATGATGGTTCGGCTAAGGTTAAAACCCCTTTGAAAACACATGATTTTTAATGAAAATACATAATTTTAATGAAGATAAATCCTCTTGGCCGAATGGTTATGTGTTGGTTCGGCCCTAAGGATGTTTTGAATGCATTTGGAAGTTATTTGGGCACCAAAATGAAGAGGAAAAAGTCTTTGGCCGAATAGGAAGCATCCCTTGGTGTTTTGGCGCCAATTTGATGTCACATGGAGTGCACATGCTTGAATGATGCACATGGCAGCCTACTTGAATGCACATGGGTCTTCTTGCAAGGATTTGGTGAGGTTGCAACCATAGGATGATGTCTTGAAGTCCATTGAATGAAGATAGGCAGTAACTAGGATTGATTTAGCTTTCAATATGCATCTAGGTGTCATGGTCCTCAATGGGCAGTAATTTGTCATGAAATGTCACATGTGTAGAAGGTAACCTTTCATCATTTGAGCTACTTCCCATGTGTATGATCTGAAGTTGAGCTGGTCATATGTGAATTACATGAAGATGAGTCTTTGGCCAGCTCCTTGTGAAAAGGCACCTCTTGGAATGGTAACTCTTCGCGAAAAGGTACAAATCCACAAAAATTGACCTTGACCGTATTTGAAGTACTCTGTGTGGTGGTTGTGATGGTGCAACTCTCCAGCTGAAATGAGGTCTCTAGCTAGCTCAAAAGTCCAGTTCAAGTCAACTATGAGCTTGGGGGTCAGCTGACAACTTTTCACCATTTGTATTAAAAGTATAAAATAAAGATGTGAACTATGATTATAATAATAACTCATGCATCATATGATAATAAATGAATATTATTATTATAACTATAGATTATATGCTTGAATATCAATCAATGATGCAATCCATAGGACATAATGATTGAATGCACATGTTATGATAATTCAAGTATAGTATAATATGCCAATGTATGCTAATAATAATAGATAATGCATAAAAGAGTAAATATAAGATAAAGTAAGGTAGAACTCCCTTAGAACCAGCTTTGACTAACATCCATGGTGTGATCAAGTCATGAAAAAAATTGGAGCTAGACAGGATCACATCATCCTCCCCTTCTTTTAGGCGATTTGTCCTCAAATCGAAGTAGCTTCTCATTGAAGACCTTCTTGATGTATGAAGGATGGAATCATTATGTTCTCTTTGAGAAGATTCTCCCAATGAAATGTTCAACCTCATTGTTTCATCTCGTTTGTGTTGCTCTTGAAGTCCTCCTTGATGTCTTTTGGAAACATCATATCCTTCACTGATGAAGAATGTTGATGTAAGGCTCTTCTGATGCCTTATCAAATTGATTGTGGATCTAGGTAGGAAGCAAAACAACCTGCAAAGTGAATGGCTCAAAACAGAACGGTTAAGGTATGTAAACGTATGGTGAATGGGTGGGCTGTTTAAAATGAGAGATGGAAGCGGAAGATGGTTGATATGGCTATGGTTATGGCGATGAAACAAAAGGGATGGTAGTGAGGATAGTATCTTGAAAAAGACTCAAAGAATAACCAATGCTATATAGAGCAAAGACCCGGACTTTATATTGCTTCTTCAAGGGGTGCTGATAAGTACTTTGACCCACTAGTTATATGAACTAGGAACCAGAAGTATCAAGATGAAAGAAAGGGGTTGACGCCACAAGTATAAAATATACTTGATAAGTCGATAAAAGTCACCATGACTTAAGGAAGAGAATAATCTCACTTTAATTAAACAAAAGGTCTGATTACAAATGATGAATACTTTCCTATTTATAGGAAATGGAGAGACGTGGCTGAATAATTACAAGGAGATTCGGCCAGCCTTGTGCCTTCCTAAAATGACATAATTTAATTCATAAATAACTTGAATAAATAGGTGCTGGGTCGGTTGAAGAGTAGGGGTATGTCTCATGGCCGAATAGCACTTGAAACCCTTCAAGTTGGTGCCAAATTGGAGGAGTAATGGTTTTTGGCCGAATGGATAAATGGCCATTCATCTTGGTGCCTAAATGAACCATATGCAAGGCATATGGGGCTGATCACATGAAAAACACATGGCTTGGCCTAATAGGGAGAGAACTCTTCATCTTGGCGCCTAAATGATCCACATGCAAGGCACATGGGGGCTGGTCATATGCAAGGCACATGGGTGTTCTAGGAAGCCTTGTGGTGCAGCCTTGTGCATGGAATGATGGCTGGTCATGCTCTCTCTCTCTTGGGCGTGCATGTATCTCCTTCAAGCTAGCTTGAGTTGTGGAGCTAGCTAGCAAACATGGGCAGTTTGTGAACAAGCTTCCTAGCTAAGTCCTTATGAGCTCCTCAACATTATGTTCAGCTACATTCAGCTACCTTTGACATTACTTTTGGCAACTCAGCTCCAAATAGTCCAACTAGCTAAGTTTAGCTAGCCTTAAGCTCCTCCAGCTGAATCGAGCTTCCCTTAGTATTTCATGAGCTGCCTTGTACTTTGTAAGCTATTTGTGAGCTGCATATGATGTCCAAATCATTCACCAATCTACCTCAATGTGCATCATGCTCCAATGTACCTACATCTGCAAGGAAACAAGGTAAGTCCATGATATTGAGCTAAGATGAGCTAAATACCTTGCTGCCATGTTTGATTATGGTAATGTGAGCTAAGTTTGAAGGTTATGAGCTAATTATATCATCTCAAAATATGTGTAAGATAATGCATGAAGCTTAAGAGCTAATATGAATGCATATGAACTAATGAAATGATTTATAATGATGCTACCTTGATGTATATATGATAATCATGCTTAATATGATTATAAGACTATCCTAACATGCTTATAACATTGTGTATCAATCATAAAGATATGAGTATATGTTGTATGCATGAATATCATATAACATGGTATTCATAAATGATAAATGGAAACATGTAATAATAATATCCTAAGAAATGATATGTAATCATAGCATATATTTGAATAATATGAAAAACATGATCAAATAAGCATAGGATGGAAATAATAATATGATAATTTATACTAATATGTGAATGCATGCTTATGATAGAATAGAATGTATAAATGATATAGTATAAGATAGGGTAATTAAGAACTCCCTTAGAAACAGATTTGAAGAACATCCATGGTGTGTTCAAGTCATGGAGAAAGTTGGAGCTAGTTTGGATCGTATCAAATATCTTTTGGTTAGTCTTTTTACCTGAAACAACACATTCTTTGGAGAAGGTATATAACTCTTTGTCTTCTTCCTTTGGATCATCATGATGGTTGGTGAAGAGTCTTAAATCTTGAAATCCTTCAAGTAAGTAGATCACGTCAACTCCTTGGTATTGTTTTGAAACATCATGTCCTTTTGTAAAGACACTAGTTTCTTGAACGCCTCCTTGGTGTTGTTTGTAACCAACATGTCCTTTAGTGTAGGGATATGTCTTTTGAACTTTGTCAGGATTCAAAAATCATATTCATTGGTGAAGAGACTTATCCTTTGATCTACTACTTGGCTCGAAGCATTATATCTTTGTGAAAAGGTACTTATCCCTTCAGCTCCTCTTTGGTGATGGTTGGAAACATCATGTGCTTTTGCCTTTGTATCTTTCCAAATGATCACATTTTTTTCAATGGAAACAACCATTAAAGATGATGTAAAGCTCTTCTGATGCCTTAACAAATTGATTGTGGATCTAGGAAGGAAACAAAACAACCTGCAAAGTGAATGGCTCAAAACATAATGGTTAAGGGTGGTAAACGTATGGGTGATTAGGTGGGCTGTTTAATTAAGAGATGGAAGCGGAAGATGGTTGATATGGCTATGGTTATGGTTTATGAAACAAAGGGATGGTTGTGAGGATAGTATCTTAAAGAAGACTCAAAGAAGAACCAATGCTATATAGAGCAAAGACCCAGCCTTTATATTGATTCTTTAAGGGGTGGTATGAAGTACTTTGACCCACTAGTTATAAAGAACTAGGAACCAGAAGTATCAAGATGAAAAGAAAGGGGTTGACGCCACAAGTATAAATTATACTTGATAAGTCGATAAAAGTCACCAGAACTTAAGGAAGAGAATAATCTCACTTTAATTAAACAAAAGGTCTGGTTACAATTAAAATATAATGGCCTATTTATAGTTTTTGAAGGGACTTGGCCGAATAGGTACATGTTGGTTCGGCCAGCCCTTGTACCTTCCTAAAATGACATGATTTTTAATGAAAAAACAAGACTTTAATGAAAATACATGCTCTTGTTATGTGTTGGTTCGGCCCTAAGGATGATTTGAATGCAATTGGAAGTTATTTGGGCGCCAAAATGAAGAGGAAAGAGTCTTTGGCCGAATAGGAAGCATCCCTTGGTGTTTTGGCACCAATTTGATGTCATATGAAGTGCACATGTTTGAATGATGCACATGACAGCCTACATGAATGCACATGGGTCTTCCTGCTATGCTTTGATGAGGTTGAAACCATATGATGAGGTCTTGAAGTCCATGGAATGAAGATAGGCAACAACTAGGCATGAATTAGCTTCCAATGTGTATCTAGATGACATGGCATCCATTGGGCAGCCTAGAGATGAACTAGCTTCAAGGTAAGCTAGATGAGTGTCCTGGTAGCTAACTAGGTGAGTTATAGCTTGATAAACTCAAGCTAGTTAGCTTTGGTCTTCTCAGCTCCTCAGCTACTCTCCCAGCTACTTCCAGCTACCTTTAGTCCACTTTTCAGCACTTTGGTCCAAAGCTCTCTTCCAGCTAAGTTCAGCTACATGCTAGCTCCTCCAGCTAAGTTGAGCTTTCCTTAGTGTTCCACGAGCTGCGATGATATTTGTGAGCTGCATATGACATCCAAATGCTCTACCAAGCTGCCTCTTCGTGCATCACACTCCAATGTACCTATATGTGCAAGGAAACAAGATAAGTACATGATATTGAGCTGTTATGAGCTAAATGCCTTGCTTCCATGTATGATTATGGTGATGTGAGCTATGTTTGAAGGTCATGAGCTAATTATATCATCTCAAAGTATGTGTAAGATAATGCATGAAGCTTAAGAGTTAATATGAATGCATATGAACTAATGAAATGATTTATAATGATGCTGCCTTAATGTATATATGATAATCATGCTTAATATGATTATAAGACTATCCTAATATGCTTATAACATTGTGTATCAATCATAAAGATAGGCTATATGTTGTATGCATGAATATCATATAACATGGTATTCATAAATGATAAATGGAAACATGTAATAATAATATCCTAAGAAATGATATGTAATCATAGCATATATTTGAATAATATGAAAAACATGATCAAATAAGCATATGATGGAAATAATAATATGATAATTTATACTAATATGTGAATGCATGCTTATGATAGAATAGAATGTATAAATGATATAGTATAAGATAGGGTAATTAAGAACTCCCTTAGAAACAGATTTGAAGAACATCCATGGTGTGTTCAAGTCATGGAGAAAGTTGGAGCTAGTTTGGATCGTATCAAATATCTTTTGGTTAGTCTTTTTACCTGAAACAACACATTCTTTGGAGAAGGTATATAACTCTTTGTCTTCTTCCTTTGGATCATCATGATGGTTGGTGAAGAGTCTTAAATCTTGAAATCCTTCAAGTAAGTAGATCACGTCAACTCCTTGGTATTGTTTTGAAACATCATGTCCTTTTGTAAAGACACTAGTTTCTTGAACGCCTCCTTGGTGTTGTTTGTAACCAACATGTCCTTTAGTGTAGGGATATGTCTTTTGAACTTTGTCAGGATTCAAAAATCATATTCATTGGTGAAGAGACTTATCCTTTGATCTACTACTTGGCTCGAAGCATTATATCTTTGTGAAAAGGTACTTATCCCTTCAGCTCCTCTTTGGTGATGGTTGGAAACATCATGTGCTTTTGCCTTTGTATCTTTCCAAATGATCACATTTTTTTCAATGGAAACAACCATTAAAGATGATGTAAAGCTCTTCTGATGCCTTAACAAATTGATTGTGGATCTAGGAAGGAAACAAACAACCTGCAAAGTGAATGGCTCAAAACATAATGGTTAAGGGTGGTAAACGTATGGGTGATTAGGTGGGCTGTTTAATTAAGAGATGGAAGCGGAAGATGGTTGATATGGCTATGGTTATGGTTTATGAAACAAAGGGATGGTTGTGAGGATAGTATCTTAAAGAAGACTCAAAGAAGAACCAATGCTATATAGAGCAAAGACCCAGCCTTTATATTGATTCTTTAAGGGGTGGTATGAAGTACTTTGACCCACTAGTTATAAAGAACTAGGAACCAGAAGTATCAAGATGAAAAGAAAGGGGTTGACGCCACAAGTATAAATTATACTTGATAAGTCGATAAAAGTCACCAGAACTTAAGGAAGAGAATAATCTCACTTTAATTAAACAAAAGGTCTGGTTACAATTAAAATATAATGGCCTATTTATAGTTTTTGAAGGGACTTGGCCGAATAGGTACATGTTGGTTCGGCCAGCCCTTGTACCTTCCTAAAATGACATGATTTTTAATGAAAAAACAAGACTTTAATGAAAATACATGCTCTTGTTATGTGTTGGTTCGGCCCTAAGGATGATTTGAATGCAATTGGAAGTTATTTGGGCGCCAAAATGAAGAGGAAAGAGTCTTTGGCCGAATAGGAAGCATCCCTTGGTGTTTTGGCACCAATTTGATGTCATATGAAGTGCACATGTTTGAATGATGCACATGACAGCCTACATGAATGCACATGGGTCTTCCTGCTATGCTTTGATGAGGTTGAAACCATATGATGAGGTCTTGAAGTCCATGGAATGAAGATAGGCAACAACTAGGCATGAATTAGCTTCCAATGTGTATCTAGATGACATGGCATCCATTGGGCAGCCTAGAGATGAACTAGCTTCAAGGTAAGCTAGATGAGTGTCCTGGTAGCTAACTAGGTGAGTTATAGCTTGATAAACTCAAGCTAGTTAGCTTTGGTCTTCTCAGCTCCTCAGCTACTCTCCCAGCTACTTCCAGCTACCTTTAGTCCACTTTTCAGTACTTTGGTCCAAAGCTCTCTTCCAGCTAAGTTCAGCTACATGCTAGCTCCTCCAGCTAAGTTGAGCTTTCCTTAGTGTTCCACGAGCTGCGATGATATTTGTGAGCTGCATATGACATCCAAATGCTCTACCAAGCTGCCTCTTCGTGCATCACACTCCAATGTACCTATATGTGCAAGGAAACAAGATAAGTACATGATATTGAGCTGTTATGAGCTAAATGCCTTGCTTCCATGTATGATTATGGTGATGTGAGCTATGTTTGAAGGTCATGAGCTAATTATATCATCTCAAAGTATGTGTAAGATAATGCATGAAGCTTAAGAGTTAATATGAATGCATATGAACTAATGAAATGATTTATAATGATGCTGCCTTAATGTATATATGATAATCATGCTTAATATGATTATAAGACTATCCTAATATGCTTATAACATTGTGTATCAATCATAAAGATAGGCTATATGTTGTATGCATGAATATCATATAACATGGTATTCATAAATGATAAATGGAAACATGTAATAATAATATCCTAAGAAATGATATGTAATCATAGCATATTTTTGAATAATATGAAAAACATGATCAAATAAGCATAGGATGGAATAGTATGATAATTTATACTAACATGTGAATGCATGCTTATGATAGAATAGAATGTATAAATGATATAGTATAAGATAGGGTAATGAAGAACTCCCTTAGAAACAGCTTTGAAGAACATCCATGGTGTGTTCAAGTCATGGAGAAAGTTGGAGCTTGTTTGGATCGTATCAAAAGATCTAGGCATGGTAGGAACAAATTTTGAATCATCTTCTTTGCTTCCTCTCATCTTTCGATGCAACTCTTTCTCAAACTTATGTTTTCTTTCATTTCCTATAACCACAATCAGATTAGTAAAAAAGAAAATCAATTCCAAAAGAGTAGAGAAAACAAACCCATTAATGCTTATGAATGGAAGTGAACACTTATTCATGATGGACAATTGTATTGGTTCATCCTTTGAAGTACTTTCATTATCCTGCATCAAAGGAAAATCAAGAATAGGAGAAAAAGAATTGTTAGATAAAATTGGTTGTTTATACTTCTTGTCTCCAAATTCATTCTTTCCAATTCTCTCGTTTGCAACTCCAAGGTTTTATTCAACTTCAAAATACTTTTCTTTATCTGAATTTTCCTCTAAATGTTCTTCTTCAATTGCATTAAGTTGCTCTTTCATTACTTCAATACTCCTGATGCAAGCACGTTTTCATCTATAAAGGGAGTATTATTGAACATCTTTATATTAAATTTACTTTATACTAGTCATATAATATATGCTATTATAATACATATCATGCTAAGGATATTAGTTATGTAGTTAAAGAATAGCTTAAGTATGAACACAACTTGCACATTGTTATTTTAATATGTTAAACATGTTAGGATAGTTTTATAATCATATTAAGCATGATTATTATATATACATCAAGACAGCATACTTATAATACATTTCATTAGTTCATATGCATTCATTTTAGCTCTTAAGCTCATGCATAATCTTACACATATTATGAGATAATATAATTAGCTCATGGCCTTCAAACTTAGCTCACATTACCATAATCAAACATGGCAGCAAGGTATTTAGCTCGTCTTAGCTAAATACCATGGACTTATCTTATTTCATTGCACATATAGGTACAATAGACTGTGATGCACGTTGAGGTAGCTTGGTGAATAATTTGGACGTCATATGTAGCTCACAAATAGCTTACAAAGTACAAGGCAGCTCATGGAACACTAAGGGAAGCTCGATTCAGCTGAAAGAGCTTAAGGCTAGCTAAACTTAGCTAGTTTGACTATTTGGAGCTGAGTTGCCAAAAGTGATGTCAAAGGTAGCTGAATGTAGCTGAACATAATGATAAGGAGCTCATAAGGACTTAGCTAGGAAGCTTGTTCACAAATAGCCCATGTTTGCTAGCTAGCTCCACAACTTAAGCTAGCCTGGAGGAGACACATGCACGCCCAAGAGAGAGCACATGACCAACCATCATTCCATGCACAAGGCTGCACCACAAGGCTTCCTAGAAAACCCATGTGCTTTTCATATGATCAACCCCCATGTGCCTTGCATGTGGTTTATTTAGGCACCAACTTGAAGAGTTCTCTCCCTATTCGGCCAAGCATTATCTCCCATACAAATTGGCGCCAACTTGAAGAGATACAAGAATTATTCGGCCAAGGGATATTTCCCTCCACTTAAACCAAACCATCATCTCTATTTGTAATTAAATTATGTCTCTATAGGAAGGCACAAGGCTGGCCGGATACTCTTGTAACCATTTGGCCATGTCTCTCTATTTCATATAAATAGAAAAAGCATTCATTATTTGTAAATGGACCTTTTGTTTAATTAAAGTGAGATTATTCGCTTCCTTAAGTCCTGGTGACTTTTATCGACTTATAAAATATAATTTATACTTGTGGCATCAACCCCTTCTCTTTTCTCCTTGATACTTCTGGTTCCTAGTTCTTTATAACTAGTGGGTCAAAGTACTTCATACCACCCCTTAAAGAAGCAATATAAAGTCTGGGTCTTTGCTCTATATAGCATTGGTTCTTCTTTGAGTCTTCTTTAAGATATTATCCTCACAACCGTCCCTTTGTTTCATAAACCATAACCATAGCCATATCAACCATCTTCCGCTTCCATCTCTCAATTAAACATCCCACCTAATCACCCACACGTTTACCACCCTTAACAATCTCTTTTGAGCCATTCACTTTTGTAGGTTGTTTTGCTTCCTTCCTAGATCCACAATCAATTATTAAGGCAACAGGAGAGCCTTACATCAAGTGGTATCAGAGCTTTGGTGGAAGAAGCAATTTACAACAACAACAAAAAGAAAAATACAAAAAGAAGTGCAAAGTGAAGTGCAAAGTCAAAGAAATCAAGAAAAATCATAAAACAAAGTGAAGCACTCAAAAGAAAGAAAAAATCCAACACTCAAAAAAAAAAAGCAAAGAAAAGAAAAGAAAGAAGTTGAAGCACTCATCAACAATTCTCATCACGAAGCAAGTCAAGTAAGTCGTTTAAATTGATTGTGGTGATAGAAGGTTGTAAAGTGACTTGTGTAAGTAAGCCCTTTTGTTCTTTTCTTTCTATTTGTAAGCCACCCTTTTAATTATATTTTGCTTTCCTTCCTACTAACCCTTTTTGCAGCCAACGCCAAACAAGTAAAATTTACTTGATATAGTCTTGAGTAAAGTTCTCTAGAACTTGAGACAAGAGAATCGAGAGGAAAAAGGCTAGAGTGTGTGGGATCAGAAGAGGACAAGTAAAAGCCATTAAAGTCCTAGAGTGCAAACACGAGTGGATTGAGTGACATCAAGTTTTCTTAGAGTGATTCGTGAGGCTTTGTGAGAGTATATTTTGGTAATGTCTTTTACACATCGTATTATTTTCTTATTTGCTAACCATGTCTCGGAGTTCAGGACAATCACCAGAAAAAGAAGCCCCTAACTTGTAAACCTAAGCCATTATGCATGAAATGGCAAGATTGCTGAAATTAGAATTGGAGCCTTTGCAAGATCGTATGGATCAATTAGAAGCATCCTTAGGCAACCAGAGAGTAAACCGCCCTAGAATGGAAGAAGAATTAGAAGAGGAGGAGGCTGAAGTAACATCAGTAGCAACAAGAGATGTTCATATAAATCAGAATGACAACTTCAGCAACATCAAAGTGACCATTCCTCCATTTCAATGACGAACAGATCCTGAAGGCTATCTGGACTGGGTAATCAAAATCAAACACATTTTCAAATGTCAAAATTATAGGGAACAAAAGAAGGTTAGGCTTACTGCTATGGAATTTGTGGACTATGCCTTAGTTTGGTGGGACCAATTGATAAGTTCAAGAAGACGAAATGGTGAACGCCTCATCACTACATGGGAAGAAATGAAAGCCATTATGAGGAAAAGGTTCGTGCCTACTCACTATCACTGAGATCTTTATCATAAACTACAAAATTTGAAACAATGAAGCAAGAGCGTTGAAGATTATTTCATAGAAATAGAGATAGCCACGATAAGAGCCAATGCGGATGAAGATAGAGAAGCAACAATGGCAAGGTTCTTATCTGGCCTAAATCTTGATATTGATAACCTTGTTGAACTTCAGCATTATGTAGAGATTGAAGAGATGGTGCATGTGGCCATGAAAATTGAAAGACAACTCAAAAGGAAATCCTACACTAGGAGCAGTCCAAATTCGGCCACCAAATGGAAGCAAGAACCTATTACTTTCCGAAAGCAAACTCCAGTCCAAACAAAGGATCGTGTAGAGGTACCGAAAACTATACAAGTGGGTGAGTCTAGCAAGGGTAAAGAAAAGCAAACTAGCACTTTCGAGAAAACAAGAGACATCAAATGTTTCAAGTGTTTTGGAAAAGAACATGTTGCTAGTAAATGTCCCAACTGAAATGCCATGATGGTACTTGACAATGGAGATATTGTATCCGATTCTGATGAGCCTATTTTTGACGAGGAACCTGAAACAATACAAGAAGAAGAATCGGAAGAAAATGCAGATCATGGTGAGATGCTTGTTTCAAAGAGGTTCCTACAATCACAAACATCCCAAGATGATATTCAAAGAAACAATATGTTTCATACAAGGTGCCATGTCAAGGATAAGGTTTGCACAATGATCATTGATGGAGGAAGTTGCACAAACGTAGCCAGCACTCTTATGGTTAAAAAACATGGATTAGCAACATCAAAACATCCTACTCCATATAAACTCCAATGGCTCAATGAAGGAGGTGAGTTAAACGTTACCAAACAAGTTCTGATTCATTTTTTCGTTGGTAGGCACAAAGACGAGGTGCTATGAGACATTGTCCCTATGCATGCTACCCACATCTTACTTGGGAGACCATGGCAGTATGACAAAAGGGCCATTCATGATTGTTTTCACAGTCAATACACTTTTAAGCATGATGGACGCAAGGTGACCTTGATGCCTTTAACGCCTAAAGAAGTACAATAAGATCAATTGCATATGTGAAAGAGTGTACAAGCATGGCGCAAAGACAAAACCCCAACGAAAAATAAAGAGGAACTAAACAAGAAACCAAAATTCTTCATAGAGAAACATGATTGTTCAATGCTGGAAAATTAAGGGTCTTCTACAAGAAGTGGTGATGTTTGGGACATAAAGTCACAACTCTTCACCAATAGTTTTAATCTTCAAAAGGTAAGTACCCCTTCATATGAAACCTTTCCCCTCCTCAGTTTTCAGGACCAACCACGTGAAAGGTCACTTCCAAAAGGGATATCCTTAAAAAAAGATTACTCTCAAAAGGTATTTGTTGGTAAATCATATTCCAAAGAAAGGCCTAAAGGGAAATCTTACGAAAGGGTACCTAATGGAAAAACATAAACGTTCAAAGAATACTTTCTTTTAGCAAAGAGGCGTGAAGCTGTGCAAGGACAGAATGAACTTAATTTGAGGACAAATCGCCCTAAAGAAGGGGGGATGATGCAAGCACGTTTTCATCTATAAAGGGAGTATTATTGAACATCTTTATATTAAATTTACTTTATACTAGTCTTATAATATATGCTATTATAATACATATCATGCTAAGGATATTAGTTATGTAGTTAAAGAATAGCTTAAGTATGAACACAACTTGCACATTGTTATTTTAATATGTTAAACATGTTAGGATAGTTTTATAATCATATTAAGCATGATTATTATATATACATCAAGGCTGCATACTTATAATACATTTCATTAGTTCATATGCATTCATTTTAGCTCTTAAGCCTCATGCATAATCTTACACATATTATGAGATAATATAATTATCTCATGGCCTTCAACCTTAGCTCACATTACCATAATCAAACATAGCAGTAAGGTATTTAGCTCATCTTAGCTCAATATCATGGACTTACCTTGTTTCCTTGTACACAAAGGTACAATGGACTGTGATGCACGTTGAGGTAGCTTGGTGAATGATTTGGACGTCATATGTAACTCACAAACAGCTTACAAAGTACAAGGCAGCTCATGGAACACTAAGGGAAGCTCGATTCAGCTGAAGGAGCTTAAGGTTAGCTAAACTTAGCTAGTTGGACTATTTGGAGTTGAGTTGCCAAAAGTGATGTCAAAGGTAGCTGAATGTAGCTGAACATAATGATAAGGAGCTCACAAGGACTTAGCTAGGAAGCTTGTTCACAAATAGCCCATGTTTTCTAGCTAGCTCCACAACTTAAGCTAGCTTTGAGGAGACACATGCACGCCCAAGAGAGTGCACATGACCAACCATCATTCCATGCACAAGGCTGCACCACAAGTCTTCCTAGAACACCCATGTGCTTTGCATATGATCAGCCCCCATGTACCTTGCATGTGGTTCATTATGCGCCAACTTGAAGAGTTCTCTCCCTATTCGACCAAGCATTATCTCCCATACAAATTGGCGCCAACTTGAAGAGATACAAGAATTATTCGGCTAAGGGATATTTCCCTCCACTTAAACCGAACCATCATCTCTATTTGTAATTAAATTATGTCTCTATAGGAAGGCACAAGGTTGGTTGGATACTCTTGTAACCATTCGACCATGTCTCTCTATTTCCTATAAATAGGAAAGCATTCATCATTTATAAATGGACCTTTTGTTTAATTAAAGTGAGATTATTCTCTTCCTTAAGTCCTGATGACTTTTATCGACTTCTCGAATATAATTTATACTTGTGCCGTCAACCCCTTCTCTTTTCACCTTGGTACTTTTTGTTCCTAGTTCTTTATAACTAGTGGGTCAAAGTACTTCATACCACCCCTTAAAGAAGCAATATAAAGTATGGGTCTTTGCTCTATATAGCATTGGTTCTTCTTTGAGTCTTCTTTAAGATACTATCCTCACAACCATCCCTTTATTTCATAAACCATAACCATAGCCATATCAACCATCTTCCGCTTCCATCTCTCAATTAAACAGCCCACCTAATCACCCACACGTTTACCAGCCTTAACCATCTCTTTTGAGCCATTCACTTTTGCAGGTTGTTTTGCTTCCTTCTTAGATCCACAATCAATTGTTAAGGCAACAGGAGAGCCTTACATCAAGTGGTATCAGAGCTTTGGTGGAAGAAGCAACGTGCAACAACAACAAAAAGAAAAATACAAAAAGAAGTGCAAAGTGAAGTGCAAAGTCAAAGAAATCAAGAAAAATCAGAAAATAAAGTGAAGCACTCAAAAGAAAGAAAAAACCCAGCACTCAAAAAAAAAAAAGAAAAGAAAAGAAAGAAATTGAAGCACTCATCAAATTCTCATCACTAAGCAATCAAGTAAGCATTTAAAATTGATTGTGGTGATAGAAGGTTGTAAAGTGACTTGTGTAAGTAACCCCTTTTGTTTTTTTCTTTCTATTTGTAAGCCATCATTTTAATTATATTTTGCTTTCCTTCCTACTAACCCTTTTTGCAGCCGACGCCAAACAAGAAAAATTTACTTGATATAGTCTTGAGTAAAGTTCTCTAGAACTTGAGACAAGAGAATCGAGAGGAAAAAGGCTAGAGTGTGTGAGATCATAAGAGGACAAGTAAAAGCCATTAAAGTCCTAGAGTGCAAACACGAGTGGATTGAGTGATATCAAGTTTTCTTGGAGTGATTCGTGAGGCTTTGTGAGAGTATATTTTGGTAAGGTCTTTTACACATCTTATTTTTTTTCTTATTTGCTAACCATGTCTCGGAGTTCAGGACGATCACCAGAAAAAGAAGCCCCTAACTTGCAAACCCAAGCCATTATGCATGAAATGACAAGATTGCTGAAATAAGAATTGGAGCCTTTGCAAGATCGATGGATCAATTAGAAGCATCCTTAGGCAATCAGAGAGTAAACCGCCCTAGAATGTAAGAAGAATTAGAAGAGGAGGAGGCTGAAGTAACATCAGTAGCAAGAAGATATGTTCATAGAAATCAGAATGACAACTTCAGCAACATCAAAGTGACCATTCCTTTATTTCAAGGACGAACAGATCCTGAAGCCTATCTGGACTGGGTAATCAAAATCGAACACATTTTCGAATGTCAAAATTATACGGAACAAAAGAAGGTCAGGCTTACTGCTATAGAATTCGTGGACTATGCCTTTGTTTGGTGGGACCAATTGGTAAGTTCAGGAAGACGAAATGGTGTACGCCCTATCACTACATGGGAAGAAATGAAAGCCATTTTGAGGAAAAGGTTTGTGCCTACTCACTATCACTGAGATCTTTATCATAAACTACAAAAATTGAAACAAGGAAGCAAGAGCGTTGAAGATTATTTCATAGAAATAGAGATAGCCATGATCCGAGCCAATGCGGATGAAGATAGAGAAGCAACAATGGCAAGGTTCTTATCTGGCCTAAATCTTGATATTGATAACCTTGTTGAACTTCAGCATTATGTAGAGAATGAAGAGATGGTGCATGTGGCCATGAAAATTGAAAGACAACTCAAAAGGAAATCCTACACTAGGAGCAGTCTAAATTCGACCACCAAATGGAAGCAAGAACCTATTACTTTCCGGAAGCAAACTCTAGTCCAAACAAAGGATCGTGCAGAGGTACCAAAAAATATACAAGTGGGTGAGTCTAGCAAGGGTAAAGAAAAGAAAACAAACACTTTCGAGAGAGCAAGAGTCATCAAATGTTTCAAGTGTTTTTGAAAAGGACATGTTGCTAGTCAAGGTCCCAACCGAAATGCCATGATGGTACTTGACAATGGAGTTATTGTATCAGATTCTGATGAGCTTATTTCAAAGAGGTTCCTACAATCACAAATATCCCAATATGATATTCAAAGAAACAATATCTTTCATACAAGGTGCCATGTCAAGGATAAGGTTTGTATAATGATCATCGATGGAGGAAGTTGAACAAATGTAGCCAGCACTCTTATGGTTGAAAAACTTGGATTAGCAACGTCAAAACATCCTACTCCATATAAACTCCAGTGGCTCAATGAAGGAGGTGAGTTAAACGTTACCAAACAAGTTTTGATTCCTTTTTCCGTTGGTAGGTACAAAGACGAGGTGCTATGAGACATTGTCCCTATGCTTGCTAGCCACATCTTACATGGGAGACCATGGCAGTATGACAAAAGGGCCATTCATGATTGTTTTCACAATCAATACACTTTTAAGCATGATGGACACAAGGTGACCTTGATGCCTTTAATGCCTAAAGAAGTACAACAAGATCAAATGCATATACGAAAGAGTGTACAAGCATGGCGCAAAGACAAAACCCAAAGAAAAATGAAGAGGAACTAAATAAGAAACCAAACTTCTTCATAGAGAAACATGATTGTTCAATGCTGGAAAATGAAGGGTCTTCTACAAAAAGTGGTGATGTTTGGGACTTAAAGTCACAACTCTTCACCAATGGTTTTAATCTTCAAAAGGTAAGTACCCCTTCATATGAAACCTTTTCCCTCCTCACTTTTCAGGACCAACCACGTGAAAGGTCACATCCAAAAGGAATATCCTTAAAAAATATTACTCTTAAAAGGTACCTGTTGGTAAATCATATTCCAAAGAAAGGCCTAAAGGGAAATCTTACGAAAGGGTACCTAATGGAAAAACACAAACGTTTAAAGAATTCTATCTTTTAGCAAAGAGGAGTGAAGCTATGCAAGGACAGAATGAACTCGATTTGAGGACAAATCACCCTAAAGAAGGGGGGATGATGCAATCACGTTTTCATCTATAAAGGGAGTATTATTGAACATCTTTATATTAAATTTACTTTATACTAGTCTTATAATATATGCTATTATAATACATATCATGCTAAGGATATTAGTTATGTAGTTAAATAATAGCTTAAGTATGAACACAACTTGCACATTGTTATTTTAATATGTTAAACATGTTAGGATAGTTTTATAATCATATTAAGCATGATTATTATATATACATCAAGGTAGCATACTTATAATACATTTCTTTAGTTCATATGCATTCATTTTAGCTCTTAATCCTCATGCATAATCTTACACATATTATGAGATGATATAATTAGCTCAAGGCCTTAAAACTTATCTCACATTACCATAATCAAACATGGCAGCAAGGTATTTAGCTCGTCTTAGCTCAATATCATGGACTTACCTTGTTTCCTTGCACATATAGGTACAATGGAGTGTGATGCACATTGAGGTAGCTTGGTGAATGATTTGGACATCATATGCAGCTCACAAACAGTTTACAAAGTACAAGGCATCTCATGGAACACTAAGGGAAGCTCGATTCAGCTGAAGGAGCTTAAGGCTAGCTAAACTTAGCTAGTTGGACTATTTGGAGCTGAGTTGCCAAAAGTGATGTCAAAGGTAGCTGAATGTAGCTGAACATAATGATAAGGAGCTCACAAGGACTTAGCTAGGAAGCTTGTTCACAAACAGCCCATGTTTGCTAGTTAGCTCCACAACTTAAGCTAGCTTGGAGGAGACACACGCCCGCCCAAGAGAGAGCACATGACCAGCCATCATTCCATGCATAAGGCTACACCACAAGGCTTCCTAGAACACCCATATGTTTTGCATATGATTAGCCCCATATGCCTTGCATGTGGTTCATTTAGGCACCAACTTGAAGAGTTCTCTCCCTATTCGGCCAAGCATTATCTACCATACAAATTGGCGCCAACTTGAAGAGATACAAGAACTATTAGGCCAAGGGATTTTTCCCTCCATTAAACCGAACCATCATCTCTATTTGTAATTAAATTATATCTTTATAGAAAGGTACAAGGCTGGCCAAATACTCTTGTAACCATTCGGCCATGTCTCTCTATTTCCTATAAATAGGAAAGCATTCATCATTTGTAAACGGTCCTTTTGTTTAATTAAAGTGAGATTATTCTCTTCCTTAAGTCCTGGTGACTTTTATCGACTTATCAAGTATAATTTATACTTATGGCATCAACCCCTTCTCTTTTCACCTTGATACTTCTGGTTCCTAGTTCTTTATAACTAGTGGGTCAAAGTACTGCATACCACCCCTTAAAAAAGCAATATAAAGTTTAGGTCTTTGCTCTATATAGCATTGGTTCTTTTTTGAGTCTTCTTTAAGATACTATCCTCACAACCATCCCTTTGTTTCATAAACCATAACCATAGCCATATCAACCATCTTTCGCTTCCATCTCTCAATTAAACAGCCCACCTAATCACCTATACATTTACCACCCTTAACCATCTCTTTTGAGCCATTCACTTTTACAGGTTGTTTTGCTTCCTTTCTAGATCAACAATTAATTGTTAAGGCAACAGGAGAGCCTTACATCATGATGTAAGGTAATTCTACCTTCTCGTTTGATTATGGATCTATGAAGGAAGGAAAACAACCTGCACATGTGAATGGCTCAAAACAGAATGGATAAGGGTGGTAAACGTATGGTTTAATAGGTAGGCTATTTAATAAATGAGAGATGGAAGCGGAAGATGATTGAATGGTTATAGTTATGGTGAGGAAACAAAAGGATGGTGGTGAGGATAGTATCTTTAAGAATGCTCAAAGAAGAACCAATGCTATAGAGAGCAAAGACCCAATCTTTATATTGTTTCTTCAAGGGGTGGTGTTAAGTACTTTGACCCACTAGTTATATGAACTAGGAACCAGAAGTATCAAGATGAAAGAAGAGGGTTGATGCCACAAGTATAAAATACTTGATAAGTCAATAAAAAGTCACCAAGACTTAAAGAAGTGATACATGCATCACAAGGCTCACATCAAAGGAAGAAGTAATAACTCTTCCAAATGATCCACTCGTCCAAGCTTTGGAAAAGAAGATCAAAACAGCAGCAGACTTGAGACGACTTTTTGAATGGGATCCTGATCTTATTTGGTCTACATGGCTTCTGGAGATACATCCGTCTTTCCCTTATCTTTCCACCGGTTCTTGAATCGTATCAATCCGATATCGTGAACTCAAGATATAGCCATTTTACTGAAGATGGTGCATGCAGAAAATCCTATACGGGATTAATACAGGATTTTGTAAATATTACGAATTTTCAATATTTTTATTGATTATTTGTAATATAACTTAATATAGGATGATGCATTATCTTTTAGGATTAGATTTATTATTTTATTAGGAATTAAGGTTGGGTTAAAATATTATCTTTAGTTATTATTATTTTATTTGGAATTAGAGTTAAGACATGTTTAGTTTATTATTATTTTATTCATTAGTTATTTAGGACCTTTAGAACTCAGCCCCTATATAAAAGGAGGCTTCATTCTACTTTGTAAAATCAGATTTCTTTGATTAATAATACAACGAGAGTTCGTTTTTGCAAGTGTTGATTGCCTTGTGCCTTCGAAGCTTATTGTCCTGGAGTTCTTTCAAGTTCTTGTGAGGGAGATTAATCTTCACACTCCAATTTGCCTTTTCATTACGACTAGGAGGGTTGGTTAGAGCCATATTATCGTGTTTGCCTTTTCATTACGACTAGGAGGGCTCGATAGGACATTATCCATCGATTTTCCACATATCCATCCACGCCATCAATCATCTTTACCGTTCACCTTCATAAGGGAGATCTTTTGATTTCTTGGTTATCTTATTTTATTTGCAATTCCTTTAACTTTTCTCTATCTTGTTTTAATCTTGTTTCTTACCTTGTTTCCAACACTTAAAATAAACTCTAAGAACCCTACTTGCTACCGCCACCTTCCCCTATTCGTTCCCTTTGTTCTTAATCGAGTCTAGAGCTTTCTAGGTTTGATTCTTCAACAAGAGCAACGTTCATTAACCCGCCACCGCTTCCCTATCATTTGGTATCAGATTTGGGCCGATTCTTGGAGAGAAACAAGCAATCTTGCTTGTTCTTGCACACAAAACCGTCTAGGTACCCCAACGGAGCTAGTTCACAAACGATTCAGCGTTTCAGGTTCTTTTAATTTAATTTTAATTTAGATTTAAATCCTTCTTGTTAGTTTGCTATTTTTTTTCAAAAAAATACAAAAAAAAAAAAAACAAAAAAAGGCCAAAAAAAAGGCAAAAAAACAAAAAAAGCCAAAAAAGCCAAAATTTCAAAAAAATTTCAAACGAAGGTATTTAGGGCTGATTTTATCTATAAATTATATTCATTCTAATAGTAATCCCCAGTAAAAATTTCACCCCAATCGGAGTTCATTGGAGCCTTCAAATACATCATTCAAGTTTCATCGGCAGATTCGGTTTAGAATCTTGTCGAATTTCTTGAAAATTTTACAGGAGGAATTTCTTGGTGAAAATTTCCATATTGAAACTTCATATATTTTAGATCATTCACACAAAATATCAGAATTTTTGGAGATCAAGAACAACTTCTAAAAAAGTGATCAAGAAAAACAGATTGTTTGAGGACTCACCGTTCAACGGAGTCTACTGGATACTACTGAAGGTATTTAGTTCTGAAATTTTACAGGTGGTTTCTTGACGCATCGAAAGACATTCAACAAATTTTTCAGAATTTTTGGACACCGGTAACCCCCTCAAAAACGTTGCTCAAGTTGATCCAGCGTTTTCTAGGTTTTCTGGTTTGGTCCCTTTTTCTTTGACTCTTAGTGCTTTAGGTTCTTTTGTTTTTCCTTGTTATTGTTCTTTTGCATTATCTAACACATTATCTTCTTTGTGTTAGTAGGACTAAAGAGTTTGCATACTTCTTCCTTCTTTGCATTCTCGTTCTCTTGGAGTCTAACCTTTGTTTGGCCTCTTAGAGCTTTTAGGTTTTTCTTATCGCCTTTGCTAGTAATCAAACTCCGATACGAACTGTGAAAGGCTACTTGGTAAAGTGAGTTTTAAAGAGTACAAGATCGGCTTACTTGCCTCTCGTTGTGTTACTTTCTTGGAGTGACTTGTGAGGTTTCTTGCTTTGTTGAATTTTCTTTCTTTTATTTTTATTTTACTTTAAAATTTTCTTTTGAGTGTTATGATTTCAGAATGGGCGACACTAACAACAAGACACTTACGGCTATCTTAGCCACACTTGCCCGACTCACGACTCAAGTTGAAAGATTTGATGAAATCGTGAGAGAACGATAAGAACCACAACTGGATCTACCAAACCAGAATCCAAGACCAAACAATGTTGAACTTTTGGTACCCGAGGAAGAACAACCACGTTTCCAAACACCCAAACTCTTTACAAAACCAAAGTTCACGATCCCGTCTTTCAAAGGAGACAACGATCCAGACAGGTACATCGAATGGGAAGGAAAAGTTGATCTCATGTTCGCATACCATGACTGCCCCAAGCTAAACAAGTTCACCTCATCACCATACAATTTGAAGGATATGCTCGAACTTGGTGGATGCAAACAAGGAAAAAGATCCAGAACTTCCAAATTCCAACAATCACTTCTTGGACCGACCTCAAACAAACCATGAGGAACCAATTCCTACCGACACATTATACACGAGAAGTTAAACAACGACTACACCGACTTCGACAAGGTAGAAGTTCAATTGAAGATTACTACAAGGAGATGCAGTCCTTACTCAATAGGGCTAACATAACCGAAAAAGAAGAAGTCACCGTTTCAAGATTCGTCGTCGGCTTAAACTCAAACATCACTGATCTTCTTAATCTACAAGGGTACGAAAACCTTGAAGATGCACTAAAGAAAGCAATGACAATCGAAGCACAAATCCAAAGGAGATCTCGAATCAGTGAACATTACCAAGGTACTTCATCCTCTTACCAAGGTAATCCTTCAAATCCTTCCTCATCTTCTACTCCATCTTCTCTGATAAAGCCAAGAGATGACAAACCTAACCAGGAGAAAGAACTACCAGCAAAGAATGACACACTTCCAGTCCCTAAAAATCAAATGATAATTTGTGAGGAGGTAGGGAAAGATAAAAAAGAAAAAGCTGAGAAAGAGGCAAAAGCAAAAGAGGTCACTAGTTACAAAAGCCAAAAGAATAATGACCCATGGGAGGTGAGTGAACCTAATTGTGAGAAGAAAAGAGTGACTCAAAATCAATATGTGAGCACAAAAGAATTGAGAGAGAACCTTAGTTACAAACAGCCTTCCATCCTTGTTCACTTTAGGGAATCAATTGTTTCGATCTCTAACATTAACAAGGATTTGCCTAGTGTGCTTTCATCTTTGTTATAGGATTTTCAAGAAGTGTTAGGTGATCCACCTAACGAATTACCACCGGAAAGAGGAAAACAACACCAAACCAATCTAATTCAAGGTTCCATCATACCTCGTCAAACATACAATATCGAAGAAACCAAAGAGTTAGATTTGTTACGAACAGGCTACATCCAGGAAAGCCTTAGTTGTGATGTCATCTTAATGACGAAACAAGATTCGAACAACTCCAAAGGCTTTATAGTTCGTGCACCGGGAATCCATGTAAATAATGAGAAAGTAAAAACAACACGAGACTGGCCCACACCATTTTCCATCGCTAAGAGTTGTCGAATAGTGCTAGGTGACCCTCCTGATGGGTTACCACTTGAAAGCTCTAATCACTATGCCATATCAATGAAGAGCCACCAGTTACTAGAGTCCAGAGGTAAGTATTTTATTACTCATTTTAATGATATTGTAACGTATTTCTTCTCCTTTTTACAAGGTAAGGCTCGTGAAGTTGTCATCCACACTAAGCACAACTCATTTAAGTGCATAACAGACCGAGGTAAGCAAAACACAGTAGACGATGCACTACCACGAAGGTATACTCTTACCTATAAAACGCATACTACTATTCCGAGAATTGAACATATCAAAGATGTATATCACAATAACTCGGATATTTCTGATATTTATACCCATACTTTTAAAAGTGCTTTTAATGAGCTTTATCTTGTATATGAGTTTCCTTGTCAACTAAATAGGTTCTACAGTCCACAAATCTCCTCCCGAGAATTCTTAATTAATGAACCACACTTAGGAGACTTAAGGGATTACTTTAACAAACCAGTTGACATGGTTTTTAAACACTCATTCTCGCCACACACGAATAAAACCATGGAGAAATTATCTGAAGCAATCATACAGAAAACCAACAGTGGTTGGCGCCATCTTGAATTTCAACCAAAACATCAGATTACAAGACTTGTATGCAAAAGAGGATTTCAAGACTATAAGAAATCAGTTCCTTCAAAGAAGAAACCTCGACTAAAATGCATAAAGACACATCACATTGATCCTGGTAAATGTTTCACAAGTTTTCCTTTTAACATATATAATTCTCGTTGTTTTGGATTTTCAGATTCGAGGACGAATCCTTTTGAGGAGTGGGGGAATGATACATGCACCAGAGTCCGTAATACATGCTTCTTTGGACTAATGTTTCTACTCGAACCTATTAGAAGAACAAAGTCTCGAAGATTCAAAGTATATCTATTCGGTAAGTATAATGTGAATGAATCATTAAACGATTCTAATGTTGCTCCCTTTAATGTTTCAGAATCGAGGTTGAATCTTTTTGAAGAAAGGGAGGATGATACATGCATCACAAGGCTCACATCAAAGGAAGAAGTAATAACTCTTCCAAATGATCCACTCGTCCAAGCTTTGGAAAAGAAGATCAGAACAACAGCAGAATTGCGACGACTTTTTGAATGGGATCCTGATCTTATTTTCTCGACATGGATCCTATAGATACATCCGTATTTCCCTTATCTTTCCAACGGTTCTTGAATCGCTTCAATCCGATACCGGGAACTCAAGATATAGCGATTTTACTGAAGACGGTGCATGCAGAAAATCCTATACGGGATTAATACGGGATTTTGTAAATATTACGAATTTTCAATATTTTTATTGATTATTTGTAATATAACTTAATATAGGATGATGCATTATCTTTTAGGATTAGATTTATTATTTTATTAGGAATTAAGGTTGGGTTAAAATATTATCTTTAGTTATTATTATTTTATTAGGAATTAGAGTTAAGACATGTTTAGTTTATTATTATTTTATTCATTAGTTATTTAGGACATTTACAACTCAGCCCCTATATAAAGGAGGCTTCATTCTACTTTGTAAAATCAGATTTCTTTTATTAATAATACAACGAGAGTTCATTTTTGCAAGTGTTGATTGCCTTGTGCCTTCGAAGCTTCTTCTCCTGGAGTTCTTTCAAGTTCTTGTGAGGGAGATTAATCTTCACACTCCAATTTGCCTTTTCATTACGACTAGGAGGGTTGGTTAGAGCCATATTATCGTGTTTGCCTTTTCATTGCGACTAGGAGTGCTCGATAGGACATTATCCATCGATTTTCCACATATCCATCCACGCCATCAATCATCTTTACCGTTCACCTTCATAAGGGAGATCTTTTGATTTCTTGGTTATCTTATTTTATTTGCAATTCCTTTATCTTTTCTCTATCTTGTTTTAATCTTGTTTCTTACCTTGTTTCCAACACTTAAAATAAACTCTAAGAACCCTACTTGCTACCGCCACCTTCCCCTATTCGTTCCCTTTGTTCTTAATCGAGTCTAGAGCTTTCTAGGTTTGATTCTTCAACAAGAGCAACGTTCATTAACCCGCCACCTCTTCCCTATCAGGAAGAGAATAATCTCACTTCAATTAAAATAAAAGGTTTGCTTACAAATGATGAATGCTTTCCTATTTATAGGAAATGGAGGGGCATAGCCGAATAGAGACATAATGGTTCGGCCAGCCCATGTATCTCCCTATAAAGACATAATTTAAATGCTAAAAGAGATGATGGTTCGGCCCTTGATGGAGGGAAATGGTCCTTGGCCGAATAACACTTGTATCCCTTCAAATTGGTGCCAAATGGGAGAAGTAATGGTGATTGGCCGAATGGATAGATGGCCATTCATCTTAGCGCCTAAATGAACCATATGCAAGGCACATGGGGGCTGATCACATGCAAAACACATGGCTTGGCCGAATAGGGAGAGAAATCTTCATCTTGGCGCCTAAATGATCCATATGTAAGGCACATGGGGACTGGTAAAATGCAAGGCACATGGGTGTTCTAGGAAGCCTTGTGGTGCAGCCTTGTGCATGGAATGATGGCTGGTCATGGTCTCTCTCTTGGGCGTGCATGTGTCTCCTTCAAGCTAGCTTGAGTTGTGGAGCTAGCTAGCAAACATGGGCTGTTTGAGAACAAGCTTCCTAGCTAAGTCCTTGTGAGCTTCTTAAGATTATGTTCAGCTACATTCAGCTACCTTTGACATCACTTTTGGCAACTAAGCTCCAAATAGTCCAGCTATCTAAGTTTAGTTAGCCTTAAGCTCCTCCAGCTGAATCGAGCTTCCCTTAGTGTTCCATGAGCTGCCTTTTACTTTGTAAGTTGTTTGTGAGCTGTATATGACGTCCAAATCATTCACCAAGCTACCTCAACGTTTATTATTCTCCAATGTTCCTACATGTGCAAGGAAACAAGGTAATTCAATGGTATTGAGCTAATATGAGCTAATTACCTTGCTGCCATATTTGATTATGGTAATGTGAGCTAAGTTTGAATGTCATGAGCTAATTATATCATCTCCTAATATGTGCAAGGTAAGGTATAAAGCCTAAGAGCTAATATGAATGCAAATGAACTAATGAAATGCGTTATAAGTATGCTGCCTTGATGTATAAATAATAATCATGCTTAATATGATTATAAAGTTATCCTAACATGCTTAACATAACAAAATAACAATGTGCAAGATGTATTCATACTAAGTTATTCTTTATCTATTAAAACATTATATAACTTAACATAGGAGGGTGTTAAGTTATCAATTGAATCAAAAGTTTCTAAACACTTAGTTAAGAGAACTTCCCTGAATTGTTTGGCTCTTGATCTAGTAATGGGACCATGTGGCATGACTTCCGGATCTGGTGTAGGTGTGATTATATCATCCCCCCTTCTTTTAAGCGATTTGTCCCCAAATCGTGTCCATCCTCAAAGGGAGATAAGTCGGTGATGTTGAATGAAGCGCTAACGCCACCAAACTCACTGGGCAATTCAAGTTTATAGGCATTGTCGTTGATCTTTTCTACAATCTTAAATGGGCCATCTTCTCGGGGTAGTAGTTTAGACTTTCTTTGGTTTAGGAATCTTTCCTTCCTAAAGTGTACCCAAACCCAATCTCCCACGTCAAAAGTTACATTCTTCATTCCTTTGTTTTCTTGCTGTTCATATTGTCTCGTTGTTCTCTCAATATTTTCCTTAACTTGTTGATGGAGTCTTTCAACAAATTTTGCTTTGTCCTTTCCATTTTTGTTCACTAATTGATCATAAGGTAAAGGAAGTAAGTCCAAAGGAGTTAAAGGATTGAAACCATACAATACCTCAAATGGAGAAAATTTGGTTGCCGAATGAATGGTTCGATTGTATGCAAACTCCACGTGTGGTAGGAATTCTTCCCACGTCTTGATGTTTTTCTTGATGATGGATCATAGTAGTGTTGATAAAACTCTATTAACTACTTCATTTTGACCATCTATTTGAGGATGACATGTAGTAGAGAATAGTAGTTTTGTGCCGATTTTACTCCATAAAGTTCTCCAAAAGTGACTTAAGAACTTAACGTCTCTATCTGACACAATGGTTCGAGGAAGTCCATGTAATCTTACCACTTCTCGAAAAAATAGGTTAGCAACATGAATAGCATCATCAATCTTGTGGCATGGAATAAAGTGAGCCATCTTGGAGAATCGATCAACCACCACAAATATTGAATCCTTTCCACTCTTTGTTTTTGGTAAGCCCAAAACAAAGTTCATTGAGCTATCTATCCATGGCATGGTTGGTATTGGCAAAGGCATATATAATCCATGAGGCATGACTCTTGATTTTTCCCTTTTACATACTAAACACCTTTCGCATACCTTTTCAACATACCTTTTCATCTTTAGCCAAAAGAGGTGTTCCTTCAAAATGCTAAGAGTCTTTTAAACTCTAAAGTATCCCATGAGTCCTCCTTCATGCGCTTCTTTGGTTAGTACTTCTCTTATGGAACCTTGTGGAATACATAGTCGTCCTTCTTTGAAAAGATATCCATCATGCTGATAATATTTATCATGAGCACTTGTTTCACATAACTTATACCTTTCTCCAAAGTCCAAATCAGTAGCATAATGTTCCTTAATGAATGAAAAACCAAGAAGTTTGGAATCCAAAGTGTTAAGTAAGACGTACCTGCGTGAAAGAGCATCTGCCACGTCATTATCCTTTCCTATCTTATAGTGGATGAAATAGGGAAAAGACTCGAGAAATTCAACCCATTTGGCATGTATCTTGTTGAGTTTATGTTGTCCTTTGATATGCTTTAATGCTTCATGGTCAGTGTGTATCACGAATTCTTTTGGCAATAAGTAGTGCTGCCAAGTCTCCAATGCTCGAATGAGTGCATACATTTCTTTGTCATATGTTGGATAGTTCAAAGTTGCACCATTTAGTTTTTCACTAAAGTAGGCAATGGGCTTTCCCTCTTGACTTAAAACAACACCAATTCCAATTCTGGAGGCATCACATTCAACATCAAATATTTTCTCAAAGTTTGGCAAGACTAGTAGTGGAGCCTTTGTCAAACAACCCTTGAGTTCGTTGGATGCTTCTTCTTGTTCTTTGCCCCAAGAGAAGTTTGAATTCTTCTTAATAATCCCTGTTAAGGGGGCGGCAATAAAACTGAAATTTGGTACGAACCTTCTATAAAAACTGGCTAATCCATGGAAACTCCGGACTTGGCTTACATTGATAGGCTTTGGCCACTCTTGTATTGCCTTAATCTTTTCTGGATCCACTGATAACCCCTGTGAACTTACAATGAAGCCTAAGAAAGTAACTTGATTAGTACAAAAATCACACTTCTTGAGATTAGCATATAAGTGCTCTTCTCTCAAAGTGCTAAGAATAGAAAGTAAATGTTCAACATGATCTGCTAGTGACTTACTGTATATCAAGATATCATCAAAGTAAACAATACAACTTACCGATGTAGGGCCGAAGAACATGATTCATGAGTCGCATAAAGGTACTAGGAGCATTAGTCAAGCCAAAAGGCATGACTAACCATTCATACAAACCTTGTTTGGTCTTGAATGTAGTTTTCCACTCGTCACCTTCCTTCATTCTTATTTGATGATAGCCACTTTTCAAATCAATTTTGGAGAAGATGTTGGCTCCACTAAGTTCATTGAGCATATCATCCAACCGAGGTATAGGGTGCCTATATTTGATTGTGATTTGATTCACTGCCCTACAATCCACACACATTCTCCAAGTTCCATCTTTCTTTGGTACCAACAAAACGGGTACAACAAAAAGACTTAAACTTTCCCGAATGTAGCCTTTGTCGAGGAGTTCTTTGACTTGTCTTTGTAATTCCTTTGTTTCCTCAGGATTGCTCCTATATGATGGTCTATTGGGAATGGTGGCTCCAGGAATGAAATCAATTTGATGTTCAATTCCTTTAACTGGTGGCAATCCATCGGGAATTTCTTCGGGAAACATATCCTCAAATTCCTACAAAAGATTATAAATAGAAGAAGGCAAGCCTTCAAGAGGGTTAGTAAGAAGAAAATTTTCCTTATACATAAGTATAAGTAAAGCCTTCTTAGTTGATAAATGTTTCCGGATATCTCATCTGCTGGCATAAATATTCATCTTTGGAGTATGAATTTCTTTGGCATTCTTTTCTTTCTCCCAGTCTTCTATGCGTGACTTGAGGGTCACTTGGCATTCATGAGCTTGGCTTGGTAACAAGGGTGCCAATATAATTTTCTTTCCTTGATGCTGGAAAGAGTATTTATTAAAAAATCCATCATGGGTAGCTTTCTTATCATACTGCCAAGGACGTCCTAGTATAAGGTGGCTTACACTCATGGGTACCACATCACAAAGGGCTTCATCATTGTATCTTCCAATTGAAAAAGGTACAACAACTTGTTTGGTTACCTTGGCTTCACCCACATCGTTGAGCCATTGAAGTTTGTAAGGATGAGGATACTTAGAAGTCTTGAGACCCAGGTTTTCAACCATATGAGTACTTGCTACGTTTGTGCAACTTCCTCCATCAATGATAACCACACAAACTTTATCTCCCACGTTACATTTGGTATGGAAGATGTTCTCTTCATCCTCTTGACTTTGAATGCTCAAAGTCCTTTTGACTACAAGAATGTTGGATGGAAGAGACAGGTTAGCAAATAAGGAAAGATTTGAAATGTGTATAGGACCTTACCAGAGTATACTCTCACAAAGCCTCACGAGTCACTCCAAGAAAATTTTATGTCACTCAATCCGCTCGTGTGTACACTCTAGGACTTTAATGGCTTTTACTTGTCCTCTTCTGATCTCACACACGCTCCAGCCTTTTTCCTCTTGATTCTCTTGTCTCAAGTTCTAGAAAACTTTTACTCAAGACTATATCGAGTAAATTTTACTTGTTTGGCATCGGTTGCAAATGGGTTAGTAGGAATGGAAAGCAAAATATAATTGAAAGGTTGGCTTAGAAATAGAAAGAAAAGAACAAAAGGGGTTACTTACACAAGTCACTTTACAACCTTCTATCACCACAATCAAATTTAAAGGCTTACTTGAATGGCTTGGTGATGAGAATTGTTGATGAGTGCTTCCAACTTTTCTTTCTTTCTTTTTCTTTTTCAAGTGCTTTCAATTTCTTCTTTTGAGTGCTTTTGTTTTCTTTGCTGAATTTTTTTTTTGCTTTCTTTCACTTTTGCACTTCACTACACTTCTTTTTTTTTGTATTTTTCTTCGTTGTTGTCGTTGCACATTGCTTTCTTCCACCAAAGCTCTGATTACCACTTGATGTAAGGTAATTCTACCTTCTCGTTTGATTGTGGATCTAGGAAGGAAGCAAAACAACCTGCACAAGTGAATGGCTTAAAATAAAATGGATAAGGGTGGTAAATATATGGTTTAATAGGTAGGCTATTTAATAAATGAGAGATGGAAGCGGAAGATGATTGAGTGGTTATGGTTATGGCGATGAAGCAAAATGATGGTGGTGAGGATAGTATCTTGAAGAATTCTCAAAGAAGAACCAATGCTATAGAGAGCAAAGACCCAATCTTTATATTATTTCTTCAAGGGGTGGTGTTAAGTACTTTGACCCACTAGTTATATGAACTAGGAACCAGAAGTATCAAGATGAAAGAAGAGGGTTGATGCCACAAGTATAAAATACTTGATAAGTCGATAAAAAGTCACCTAGACTTAAGGAAGAAAATACTCTCACTTCAATTAAAATAAAAGGTCTGCTCACAAATGATGAATGCTTTCCTATTTATAGGAAATGGAGGGGCATAGACGAATAGAGACATAATGGTTCGGCCAGCCCATGTATCTCCCTATAAAGACATAATTTAAATGCTAAAAGAGATGATGGTTTGGCCCTTGATGGAGGGAAATGATCCTTGGCTGAATAACACTTGTATCCATTCAAATTGGCGCCAAATGGGAGAAGTAATGGTGATTGGCCGAATGGATAGATGGTCATTCATCTTGGCGCCTAAATAAACCATATGCAAGGCACATGGGGGCTGATCACATGCAAAACACATGGCTTGGCCGAATAGGGTGAGAACTCTTCATCTTGGTACCTAAATGATCCACATGCAAGGCACATGGGGGTTGGTCATATGCAAGGCTCATGGGTGTTCTAGGAAGCCTTGTGGTACAGCCTTGTGCATGGAATGATGGTTGGTCATGCTCTCTCTCTTGGGCGTGCATGTGTCTCTTTCAAGCTAGCTTGAGTTGTGGAGCTAGCTAGCAAACATGGGCTGTTTGAGAACAAGCTTCCTAGCTAAGTCCTTGTGAGCTCCTTAACATTATGTTCAGCTACATTCAACTACCTTTGACATCACTTTTGGCAACTCAGCTCCAAATAGTCCAAATAGTCCTTGTGAGCTTTCTTGTTTGTGCAGGATCCTTGTTGCTTTCCTAGATAGAAACAATCAAAGGTACAACCTTGACTTCACCATCCACCCAAGTGATGCTAGGTTGAACTGTATCATATGGTAATCAGAGCTAAGGTGGATTACAACAAGAACAAGCAAAAGCAACATCCTACCATTCAATAAAACGAAAATCAAAAAGAGAAGTGCAAAAAAATCAGCAATTTAATCCCAAAATCAACAAGGGATTCCAAGTGAAGAAAAATTAAAAAAAGGAAACTAAGAAAGCAAAATGCAAAGAGGTGCCAAAGGTGACAAGCAACATCATCATTCCAACCGTTCCTAAATAATTCTTCAAGACCTTTGATTGTTTCTTCTAGGAAGGTGGTGAGTATCTTTGCATAGCAAGTGAACCTTTCTTTCTTTTTCTTCCTTTTATAAGACCACCCTTCATTATTTAATCTTTCTACCTTTCTATTTTTTTTCCTCTACACTAACGAATTTTTAAGCCGACGTCCATACCACTTGAAAGATCTCGAGTAAGTTCTTTTAAGAACTTTACAAGAGGAACGAGTGGAAAAAGGCTAATCGAGTGTGTGAGATCAGAAGGGGAATTGAAAAAGCCAATTTATATTCCCGAGTGCAAACACGAACGTTGAGTGGAGCATCATCATTTTTTTTTGGAGTGATCGTGAGGATTTGTGAGTGATTATTGGTAAAGTCCTTTCATCTTATTCAATTAATAATTTTTCACTAACAATTCTCCCATCTTTCGAATGGAATACGGACAGCAAAGGAGGAATCCATTTCATACTCGTTTTCATGTGAATGATAAAGTATGCCTTGTAGCCATCGATGGTGGTTGTTGTGCAAATATTGCAAGCACATACATGGTTGAGAAGTTGGGGCTTATAATATTCAAACATCCCAGTCCATATGTTTTGCAAGGATTAAATGAAGATGAAGAGTTAGAAGTCATAGAGCAAGTACGCGTGTCATTTTCAAATGGGAGATATAAAGATGAAGTCTTGTGTGATGTTGTTTCTATGAAATCAAGCCATCTACTCCTCGGACGTCCTTGGCAGTTTGATAAACGAGCAATGTATGATGGGTTCTCCAATAAATATTCATTCAAACACCAAGGAAGAAATATCACGATGGTTCCAATGTGCCCAAATCAAGTCCATGAATGCCAAGAGACCCTTAAGTCATGTATAGAGGAATGGGAGAAAACAACATCTATGAAGAAAGTTGAAAGAGAAGTTATACATGAAAAACAAATAACAGTGGAGAGAGTTGGACATGCACAAATCAAAGAAGAACATCATGTGAAAACCAAGACATTTTGAGTTGAAAATGAGAGTGTGATTTTGCATGAGAAATCCATTGGAGTAATTGAAAATGAGAGTAAGAGCATTGAGAGTGAAGATGATGCAAGCATGTTTTCATCAATAAAGGGAGTACTCTTTAACACATTTATATTGAAATTACTAAATATATTAGTTATATACTACATGCTCTTATAATACAATTCATGATAAGAATTCTTATTATATAGATAAAGAATAACTTAGTATAAACACAATATGCACATTGATATTTAAGCATATTAGGTTAGTTTTATAATCATATTAAACATGATTACTTTATATAAATCTAGGCAGCATCATTATAATTCATTTTATTTGTTCATATGCATTCATATTAGCTCTTAAGCTTCATGCATTATCTTACACACATTATGAGATGATATATTTGGATCATGACCTTCAATCATAGCTCACATTACCATATTCTTACATGGCAGCAAGGTATTTAGCTCATAACAGCTCAATACCATGGACTTACCTTGTTTCCTTGCACATATAGGTACATTGGAGTGTGATGCACGATGAGGTAGCTTGGTGGATGATTTGGACGTCACATAAGTAGCTAACAAACAGCTCACAAAGTACAAGGCAGCTCATGGAACACTAAGAAAAGCTCGATTCAGCTAGAGGAGCTTAAGACTAGCTAAACTCAGCTAGTTTGACTATTTGGAGCTGAGTTACCAAAAGTGATGTCAAAGGTAGCTGAATATAGTTGAACATGTTGTTATAGAGCTCACAAGGACTCGACTAGGAAGCTTGCTCACGAACAACCCAAAATTGCTAAGATAGCTCCACAATCAAGCTAGCTTGGAAGGAGACACATGCACGCCCAAGATGAAGCATATGACCAGCCATCATTCCATGCACAAGGCTGCACCACAAGGTTCCCTATGACACCCATGTGCATGCCATATGACCAGCCCCTATGTGCCTTGCATGTGGACTCATTTAGATGCCAAGATGAAGAGCCCTCTCCCTATTCGGCCAAACACCATCTCCCATCCAATTTTGTGCCAACATGAAGGGACACTAGAGCTATTTGGCCAAGGGTTATCACCCTCCATTTAAACTGAAACTGTATCTCTATTTTGTAACTAATTATGTCACTATAGGAAGGTACAAGGCTGGTCGAATATCCTTGTAACCATTCGGTGATACCTCTCCATTTCCTATAAATATGAAAGCATATTTCATTTGTAATCAGACCATTTTGATTAATATAAGTGAGATTATTATCTTCCTTAACTCCTGGTCACTTTTATCGACTTATCAAGTATTTTTATACTTGTGGCGTCAACCCCTTTCTTTTCACCTTGATACTTCTGGTTCCTAGTTCATATAAATAGTGGGTCAAAGTACTTAATACCACCCCTTGAAGAAGCAATATAAAGTATGGGTCTTTGCTCTCTATAGCATTGGTTCTTCTTTGAGTATTCTTTAAGATAATATCCTCAAAACCATCCCTTTGTTTCATCAGCCATAACCATAGCCATAACAACCATCTTCCGCTTCCATCTCTCATTTTAAACAGCCCACCTAATCACCTATACGTCTACCACCCTTAACCCTCTCTTTTTGAGCCATTCACTTGTGCAGGTTGTTTGCTTCCTTCCTAGATCCACAATCAATTTGTTAAGGCACAAATGCCTTACATCAAGTGATAATCAGAGCATTGGTGGAAGAAGCAACGTGCAATAATAACAAAAAGAAAAATACAAAAAGAAGTGCAAAGTTGAAGAAAAAAATTTAGAAAAGAATCACTCAAAAGAAACAAAAATCCAGCACTCAAAAAGAAGAAAAGCAAAGAAAAGAAAAGAATGAAAATTGAAGCACTCATCAACAATTCTCATCACCAAGCAAGTCAAGTAAGCCGTTTAAATTGATTGTGGTGATAGAAGGTTATAAAGTGACTTATGTAAGTAACCCCTTTTATTCTTTTCTTTATATTTCTAAGCCACTCTTTCATTATATTTGTTTTCTTTCCCTTGCTACTAACCTTTCTGCAGCCGACGCCAAACAAGTAAAATTTACTTGATATATTCTTGAGTAAAGTTATCTAGAACTTGAGACAAGAGAATTGAGAGGAAAAAGGCTGGAGAGTGTGTGAGATCAGAAGAGGACAAGTAAAAGCCATTAAGTCATAGAGTTACAAACACGAGCGTATTGAGTGTCATTAATGTTTTCTTGGAGTGACTCGTGAGGCTTTGTGAGTGTACATTCTGGTAAGGTCTTTTACACATATTAATTTTTCTTATTTCACTAACCATGTCTCGAAGTCCAGGACGAACCGCTGAAATAGATGCCCCTAATTTGCAAACTCAAGCAATCTTGCATGAAATGGCCAGATTGTTGAAATTAGAATTGGATCCTCTGCATGATCGTATGGACCAATTTGAAGCTTCTTTAGGCAATCGAAGAGTAAATCACCCTAGAATGGAAGAAGAATTCAAAGAAGAGGAGGCTGAAGTAACATCAGTAGTGATAAAAGGCTCTGATACCACTTAATGTAAGGCACTTGTACATTAACAATTGATTGTGGATTTTGGAAGGAAGCAAAATAACCTGCACAAGTGAATGGCTCAAAAAGAGAGGGTTAAGGGTGGTAGACGTATAGTGAATAGGTGGGCTATTTAAAATGCGAGATGGAAGTGGATGATGGTTGATATGGCTATGGTTATGGCATATGAAACAAAGGGATGGTTGTAAGAATAGTATCTTAAAGAAGACTCAAAGAAGAACCAATGCTATAGAGAGCAAAAACCCAGAATTTATATTGCTTCTTCAAGGGGTGGTATTAAGTACTTTGACCCACTAGTTATATGAACTAGGAACCAGAAGTATCAAGGTGAAAAGAAAGGGATTGACGCCACAAGTATAAAAATACTTGATAAGTCGATAAAAGTCACCAGGACTTAAGAAAGAGAATAATCTCACTTATATTAATCAAAAGGTATGAGTACAATTGAGATATTCTTTCCAATTTATAGTAAATGGAGGGGCATGGACGAATAGAGACTTAATGGTTCAGCCAGCTCATGTATCTCCCTATAAAGACATAATTTAAATGCTAAAAGAGATGATGGTTCGACCTTTGCTGGAGGGAAATGATCCTTGGCCGAATAACACTTGTATCCCTTCAAATTGGCACCAAATGGGAGAGGAGATGATGCTTGGTCGAATGGTTAAATGGCTCTTCATCTTGGCTCCTAAATGAGTCCACATGCAAGGCACATGGGGGCTGGACATATGGCATGCACATGGGTGATCTACGGAACCTTGTGGTGCAGCCTTGTGCATGAAATGATGGCTGGTCATGTGCTACATCTTGGGCATGCATGTGTCTCCTACCAAGCTAGCTTGAGTGTGGAGCTTGTTAGCAAGCATTGGCTGTTTGTGAACAAGCATCCTAGCTGAATTCTTATGAGCTTCATAATAGTATATTCAGCTATATTCAGCTACCATTGACATCATTTTTGACAACTCAGCTCCAAATAGTTCAATTAGCTGAGTTTAGCTAGCCTTGAGCTCCTCCAGCTGAATTGAGCTTTCCTTAGTGTTCCATGAGTTGCCTTGTACTTTGTGAGCTGTTTGTGAGCTGCATAGGACGTAAAAATCATCCACCAGGCTACCTCATCGTGCATCACACTCCAATGTACCTATATGTGCAAGGAAACAAGGTAAGTCCATGGTATTGAGTTGTTATGAGCTAAATACCTTGCTTCCATGTAAGAATAAGGTCATAATATGTGATAGATAATACATGAAGCTTAAGAGCTAATATGAATGCATATGATCTAATAAAACGAATAATAATGATGATGCCTTGATGTATATAAGGTAATCATGTTTAATATGATTATAAAACTATCCTAATATGCTTAAATATCAATGTGCATGTTGTGTTCATACTAAGTTATTCTTTAACTATTAAAACATTATATAACATAACATAGGAGGGTGTTAAGTTATCAAATGAATCAAAAGCTTCAAGACACTTAGTTAGGAGAACTTCCCTGAATTGTTTGGCCTTTGACCTAGTAATGGGACCTTGTGGCATGACTTCCGGATCTGGGGTAGGTGTGACCATATCATCCCCCCTTTTTTAAGCGATTTGTCCCCAAATCGTGTCCATCCTCAAAGGGTGATAAGTCGGTGATGTTGAATAAGGCACTTACGCCACCAAACTAACTGTGCAATTCGAGTTTATAGACATTGTCGTTGATCTTTTCTACAATATGAAATGGGCCATCTCCTCGGGGTAGTAGTTTAGACTTCCTTTTGTTTGGGAATCTTTCCTTCCTAAAGTGTACCCAAACCCAATCTTCCACGTCAAAAGTTACCTTATTCCTTCATTTGTTTGCTTGCTGTTCATATTGTCTCGTTCTCTTTTCAATGTTGTTCTTGACTTGTTGATGGAGTCTTTTAACAAATTCTACCTTGTTCTTTCCATCTTTGTTTACTATTTGATCAAAAGGTAAAGGAAGTAAGTCCAAAGGAGTTAAAGGATTGAAACCATACACTACCTCAAATGAAGAATATTTGGTTGTCGAATGAATGGTTTGGTTGTATGCAAACTCTACGTGTAGTAGGCATTCTTCCCAAGTCTTGATGTTCTTCCTTATGATGGATCTTAGTAGTGTTGATAAAACTCTATTAACTACTTCAGTTTGTCCATCTGTTTGAGGATGACATGTAGTAGAGAATAGTAGTTTTGTGCCAATTTTACTCCACAAAGTTCTCCAAAAATGGCTTAAGAATTTAACATCTCTGTCCGACACAATGGTTCGAGGAAGTCCATGTAACCTTACCACTTCTCGGAAGAATAAGTGAGCAATATGAATAACATCATCGGTCTTATGACATGGTATAAAATGAGCCATTTTGGAAAATCGATCAACCACCACAAATATTGAATCCTTTCCACTCCTTGTTTTTGGTAATCCCAAAACAAAATCCATTGAGATATCTATCCATGGCATGGTTGGTATCGGCAAGGGCATGTATAATCCATGATGCATGACTCTTGATTTTGCCCATTTACATACTAAACACCTTTCACATACCCTTTCAACATACCCTTTCATCTTTGGCCAAAAAAGGTGTTCCTTCAAAATGCTAAGTGTCTTTTCAACACCAAAGTCTCCCATAAGTCCTCCTTCATGCACTTCTTTGGTTAGCACTTCTCTTATGGAACCTTGTGGAATACATAGTCGTCCCTCTTTGAAAAGATATCCATAATACCGATAATATTTATCATGAGCACCTGTTTCACATAACTTATACCTTTCTCCAAAGTCCAAATCAGTAGCATAATGTTCCTTAATGATTGAAAAACCAAGAAGTTTAGAATCCAAACTATTAAGTAAGACATACCTACGTGAAAGTGCATCTGCCACAATATTGTCCATTCCTTTCTTATAGTGTATGACATAAGGAAAAGACTCAAGGAATTCGACCCATTTGGCATGTATCCTATTGAGTTTGTGTTGTCCTTTGATATGCTTTAACGCCTCATGGTTAGTGTGGATCATGAATTCTTTTGGCAATAAGTAGTGCTGCCAAGTCTCCAAGGTTCGAATGAGTGCGTACATTTCTTTGTCATATGTTGGATAGTTCAAAGTTGCACCATTTAGTTCTTCACTAAAGTAGGCGATGGGCTTTCCTTCTTGACTTAAAACAGCACCAATCCCAATTCCATAGGCATCACATTCAACTTCAAATGTTTTCTCAAAGTTCGTCAATGCTAATAGTTGAGCTTTTGTTAAACATCTCCTCTGCTGGCATATATACTCATTTTCAGAGTATGAATTTCTTTGGCCTTCTTTTCTTTCTCCCATTCTTCTATGCGTGACTTGAGGGTTACTTGAAATTCATGAACTTAGCTTGGAAGCATTGGTGCTAATATGATTTTCCTCCCTTGATACTGGAAAGAGTACATGTTAGAGAATCTGTCGTGGGTAGCCTTCTTATCATATTGCCAAAGACGCCCGAGTATAAGGTGGCTTGCACTCATGGGCACACGTCACAAAGGACTTCATCTTGGTAACTTCCAATTGAAAAAGGTATAACAACTTGTTTGGTTTCCTTGGCTTTACCCACATCATTGAGCCATTGAAGTTTGTAAGGATGAGGATGCTTGGAAGTCTGGAGACCAAACTTTTCCACCATGTGAGTACTTGCTACGTTTGTACAACTTCCTCGATCAATGATCACCACGCAAATTTTATCTCCCATGTGACATTTGGTATGGAAGATGTTCTCTCTTTGTTCATCCTATTGACTTTGAATGTTCAAAGTCTTTTTGACTACAAAGATGTTGGATGGAAGAGACATGTTAGAAAATAAGGAAAAACGAAATGTGTGTAGGACCTTACCAGAATATACTCTCACAAAGACTCACGAGTCACTCCAAGGAAACTTGAATGTCACTCAATTCGCTCGTGTTTGAACTCTAGGACTTTAATGGCTTTTACTTGTCCTCTTCTGATCTCATACACGCTCCAACCTTTTTCCTCTCTATTCTCTTGTCTCAAGTTCTAGAGAACTTTACTCAAGACTATATCAAGTAAATTTTACTTGTTTGGCGTCGGCTGCAAAAGGGTTAGTAGGAATGGAAAATAAAATATAATGACTGGGTGGGTTAGAAATAGAAAGAAGAGAACAAAAGGGGTTACTTACACAAGTCTCTTTACAACCTTCTATCACCACAATCATTTTAAACGGCTTACTTGACTTGCTTGGTGATTAGAATTATTGATGAGTGCTTCAACTTCTTTCTTTTCCTTTCTTTGCTTTTCTTCTTTTTGAGTGCTGATTTTTCTTTCTTTTCTGGATTTTTTTTGACTTTGCATTTCTTTTTGTATTTTTGTTGTTGTTGTTGTTGTTGCAAGTTGCTTTCTTCCACCAATGCTCTGATTCCAATTGATGTAAGGCTCTGATACCACTTGATGTAAGGCACTTGTACTGATGTAAGGCGAATTTACACGCTTTGATGGAGAGATGTAGATAGCCTTATTGTGTCCCGATCTAGGATTGACAAGTACTAATGTCATTGAATTTATAAGTTTGGGCTGAAAATAAGATAAGAAATATAATTAATAATGGACTTAGTAAAGGGAATAATAATATAAGTAATGAAAATAAATAATAAGAATGAAATAAAATAAATAAAGGATAGAGATGGCTGCGGAATTGATGGAAGAGATGGATGATGTTGATGATGAAATGGCAATGGTGGTGATATTGTATCTCAAACATGCCAAAGAGGAAACTATGCTATGAAGCACAATCCCAGTCTTCACAAACTTGCTTGAGGGGTGATGATAGTGTCTTCAACCCACTAGATATCAATCAAGGAATTTAGGAATCAAGATGGAAGGAATGACGCCACAAGTATAGAACTATACTTGTCTAATCGATAAAGTTCACAAAGAACTTTGAAGAGAAATAACTCACAAGAGTATTTTTTATATAAGAGATGAGATGAGTACAAATGAATTGCACTAGCCTATTTATGGTTTTTCAAAGGGTTTAGGCCGAATAGACACATGATGGTTCGGCCAAGGTTGAAACCTCTTTGAAAACACATGATTTTTTTTATTGAAAATATATAATTTTAATAAAGATAAATGCTCTTGGACGAATGGTTATATGTTGGTTCGGCCCTAAGGATGTTTGGAATGCATTTGGAAGTTATTTGGTTGCCAAAATAGAGAGGAAGGAGTCTTTAGCCGAATAGGAAGCATCCCTTGGTGTTTTGGCGCCAATTTGATGTCACATGGAGTGTACATGCTTGAATAATGCACATGGTAGCCTACTTCAACGCACATGGGTCTTCTTGCAAGGATTTGGTGAGGTTGCAACCATAGGATGATGTCTTGAAGTCCATGGGCAACCTAGAGATGAACTACCTTCAAGGTAAGCTATATGAGTGTCTTGGTAGCTAACTAGGTGAGTTGTAGCTTGATGAACTCAAGCTAGTTAGCTTTGGTCTTCTCAGCTCCTCAGGTACTCTCCCATCTACATCCATCTACCTTTAGTCCACTTTTTAACAAATTGGTCCAAAGCTCTCCTCCAACTAGGTTCAGCTACATGCTAGCTCCTCCAGCTAAGTTGAAGCTCCTTAAGTGATGAAATGAGCTGCCATAACGTTCAAGAGCTAGTGTGAGCTGCTATGATTATTCTTTTAGCTAACCAAGCTACCATAATATGCCTTGCTTTGTGTTTCACCTATAGGAATTAACAAACAAACCAAGTAAGCAATGTGTGAGCTCATTTAAGGTAAAATGCATGCTGTCGTGAGGTGTTTGAGTGATATAAGATATGAATGATCATCCAGAAGCTAAGATAACATGTATATAAGCTAGGTAAAAGGCATAGGATGTTCATGATCTTTAAGAAAACATATATGAGCTAGAAAATAGATGCATGCATGCAAATGAGCTAAAGAATCATGGATTTAAAGCTAGTGAGCTAATGTAAACATAACATGAGCTAGAATAACATGACATTAGTTAATGAATGAATGAATACATGCTGTCATTATATGTAAATGATATGCAAACATAATAAATGAATCTAAAACATATGTAAACATAATATAAAGCTAAGTAAAGATGTGAAAACATATGTTATGCATGAAAATCATATAGTATGCAAGTGAATGATAACATATGATTATTCAAGCATAGTTTTAGGAGCAAAAGAATGCTTATAACATTATGTGATGCATATAGAAGATAATAAAGGATAAAGTAAGGAAGAACTCCCTTAGAACCAGCTTTGAATAGCATCCACGGTGTGATCAAATCATGGAGAAAGTTGGAGCTAGACATGATCACATCATCCTCCCCCTTTTTAGGCGATTTGTCATCAAATTGAAAGGTGACTTCTCCTTAGTGTCTTTCCATTCAACCGTTTCTGATTTGTTTTCAAAATGTATCCATTCAATAGCAACTTGTTCAAGACATTCCATTTCGAAAAGATCTATGAAATGATCCTTGTGAAAAGTTATGAACCTTGAATTAGTAGCTTGAACCTCCTTGTCCTGAAAAGAAAGAAGACTTTCATAAGTAAGGGAATTATTAGGCATTATTAAGTTAAAGATATACTCCCTGTTCACATCTTTTGAATGGCCAAAAGTGATGTCTTTTGAATAACAAGATATGTTGCTTTGAACGATCATGTCCCCAAAAGTCATGTTCCTTGGTCCTCCAATAGGTGTATTCATTGAATCATGAAAGGTTATAACTCTTGGAATGGAAATGTCCTTAGAATCCTCATAAGACACGTCCTTTGGATAATAAAATGTCTCCCTTTGCCTCGCATCTCTTGGCTCTTTGAAGGTCACGTCCCCTAGCCTCCCAATTTGACAAGTTGTGTCGCTTGGGACATTCAAAAAATCAAAAAAAAATCTGCAATTACATGGTTAGAATAATCATCCTTGATCTTTCGTTTCATTCATAGGCATTCTCAAATGACCTTGCCATCACCAAGTGATAAGATAATACCATAGATATAAATCGAATTGCTGCAAAATAAATCAAAACATGTAAATGAAAAACTATTGACAAGATGAAAAGAAATATCAAACCAGGGTGGATGTTTAATGGGAGTTGGTTGCTTAATTCTTTTCTAGATTGACAATGTACTTGGAATGTCAACAAACACAACTCTTGGAACTTCAAGTGATGTTTCTTTTGGAACTTCAAATGGCATAACCTTTGAAATATCAAGAGACATGTTTTGTGAATCACCAAAAGTCATGACTATTGGTTCTTCAAAAGTCAATCTTTTGGTTTTCCAAATGCCATGATTTTTGAATAATCTCCTTGAAAAGATATGTCTCTTAAATTATCCTGCAAAACAAAAGGAAGAAAAGGAGAAAAAATAATGTTAGATAAAATTTGTTCTTTACTCTCCTCTTTGGATCCAATTTCACTCCTCTCACTTTCAACTCCAACGTCTTCTTCAAGTTGCTTGTCTTTAATTTGCTCTTTCATTGCTTCAATGTTTTTCCTCAAGGTGTTTTGATCTTCATTCACTCGGCTAGGAGATAATGGAGTCCATATGACTTTTCGTTCATTGTGGATGAATGAATACTTATTTGTGAATCCATCATGGACAACCCGCTTGTCAAATTGCCATGGCCTCCCTAAGAGTAAATGACTCGTATTCATAGGCACCACGTCACATAGAATCTCGTCTTTCTAACTTCCAAGTGAGAATGGCACAAGTACTTGTTCAGTGACCCTTAACTCTTCCTCGTCGTCCAACCATTGCAAGTCATATGAGCTGGAATGTTTAATTTTTGTAAGCCAAAATTTGTTCACCATGTATGTGCTTGCAATGTTTGTACAACTCCCTCCGTAAATAGCTACAAGGCACACTTTACCATTTACATGGCAACGAGTGTAAAATGTATTTGTTCTTTGCAGTTCGTCCTCCAAGGTTTGGAAAGATGAAAATTCACAAGACATTTATTAGTAAAAAAAATTTAAACAAAAATAAAACCTTACTAGCACACTCACAAAGTCTCACAAGTTCACTGTAAAGAAATGATAAGATCACTCCACTCAACACTCGTGTTTACTCTAGGGAATATATCTTGGCTTTTAACAATTCCCCTTCTGATCTCACTCTCTCAATTAGACTTTTCCCACTCCAATTTCTGTTGTTAAGTCCTTTGAGGAACTTACTCAAGATTATAACAAGTTAATTCATTCCTTGTGTGCGTCGGCTGCAAATAGGTTAGGGTAGAAAGAGTAGAAAAAAAATATAAAGGTAGAAGAAAGGATTCAAAGGTATTAAAAGAAGTAAATGGTTGAAGACAAGGAAAATGAAAGTATAAAAAAGGAAGAGGTGACTTACAATTCAAGAAACAACACTTACTGCAACCTTTCTCAAGAAACAATAAGGTTATATTCTCTTAGTGTAGATGGCCTCTTTGATGTTCTTGTAATGGTAGAGCACTTTCCTTGGCTTGCTTTCTCTTTTTGAACTTCTTTTTTTCTGTTCTTTTCTTCTTTTCTGATTTTTCTCTTCTTTTTTTTGCTTTGCATGCCAATGAAACGTTTGTTGTCAATCCGACTATGCTCTGATTACCGCTTGATGTAAGGCAAATCTACACGCTTTGATGGAGAGATGTAGATAGCCTTATTGTGTCCCGATCTAGGATTGACAAGTACTGATGTCCTTGAATTTATAAGTTTGGGCTGCAAAATAAGATAAGAAATATAATTAATAATGGACTTAGTAAAGGGAATAATAATATAAGTAATGAAAATAAATAAAGGATAGAGATGGTTGCGGAATTTGTGGAAGAGATGGATGATGTTGATGATGAAATGGCAATGGTGGTGATATTGTATCTCAAACACGCCAAAGAGGAAACTATTCTATGAAGCACAATCCCGATCTTCACAAACTTGCTTGAGGGGTGGTGATAGTGTCTTCAACCCACTAGATATCAATCTAGGAATTTATAAATCAAGATGGAAGGAATGACCCCATAAGTATAGGAACTATACTTGTTTAATCGATAAAGTTCACAAAGAACTTTGAAGAGAAATAACTCACAAGAGTATTTTTTTATATAAGAGATGAGATGAGTACAAATGAATTGCACTAGCCTATTTATAGTTTTTCAAAGGGTTTAGGCCGAATAGACACATGATGGTTCGGCCAAGGTTGAAACCCCTTTGAAAACACATATTTTTTAATCAAAATACATAATTTTAATGAAGATAAATGCTCTTGGCCGAATGGTTATGTGTTGGTTCGGCCCTAAGGATGTTTTGAATGCATTTGGAAGTTATTTGGGCGCCAAAATGGAGAGGAAGGAGACTTTGGCCGAATAGGAAGCATCCCTTGGTGTTTTGGCGCCAATTTGATGTCACATGGAGTGCACGTGCTTGAATGATGCACATGGCAGCCTACTTGAACGCACATGGGTCTTCTTGCAAGGCTTTGGTGAGGTTGTAACCATAGGATGATGTCTTGAAGTCCATGGGCAGCCTAGAGATGAACTAGCTTCAAGGTAAACTAGGTGAGTGTCTTGGTAGCTAACTAGGTGAGTTATAGCTTGATGAATTCAAGCTAGTTAGCTTTGGTCTTCTCAGCTCCTCAGCTACTCTCCCAGCTACTTCCAGCTACCTTTAGTCCACTTTGCAACAATTTGGTCCAAAGCTCTCCTCCAACTAGGTTCAGCTACATGCTAGCTCCTCAAGCTAAGTTGAAAATCCTTAAGTGATGAAATGAGCTGCCATAATGTTCAAGAGCTAGTGTGAGCTGCTATACTTATCCTTTTAGCTAACCAAGCTACCATAATATGCCTTGCTTTGTGTTTCACCTATAGGAATTAACAAACAAACCAAGTAAGCAATGTGTGAGCTCATTTAAGGTAAAATGCATGCTGCCGTGAGGTGTTTGAGTGATATAAGATATGAATGATCATCTAGAAGCTAAGATAACATGTATATAAGCTAGGTAAAAGGCGTAGGATGTTCATGATCTTTAAGAAAACATATATGAGCTAGAAAATAGATGCATGCATGCAAATGAGCTAAAGAATCATGGATTTAAAGCTAGTGAGCTAATGTAAACATAACATGAGCTAGAATAACATGACATTAGTTAATGAATGAATGAATACATGCTGTCATGATTTGTAAATGATATGCAAACATAATAAATGAATCTAAAACATATGTAAACATAATATAAAGCTAAGTAAAGATGTGAAAACATATGTTATGCATGAAAATCATATAGTATGCAAGTGAAGGATAACATATGATTATTCAAGCATAGTTTTAGGAGCAAAAGCATGCTTATAACATTATGTGATGCATATAGAAGATAATAAAGGATAAAGTAAGGAAGAACTCCCTTAGAACCAGCTTTGAATAACATCCACGGTGTGATCAAATCATGCAGAAAGTTGGAGCTAGACATGATCACATCATCCTCCCCTTTTTTAGGCGATTTGTCATCAAATCGAAAGGTGACTTCTCCTTAGTGTCTTTTCATTCAACCATTTCTGATTTGTTTTCAAAATGTATCCATTCAATAGCAACTTGTTCAAGACATTCCCTTTCGAAAAGATCTATGAAATTATCTTTATGAAAAGTTATGAACCTTGAATTAGTACCTTGAACCTCCTTCTCCTGAAAAGAAAGAAGACTTTCATAAGTAAGGGAATTATTAAGCATTGTTAAGTTAAAAATATACTCCCTGTTCACATCTTTTGAATGGCCAAAAGTGATGTCTTTTGAATAACAAGATATGTTGCTTTGAACGATCATGTCCCCAAAAGTCATGTTCCTTGGTCCTCCAATAGGTGTATTCATTGAATCATGAAAGGTTATAACTCTTGGAATGGAAGTGTCCTTAGAATCCTCATAAGACACATCCTTTGGATAATAAAATGTCTCCATTTGCCTCGCATCTCTTGGCTCTTTGAAGGTCACGTCCCCTAGCCTCCCAATTTGACAAGTTGTGTCGCTTGGAACATTCGAAAAATCAAAAAAAAAATATGCAATTACATGGTTAGAATAATAATCCTTGATCTTTTGTTTCATTCATAGGCATTCTCAAATGACCTTTCCATCACCAAGTGATAAGATAATACCATAGATATAAATCAAATTGCTGCAAAATAAATCAAAACATGTAAATGAAAAACTATTGACAAGATGAAAAGAAATATCAAACCAGGGTGGATGTTTAATGGGAGTTGGTTGCTGAATTCTTTTCTAGATTGGCAATGTACTTGGAATGTCAACAAACACAACTCTTGGAACTTCAATTGTTGCTTCTTTTGGAACTTCAAATGGCATAACCTTTGAAATATCAAGAGACATGTTTTGTGAATCACCAAAAGTCATGACTATTGGTTCCTCAAAAGTCAATCTTTTGGTTTTCCAAAAGCCATGATTTTTGAATAATCTCCTTGAAAAGATATGTCTCTTGAATTATCCTACAAAAAAAAAAGGAAGAATAGGAGAAAAAGTAATGTTAGATAAAACTTGTTCTTTACTCTCCTCTTTGGATCCAATTTCACTCCTCTCATTTTCAACTCCAACGTCTTCTACAAGTTGCTTGTCTTTAATTTGCTCTTTCATTGCTTCAATGTTTTTCCTCAAGGTGTTTTGATCTTCATTCACTCGGCTAGGAGATAATGGAGTCCATATGACTTTTCGTTCATTGTGGATGAATGAATACTTATTTGTGAATCCATCATGGACAACCCGCTTGTCAAATTGCCATGGCCTCTCTAAGAGTAAATGACTCGTATTCATAGGCACCACGTCATATAGAATCTCGTCTTTGTAACTTCCAAGTGAGAATGGAACAAGTACTTGTTCAGTGACCCTTAACTCTTCCTCGTCATCCAACCATTGCAAGTCATATGGGCTGGAATGTTTAATTTTTGTAAGCCAAAATTTGTTCACAATGTATGTGCTTGCAATGTTTGTACAACTCCCTCCGTCAATAGCTACAAGATACACTTTACCATTTACATGGTAACGAGTGTGAAATGTATTTATTCTTTGTTGTTCGTCCTCCAAGGTTTGGAAAGATGAAAAATCACAAGACATTTGTTAGTAAAAAAATTTAAATAAAATTAAAACCTTACCAGCACACTCACAAAGTCTCACAAGTTCACTCCAAAGAAATGATAAGATCACTCCACTCAACACTCGTGTTTACTCTAGGGAATATATCTTGGCTTTTAACAATTTCCCTTCTGATCTCACTCTCTCAATTAGACTTTTTCCACTCCAATTTCTGTTGTTAAGTCCTTTGAGGAACTCACTCAAGATTATAACAAGTTAATTCATTCCTTGTGTGCGTCGGCTGCAAATAGGTTAGGGTAGAAAGAGTAGAAAAAAATGTAAAGGTAGAAGAAAGGATTCAAAGGTATTAAAATAAGGAAATGGTTGAAGACAAGGAAAATGAAAGTATAAAAAAGGAAGAGGTGACTTACAATTCAAGAAACAACACTTACTGCAACCTTTCTCAAGAAACAATAAGGTTATCTTCTCTTAGTGTAGATGGCCTCTTTGATGTTCTTGTAATGGTAGAGCACTTTCCTTGGCTTGCTTTCTCTTTTTGAACTTCTCTTTTTCTTTTCTTTTCTTCTTTTCTTCTTTTCTTCTTTTCTCTTCTTTTTGCACTCCAATTTGTTGAAGGAGTCTTCTTCTCTTTTGAATTTCTTTTTTTGCTTTGCACGCCAATGAAATGTTTGTTGTTAATCCGACTATGCTCTGATTACCGCTTGATGTAAGGCGAATCTACACGCTTTGATGGAGAGATGTAGATAGCCTTATTGTGTCCCGATCTAGGATTGACAAGTACTGATGTCCTTGAATTTATAAGTTTGGGCTGCAAAATAAGATAAGAAATATAATTAATAATGGACTTAGTAAAGGGAATAATAATATAAGTAATGAAAATAAATAATAAGAATGAAATAAAATAAATAAAGGATAGAGATGGCTGCAGAATTTGTGGAAGAGATGGATGATGTTGATGATGAAATCGCAATGGTGGTGATATTGTATCTCAAACACGCCAAAGAGGAAACTATGCTATGAAGAACAATCCCGGTCTTCACAAACTTGCTTGAGGGGTGTGATAGTGTCTTCAACCCACTAGATATCAATCAAGAAATTTAGGAATCAAGATGGAAGGAATGACGCCACAAGTATAGGAACTATACTTGTTTAATCGATAAAGTTCATAAAGAACTTTGAAGAGAAATAACTCACAAGAGTATTTTTTATATAAGAGATGAGATGAGTACAAATGAATTGCACTAGCCTATTTATAGTTTTTCAAAGGGTTTAGGCCGAATAGACACATGATGGTTCGGCCAAGGTTGAAACCCCTTTGAAAACACATGATTTTTTAATGAAAATACATAATTTTAATGAAGATAAATGCTCTTGGCCGAATGGTTATGTGTTGGTTCGGCCCTAAGGATGTTTTGAATGCATTTGGAAGTTATTTGGGCGCCAAAATGGAGAGGAAGGAGTCTTTGGCCGAATAGGAAGCATCCCTTGGTGTTTTGGCACCAATTTGATGTCACATGGAGTGCACATGCTTGAATGATGCACATGGCAGCCTACTTGAACGCACATGGGTCTTATTGCAAGGCTTTGGTGAGGTTGTAACCATAGGATGATGTCTTGAAGTCCATGGGAAGCCTAGAGATGAACTAGCTTCAAGGTAAGCTAGGTGAGTGTATTGGTAGCTAACTAGGTGAGTTATAGCTTGATGAACTCAAGCTAGTTAGCTTTGGTCTTCTCAGCTCCTCAGCTACTCTCCCAGCTACTTCCAGCTACCTTTAGTCCACTTTTCAACAATTTGGTCCAAAGCTCTCCTCTAACTAGGTTCAGCTACATGCTAGCTCCTCCAGCTAAGTTGAAGCTCCTTAAGTGATGAAATGAGTTGCCATAACGTTCAGGAGCTAGTGTGAGTTGCTATGCTTATCCTTTTAGCTAACCAAGCTACCATAATATGCTTTGCTTTGTGTTTCACCTATAGGAATTAACAAACAAACCAAGTAAGCAATGTATGAGCTCATTTAAGGTAAAATGCATGCTGTCGTGAGGTGTTTGAGTGATATAAGCTATGAATGATCATCTAGAAGCTAAGATAACATGTATATAAGCTAGGTAAAAGGTATAGGACGTTCATGAGCTTTAAGAAAACATATATGAGCTAGAAAATAGATGCATGCATGAAAATGAGCTAAAGAATCATGCATTTAAAGCTAGTGAGCTAATGTAAACATAACATGAGCTATAATAACATGACATGAGTTAATGAATGAATGAATACATGTTGTCATGATATGTAAATGATGTGCAAACATAATAAATGAATCTAAAACGTATGTAAACATAATATAAAGCTAAGTAAAGATGTGAAAACATATGTTATGAATGAAAAATCACATAGTATGCAAGTGAATGATAACATATGATTATTCAAGCATAGTTTTAGGAGCAAAAGCATGCTTATAACATTATGTGATGCATATAGAAGATAATAAAGGATAATGTAAGGAAGAACTCCCTTAGAACCATCTTTGAATAACATCCACGATGTGATCAAATCATGGAGAAAGTTGGAGCTAGACATGATCACATCATGTACCTTAACAATTGATTGTGGATTTAGGAAGGAAGCAAAACAACCTGCACAAGTGAATGGCTCAAAAAGAGAGGGTTAAGGGTGGTAGACGTATGGTGAATAGGTGGGCTATTTAAAATGAGAGATGGAAGCGGAAGATGGTTGATATGGCTATGGTTATGGCTTATGAAACAAAGGAATGGTTGTGAGGATAGCATCTTAAAGAAGACTCAAAGAAGAATAAATGCTATAGAGAGCAAAGACCCATACTTTATATTGCTTCTTCAAGGGGTGGTATTAAGTACTTTGAACCACTAGTTATATGAACTAGGAACTAGAAGTATCAAGGTGAAAAGAAAGTGGTTGACGCCACAAGTATAAAAATATTTGATAAGTCGATAAAAGTCACCAGGACTTAAGGAAGAGAATAATCTCACTTATATTAATCAAAAGGTCAGAGTACAATTAAGATATGCTTTCCTATTTATAGTAAATGGAGGGGCATGGCTGAGAGACATAATGGTTCAGCCAGCTCATGTATCTCCCTATAAAGACATAATTTAAATCCTAAAAGAGATGATAGTTCGGCCCTTGATGGAGGGAAATGATCCTTGGCCGAAAAACACTTGTATCCCTTCAAATTAGCGCCAAATGGGAGAGGAGATGATGCTTGTCCGAATGGTTAAATGGCTCTTCATCTTAGATCCTAAAGGAGTCCACATGCAATGTACATGGGGGCTGATCATATGGAATGCACATGGGTGATCTAGGGAACCTTGTGGTGCAACCTTGTGCATGGAATGATGGCTGGTCATGTGCTCCATCTTGGGCGTGCATGTGTCTCCTACCAAGCTAGCTTGAGTGTGGATCTAGTTAGCAAGCATGGGCTGTTTGTGAACAAGCTTCCTAGCTGAATCCTTATGAGCTTCATAAAAGTACGTTCAGCTATATTCATCTACCATTGACATCATTTTTGACAACTCAGCTCCAAATAGTTCAACTAGCTGAGTTTAGCAAGCCTTGAGCTCCTCCAGCTGAATTGAGCTTTCCTTAGAGTTCCATGAGCTACCTTATACTTTGTGAGCTGTTTGTGAGTCATATAGGATGTCCAAATCATCCACCAAGTTACCTCATCGTGCATCACACTCCAATGTACTTATATATACAAGGAAACAAGGTAAGTCCATGGTATTGAGTTGTTATGAGCTAAATACCTTGCTTCCATGTAAGAATAAGGTAATGTGAGCTATTATTGAAGGTCATGAGCTAAATATATCATCTCATAATATGTGTAAGATAATTCATGAAGCTTAAGAGCTAATAAGAATGCATATGATCTAATAAAATGAATTATAATGATGTTGCCTTGATGTATATAAGGTAATCATTTTTAATATGATTATAAAACTATCCTAATATGCTTAAATATAAATGTGCATGTTGTGTATATACTAAGTTATTCTTTAACTATTAAAACATTATATAACATAACATAAGAGGGTGTTAAGTTATCAAATGAATCAAAAGCTTCAAGACAGTTAGGAGAACTTCCCTGAATTATTTGGCCCTTGACCTAGTAATGGGACCTTGTGGCATGACTTCCGGATATGGGGTAGGTGTGACCATATCAAGTAGCACGAAGAGATGCTCATCGAAATCAGAATGACAACTTCAGCAACATCAAAGTGACCATTCCTCTATTTCAAGGATGAACTGATCCTGAAGCCTATCTTGATTGGGTAATCAAGATTGAACATATTTTTGAATGCCAAAATTATACGGAGTAAAAGAAGGTCAGGCGCTGCTATGGAATTCGTGGATTTTGCCTTAGTTTGACGGGACCAATTGGTGAGTTCCAGAAGACGAAATGGTGAACGTTCCAACAATACATGGGAACAAATGAAGGCCATTATGAGGAAAAGGTTCGTGCCTACTCACTATCATCGAGATCTTTACCATAAATTATAAAATCTGAAACAAGAAAGCAAGAGCGTTGAAGATTATTTCAAAGAAATGGAGATAGCTATGATCCGAGCCAATATTGATGAAGACAGAGAAGCAACCATGGCAAGGTTTTTATCTAGCTTAAATCCTGATATAGCTAACCTTGTTGAACTTCAGCATTATGTAGAGATAGAAGAGATGGTACATGTGGCCATGAAAATTGAAAGACAACTCAAAAGGAAATCCTACACTAGGAGCAGTCCAAGTTCGGCCACCAAATGGAAGCAAGAGCCTATTATCTTCAGGAAACCAATTCCAGCACAAGCAAAGGATCATATAGGAGTTACCAAGACTACACAAGTGGGTGAATCTAGTAAGGGTAAAGAAAAGCAAACCGGTACTTTTGAGAGATCTAGAGACATCAAATATTTCAAATGTTTTGGGAAAGGACATGTTGCTAGCCAATGTCCCAACCGAAATGCCATTATGATACTTGACAATGGAGATATTGTATCGGATTCTGATGAGCCTATTTTTTATGAGGAACCTGAAACAATGCAAGACGAAGAAACTGAAGAAAATGCCAATCATGGTAAGATGCTTGTTTCGAAAAGGTGCCTACAATCACAAACATCCCAAGAGGATATTCAAAGAAACAATATTTTCCATACAAGATGCCATGTCAAGGACAAGGTTTGTACAATGATCATCGATGGAGGAAGTTGCACAAACGTAGCCAGTACTCTTATGGTTGAAAAACATGGATTGGTAACATCAAAGTATCCCACTCGATATAAACTCCAATGGCTCAATGAAGGAGATGAGTTAAACATTACCAAACAGGTTCTAATTCCTTTTTCAGTTTGTAGGTATAAGGACGAGGTGCTTTGTGACATTGTCCCTATGCATGCTAGCCACATCTTACTTGGAAGACCATGGCAGTATGACAAAAGGGCCATTCATGATTGTTATCACAATCAATACATTTTTAAGCATGATGGATGCAAGGTAACCTTGATGCCTTTGACGCCAAAAGAGGTACAACAAGATCAGTTGCATATGCGAAAGAGTGTACAAGCATGGCGCACAGACAAAACCCTAATAAAGAATGAAGAGGAACGAAACATGACACCAAACTTCTTCATAGAGAAACACGATGGTTCCAGGTTCAAAAATAAAGGGGTTCCTACGAAAATTGGTGATGATTGGAATTTAAAGACACAACTCTTCACCAAGGATTTTAATCACCAAAAGGTAAGTAACCCTTCATTTAAAACCTCTTCTCTCCTCACTTTTCAGGACCAATCACATGAAAGGTCACTTCCAAAAAGAATATCCTTAAAGGAAGATCACTCTCAAAAGGTACTTGTTGGTAAATCAAATTCCAAAGAAAGTCCTAAAGGGAAATCTTATGAAAGGATACCAAATGGAAGAACACAACCGTTCAAAGGATGCTTTCTTTTAGCAAGGAGACGTGAAGTTATGCAACGACATAATTAACTCAATTTGAGGGCAAATCACCCTAAAGAAAGGGGGGATGATGCAAGCACGTTTTCATCAATAAAGGGAGTACTCTTTAACACCTTTATATTGAAATTACTATATATATTAGTTATATACTATATGCTTTTATAATACAGTATGATAAGAATTCTTGTTATATAGATAAAGAATAACTTAGTATGAACACAATATGCACATTGATATTTAAGCATATTAGGATAGTTTTATAATCATATTAAACATGATTACCTTAAATACATCAAGGCAACATCATTATAATTCATGTTATTAGTTCATGTGCATTCATATTAGCTCTTAAGCTTCATGCATTATCTTACACACAATATGAGATGATATATTTAGCTCATGACCTTCAATCATAGCTCACATTACCATATTCTTACATGGCAGCAAGGTATTTAGCTCATAACAGCTCAATACCATGGACTTTCACAATGAAAGTCTTCTTTCTTTTTAGGACAAGGAGGTTCATGGTACTAATTCAAGGTTCATAACTTTTCACAAGGACCATTTCATAGATCTTTTCGAAAGGGAATGTCTTGAACAAGTTGCTATTGAATGGATACATTTTGAAAACAAATCAGAAATGTTTGAATGGAAAGACACTAAGGAGTAGTCAGCTCTTGATTTGAGGACAAATCGCATAAAAGAAGGGGAGGATGATGTGATCATGTCTAGCTCCAATTTTCTCCATGATTTGATCACACCGTGGATGTTATTCAAAGCTGGTTCAAAGGGAGTTCTTCCTTAATTTATCCTTTATTATCTTCTATATGCATCACATAATGTTATAAGCATGCTTTTGCTCCTAAAACTATGCTTGAATAATCATATGTTATCATTCACTTGCATATTATATGATTTTCATGCATAACATATGTTTTCACATCTTTACTTAGCTTTATAATATGTTTACATACGTTTTAGATTCATTTATTATGTTTGCATATCATTTACATATCATAACAACATGTATTCATTCATTCATTAACTCATGTCATGTTATTCTAGCTCATGTTATGTTTACATTAGCTCATTAGCTTTAAATCCATGATTCTTTAGCTTATTTGCATGCATGCATCTATTTTCTAGCTCATACATGTTTTCTTAAAGCTCATGAACGTCCTATGCCTTTTATCTAGCTTATATACATGTTATCTTAGCTTCTAGATGATCATTCATAGCTTATATCACGCAAACACCTCACGACAACATGCATTTTACCTTAAATGAGCTCACACATTACTTACTTGGTTTGTTTGTTAATTCTTATAGGTGAAACACAAAGCAATACATATTATGGTAGCTTGGTTAGCTAAAAGGATAAGCATAGCAGCTCACACTAGCTCTTGAACGTTATGGCAGCTCATTTCATCACTTAAGGAGCTTCAACTTAGCTGGAGGAGCTAGCATGTAGCTGAACCTAGTTGGAGGAGGGTTTTGGACCAAATTGTTGAAAAGTGGACTAAAGGTAGCTGGAAGTAGCTGGGAGAGTAGCTGAGGAGCTGAGAAGACCAAAGCTAACTAGCTTGAGTTCATCAAGCTATAACTTACCTAGTTAGCTACCAAGACACTCACCTAGCTTACCTTGAAGCTAGTTCATCTCTAGGCTGGCCATGGACTTCAAGACATCATCCTATGGTTGCAACCTCACCAAAGCCTTGCAAGAAGACCCATGTGCATTCAAGTAGGCTGCCATGTGCATCATTCAAGCATGTGCACTCCATGTGACATCAAATTGGTGCCAAAACACCAAGGGATGCTTCTTATTCGGCCAAAGACTCTTTGCTTTGCATTTTGGTGCCCAAATAACTTCCCAATGCATTCAAAACATCCTTAGGGCTGAACCAACACATAACCATTCGGCCAAGAGCATTTATCTTCATTAAAATTATGTATTTTAATTAAAAATCATGTGTTTTCAAAGGGGTTTCAACCTTGGCCGAACCATCATGTGTCTATTCAGCATAAACCCTTTGAAAAACTATAAATAGGCTAGTGCATTTCATTTGTACTCATATCATCTCATATATAAAAAGTACTATTGTGAGTTATTTCTCTTCAAAATTCTTTGTGAACTTTATCGATTAAACAAGTATAGTTCCTATACTTGTTGCGTCATTCCTTCTATCCTGATTCCAAAATTCCAAGATTGATATCTAGTGGGTTGAAGTCACTATCACCACCTCTTAAGCAAGTTTGTGAAGACTGGGATTGTGCTTCATAGTATAGTTTCCTCTTTGGTGTGTTTGAGATACAACATCACCACCATTGCCATTTCATCATCAACATCATCCATCTCTTCCATTAATTCCGCAGCCATCTCTATCATTTCTTTATTTCATTTCATTCTTAATATTTCATTTCATTACTTATATTATTATTCCCTTTATTAAGTCCATTATTAATCATATTTCTTATCTTATTTTGTAGCCTAAACTTATAAATTCAAGGACATCAGTACTTGTAAATCCGAGATCGGGACACAATAAGACTATCTACTGCTTTCGTCAAAGCGTGTAGATCAACCTTACATCAAGCGGTAATCAGAACATAGTTGGATTGACAACAAATGTGTCATTGGCGTGCAAAGCAAAAGAAAAATATGAGAAAAGACTCCTTCATCAAAATTGGAGTGCAAAAAGAAAGAAAAACATAAAAGAAGAGACAAAAATCAGAAAAGAAGAAAAGAAAAGAAAAAGAAAAATTCAAAAAGAAAGCAAGCCAAGGAAAGTGCTCTACCATTGCAAAGTGCATCAAAGAGGTCATCTATACTTAGAGAAGATAACCTTATTGTTTCTTGAGAAAGGTTGCAGTAAGTGTTGTTTCTTGAATTGTAAGTCACCTCTTCCTTTTCTATATATTCATTTTCCTTGTCTTCAACCATTTCTATCTTTTAAAACCTTTAAATCCTTTCTTATACCTTTCCATTTCTTATATTCTTTCTACTCTAACATATTTGCAGCCGACACACACAATGAAGGAATTAACTTGTTATAATCTTGAGTAAGTTCCTCAAAGGACTTAACAAGAGAAATGTGAGTGGAAAAAGGGTAATTGAGAGAGTGAGATCAGAAGGGGAATTGTTAAAAGCCAAATTATATTCCCGAGAGTAAACACGAGTGTTGAGTGGAGTGATCTCTTAATTTTCTTTGGATTAAAGATTGTGAGGCTTTGAGAGCGTGCTGGTAAGGTTTTAATTTTTTCTTTCTTTCTACTAACAATGTCTTATGATCTTTCATCTTTCCAAACATTGGAGAATGAACAATAAAGAACAAACACATTTCACACTCGTTGCCATGTAAATGGTAAAGTGTGTCTTGTATCTATTGACGGAGGAAGTTGTACAAACATTGCAAGTATATACATGGTGAACAAATTGGGGCTTACAACTATTAAACATTCCAGCCCGTATGAATTGCAATGGTTGAACAACGAGAAAGAGATGAAGGTCACTAAACAAGTACTTGTTCCATTTTCACATGGAAGTTACAAAGAAGAGATTCTATGTGATGTGGTGCATATGCATACGAGCCATTTACTCTTGGGGAGGCCATAGCAATTTGACAAGCGGGCTGTCCATGATGGTTTCACAAACCGATACTCTTTCTTTCACAATGAAATGAAAATCAACTTGAATCCAGTTTCACCAAACCGAGTAAAGGAAGATCAAAACACCTTGAAGAAGAACATTGAAGCAATGAAATAACAACTTAAAGACAATGCAACTGAAGAATGTTTGGAGAAAAATTCAAATGAACAAAAGCATTTTGAAGTTGAAAAAATTGTTGGATTTGAAAATGATGAACGGATAGTGGATGCAGAAACCGTTGGAGTTGAAAAGAATGAATTTTGAGGAAAAGAGGAGAGTGAAGAACAATTTTTATCTAACCTTACTTCTTCCCCTATTGTCTCTTTTATTTTGCAGGATAATTCAAGAGTTATATCTTTTCAAGGAAATGATTAAAAATCATGGCTTTTGAAAAACCAAAAGATGTGACTTTTGAAGAACCAATAGCCATGACTTTTGGCGATTCACAAAACATGTCTCTTGATATTTCAAAGGTTATGCCATTCGAAGTTCCAATAGAAGCATCACCTGAAGTTCCAAGAGATGTGTTGTAAAACATGAGAGTGAGATTGAAGAGAGAATTCAAAACAAACATGAGAATGAGAGAAAAGAATGTGAGGAGAAGGTAGTTTTACTTTATACTAATCAATCTTTTCTTCATATTCTTTCATTTGATTTACAGGTTATTCCAAAGTCCATACCATTGCAAATTGATGAATCACATTTGTCTATTGAAGTTCCAAAAGTTGTAACATTTGGTATTCCAAATCATGTGCTCTTTGACATTCGAAGTACGTTCATTTTACATTCAAAGTTCAAATAACCTTATGAAAGGGAAGTTTCAACGAACCAAATTCCATTCATGAACTTTAATGAATCTTGTACGTTCATTCACATTGTTAATGATGTTTCATGTTCTAAATTATTTCTATTTTGCAGCATATTGAATAATTTACATGGAAGTGTTCTTGCTTATGATCATCAATTCAAGGAAAAGAAACGAGCATTATCCAACTATTCAAGATTCATAATGTGGAAGGGTACAAAGACTAAAGTTGGCAAGCCTTACCTACTTGAAGGATTCAAAGAAATTCATGCATACCCTAATAGGCATAATGATCTTCATTCATCCTTTCTTACACCAATGGATCAATCAATGATAAAAGCTTTCGATTTGAGGACAAATCACTCTAAAGAAGGGGGGATGATGCAATCATGCCAAGGACCAAACTTCTTCAACACATGATCACTTCATGGACGTTCAGCCTTGTTGATTCTAAGGGAGTCTTACCTTATTTTATTATTTATTTACTCATTTATACATTACATGTCATGTGAATATGTTTATCTTATTCTTAATTTTTGCTTGAATATTATATGCTGTCATTTACATGTATAATATATGATATTCATGCATGACTTATTAATTCACATCTTTATATAACTCATTCAATGCATATGCATTCATAGTTAGCTCATTTGCATTATTAACATATGTGGAAGTATGCATTCATAATTATCATAGCTCAATTCCTATCTAATTATTTGTTTACATACTTTGTCTAGGTTCATTGGATGCTAAGAAGACTAAAGGCAATTGAAGAGTTGGTTGGACAGTTCACGTCAGTCAGATTGATCTACATTTTTTAAACATGTTCCAAACATCTTTGGGTGATGAAATCTCTTAACATTTAATCCCCTATCTCGTAGATTTCCAACGCATTTTGAATCACATCAATCCGATATTGGGAGCTTGAGATATGCCCAGATTACTGAAGACAATGCAGGCTAGAAATTAATACGGGATTTGCAACCATTCATCTCATTCAAAGGACTTATGCATGGGAGGAATTAATGAATACATGCATGGACGATAAAAGAATATTAAAATGAATCAGAACATTGGTGAGGAGGTGCAAGGATTCTTTTAAAGGCTTTTAAATTCATCCATTTATGCAAGAAGCCAAATAGTCATGTTCACACAAGGGAGAAGAATTTCAGCCAAGATACATTCATGAACATTCATCCATAGAAGACAAATCAACAAGTTCACACAAGGTGGGATGAATTCGGCCAAAGGATGTATTCCATTAAAAGATGAACATCCATTCATCAAAATTCATTCACCTAAGCCATGCATTGTATCTACTTAAGGATGAACATTCATCCATGAATTTTCAATCATTAAATCTTGTATGTGCATCTTAGGCATCTCTTAGGCCTATAAATAGCTTTTCATTTCATTTGTAAAATGAATTCACTTTGTTTAATCAAATATTTGTGAGAGTTTCTCTCTTTAGTTCTTAAGTGAACTTTATCTACTTATCAAGCTTATGCTTGTGGCGTCACCCCTATCTATGTTACCTTGATACTTCTGGTTCCTATCTCTTTATAGATAGTGGGTCAAAGTCCTTGTTTACCACCCCTTGAAGAAGCAATATAAAGTATGAGTCTTTGTTCTTTAACATTGGTTCTTCTTTGAGTCTTCTTTGAGATACTAATTTTCATATTCATCTCCATCTCCTTCATTCTACTTCCATTACCATACTTCATCATTTCCTTTAAACATATCACCAACTTATATATTTTCACTACCATATTTATCTTTCCATTTCATTACTCTCATTTAACCATTTTTTGAGCTTTCTTGTTTGTTCAGGATCCTTGTTGCTTTCTTAGATCAAAAAAATCAAGGGTACAACCTTGACTTCACCATCCACCCAAGTGAGGCTAGGTTGAACTGTATCAACCCATTTCTTATAAGTTTTATAAGGGATGGTAACAAGGACTTTGACCCACTAGTTATATGAACTAGGAACCATAAGTATCAAGGTAGGGATTGACGCCACAAACTTTAGAAAATCTTGCTTAATCGATATAGTTCTAAAAAGAACTTGAAGAGAGAATAATCTCACAAGTGTTTTAATTTATCAAAGGGTTCTCTTACAATGTAAATAGCCTAGCCTATTTATAGTTTTCAAAGGGTTTAGGCCGAATAGACACATGATGGTTCGGCTAAGGTTAAAACCCCTTTGAAAACACATGTTTTTTTAATGAAAATACATAATTTTAATGAAGACAAATGCTCTTGGCCGAATGGTTATGTGTTGGTTCGGCCCTAAGGATGTTTTGAATGCATTTGGATGTTATTTGGGCGCCAAAATGAAGAGAAAAAAGTCTTTGGCCGAATAGTAAGCATCCCTTGGTGTTTTGGAGCCAATTTGATGTCACAGGGAGTGCACATACTTGAATGATGCACATGGCAGCCTACTTGAATGCACATGGGTCTTCTTACAAGGCTTTGGTGAGTTTGCAACCATATGATGATGTCTTGAAGTCCATGGAATGAAGATAGGCAACAACTATTCGTGACTTAGCTTCAAACAAGCATATAGGTGTTATGGTCTTCAATGGGTAGCAACTTGTCATGAAAGGTCTCATGTGTAGAAGCTAACCTTTCATCATTTGAGCTACTTCCCATGTGTATGACCTGAAGATGAGCTGGTCATAGGGGAATTACATAAAGATGAGTATTTGGCCAGCTTCTTGTGAAAAGGTACCTCTTGGAATGACAACTCTTCACGAAAAGGTACGAATCCACAAAAATTGATGATGTAAGGCACTTCTGATGCCTTAACAAATGATTGTGAATCTAGGAAGGAAGCAAAACAACCTGCACAGTGAATGGCTCAAAACAGAATGGTTAAGGGTGGTAAACGTATGGGTGATTAGGTGGGCTGTTTAATTGAGAGATGGAAGTGGAAGATGGTTGATATGGCTATGGTTATGGTTTATGAAACAAATGGATGGTTGTGAGGATAGTATCTTAAAGAAGACTCAAAAAAGAACCAATGCTATATAGAGCAAAGACCCATACTTTATATTACTTCTTTAAGGGGTGGTATGAAGTACTTTGACCCACTAGTTATAAAGAACTAGGAACCAGAAATATCAAGGTGAAAAGAGAAGGGGTTGATGCCACAAGTATAAATTATACTTGATAAGTTGATAAAAAGTCACCAGGACTTAAGGAAGAGAATAATCTCACTATAATTAAAGCAAAGGTCTGATTATAAATGATGAATGTTTTCCTATTTATAGGAAATGAAGAGACTTGGCCGAATAATTACAAGGAGATTCGGCCAGCCTTATGCCTTCCTATAGAGACATAATTTAATGCTAAATAGAGATGACGGTTCAGTTTAAATGGAGGGTAATAACCCTTGGCCGAATAGTTCTTGTGTCACTTCATGTTGGCGCCAATTTGGATGGTAGTTGATACTTGGCCGAATAGGGAGAGAACTCTTCATCTTGGCGCCTAAATGAACCATATGCAAGGCACATAGGGGCTGATCACATGCAAAACACATAGCTTGGCTGAATAGGGAGAGAACTCTTCATCTTGGCGCCTAAATGATCCACATGCAAGGCGCATGGGGGCTGGTCATATGCAAGGCACATGGGTGTTCTAGGAAGTCTTATGGTGCAGCCTTGTGCATGGAATGATGGCTGGTCATGTGCTCTCTCTTGGGCGTGCATGCGTCTCTTTCAAGCTAGCTTGAGTTGTGGAGCTAGCTATCAAACATGGGCTGTTTGTGAACAAGCTTCCTAGCTAAGTCCTTGTGAGCTCCTTAACATTATATTCAACTACATTCAGCTACCTTTGACATCACTTTTGGAAACTCAGCTCCAAATAGTCCAACTAGCTAAGTTTAGCTAGCCTTAAGCTCCTCCAGCTGAATCGAGCTTCCTTTAGTGTTCCATGAGCTGCCTTGTACTTTGTAAGCTGTTTGTGAGCTGCATATGACGTCCAAATCATTCACCAAGATACCTCAACGTGCATCATGCTCCAATGTATCTACATGTGCAAGGAAACAAGGTAGTTCCATGGTATTGAGCTAATATGAGATAAATACCTTGCTGCCATGTTTGTTTATGGTAATGTGAGCTAAGTTTGAAGGCCATGAGCTAATTATATCATCTCATAATATGTATAAGATTATGCATGAGGCTTAAGAGCTAATATGAATGCATATGAACTAACGAAATGCATTATAAGTATGCTGCCTTGATGTATATATAATAATCATGCTTAATATGATTATAAAACTATCCTATCATGTTTAACATATAACAATGTGCAAGTTGTGATCATACTTAAGCTATTCTTTGACTATTAAAACATTATATAACATAATACAGGAGGGTGTTAAGTTATTAAATGAATCAAAAGCTTCAGGACACTTAGTTAGGAGAACTTCCCTGAATTGTTTGGCCCTTGACCTAGTAATGGGACCTTGCGGCATGACTTCAAAATCTGGGGTAGGTGCGACCACATCATCCCCCTTCTTTTAAGCGATTTGTCCCCAAATCGTGTCCATCCTCAAAGGGTAATAAGTTAATGATGTTGAATGAGGCACTGATGCCACCAAACTCATTGGGCAATTTGAGTTTATAGGCATTGTCGTTGATCTTTTCTATAATCTGAAATGGGCCATCTCCTCGAGGTAGTAGTTTAGACTTCCTTTGGTTTGGAAATCTTTCTTTCCTAAAGTGTACCCAAACTCAATCTCCCACGTCAAAAGTTACCTTCTTCCTTCCTTTGTTTGTTTGCTGTTCATATTGTCTCGTTCTCCTTTCAATGTTGTCCTTTACTTGTTGATGGAGTCTTTTAACAAATTTTGCCTTGTTCTTTCCATCTTTGTTTACTATTTGATCACAAGGTAAAGGAAGTAAGTCCAAAGGAGTTAAAGGATTGATACCATACACTACCTCAAATGGAGAATATTTGGTTGCCGAGTGAATGGTTCGATTATATGCAAACTCCATATGTGGTAGGAATTCTTCCCATGTCTTGATGTTTTTCTTGATAATGGATCATAGTAGCATTGATAAAACTCTATTAACTACTTCAGTTTGACCATCAGTTTGATCATAGTCGTCCAAAAGTGACTTAAGAACTTAACGTCTCTATCTGACACAATGGTTTGAGGAAGTCCATGTAACCTTACCACTTCTCGGAAGAATAAGTTAGCAACATGAATAGCATCATCGGTCTTGTGACATGGTATAAAGTGAGCCATCTTCGAGAATCGATCAACCACCACAAATATTGAATCATTTCCACTCTTTGTTTTTGGTAAGCCCAAAACAAAGTCCATTAAGATATCTATCCATGGGATGGTTGGTATTGCCAAGGGCATGTATAATTCATGAGGCATGACTCTTGATTTTTCCCTTTTACATACTAAACACCTTTCACATACCTTTTCAACATACCTTTTCATCTTTGGCCAAAAGAGGTGTTCTTTCAGAATGCCAAGTCTTTTCGACTCCAAAGTGTCCCATGAGTCCTCCTTCATGCGCTTCTTTAGTTAACACTTCTTTGAAAAGATATTCATCATGCTGATAATATTTGTCATGAGCACCTGTTTCACATAACTTATACATTTCTCCAAAGTCCAAATCAGTAGCATAATGTTCCTTAATGAATGAAAAACCAAGAAGTTTGGAATCCAAAGTGTTAAGTAAGACATACTTGCGTGAAAGAGCATCTGCCATGATATTATCCTTTCCTCTCTTATAGTGGATGACATAGGGAAAAGACTCAAGAAATTCAACCCATTTGGCATGTCTCTTGTTGAGTTTGTGTTGTCCTTTGATATGTTTTAATGCTTCATGGTCAGTGTATATCACGAATTCTTTCGGCAATAAGTAGAGCTGCCAAGTCTCCAAGGTTCTAATGAGTGCATACATTTCTTTGTCATATGTTGGATAGTTCAAAGTTGCCCCATTTAGTTTTTCACTAAAGTAGGCAATGGGCTTCCCTTCTTGACTTAAAACAACACCAATCCCAATTCCAGAGGCATCACATTCAACTTCAAATGTTTTCTCAAAGTTCAACATTGCTAATAGTGGAGCCTTTGTGAAACAACCTTTGAGTTCGTTGAATGCTTCATCTTGTTCTTTGCCGCAAGAGAAGTTCAAATTCTTCTTAATAATCCCTGTTAAGGGGGCGGCAATAGAACTGAAATTTGGTACAAACCTTCAATAAAAACTGGCAAATCCATGGAAACTCCAAACATGGCTGACATTGACCGGCTTTGGCCATTATTGTATTGCCTTAATCTTTTTTGGATCTACTGACAATCCCTGTGAACTTACAATGAAGCCTAATAAAGTAACTTGATTAGTGAAAAAAGCACAATTCTTGAGATTAGTATATAGGTGTTTTTCTCTCAAAGTGCTAAGAATGGAACGTAAATGTTCAACATGATCTTTTAGTGACTTACTGTATATTAAGATATCATCAAAGTAAACAACACAAAACTTACCAATGTAAGGCCAAATGACATGATTCATTAGATGCATAAAGGTACTAGGGGCATTAGTCAAGCCAAAAGGCATGACTAACCATTCATACAAACCTTGTTTGGTCTTGAATGCAGTTTTCCACTCGTCACCTTCCTTTATTCTTATTTGATGATAGCCACTTTTCAAATCAATTTTGGAGAAGATGTTGGCTCCACTAAGTTCATCGAGCATATCATCCAGCCGAGGTATAGGGTGTCTATATTTGATACTGATTTGATTCATTGCCCTACAATCCACGCACATTCTCCAAGTTCCATCTTTCTTTGGTACCAATAAAACGGGTACAACACAGGGACTTAAACTTTCTCGAATGTAACCTTTGTCTAGGAGTTTTTTGACTTGTATTTGTAATTCCTTTGTTTCCTCAGGATTACTCCTATATGCTGGTCTATTAGGAATGGTGGCTCAAGGAATGAAATCAATTTGATGTTCAATTCCTTTAATTGGAGGCAATCGTTCGGGAATTTCTTCAGGAAACATATCCTCAAATTCCTACAAAATATTAGAAATAGAAGAAGGCAAGCCTTCAGGAGGGTTAGTAAGAAGAAAACTTTCCTTATACATAAGTATAAGTAGAGCCTTCTTAGTTGATAAATGTTTCCAGATATCTCCTATGCTGGCATAGATATTCATCTTCGGAGTATGAATTTCTTTGGCCTTCATTTCTTTCTCCCATTCTTCTATGTGTGACTTGAGGGTCACTTGACATTCATGAACTTGGCTTGGAAGCATTGGTGTTAATATGATTTTTCTCCCTTGATGTTGGAAAGAGTACATGTTAGAGAATCCGTCATGGGTAGCATTCTTATCATATTGCCAAGGACGTCCGAGTATAAGGTGGCTTGCACTCATGGGCACCACATCACAAAGGACTTCATCATTGTATCTTCCAATTGAGAAAGGTTTAACAACTTGTTTAGTTACCTTGGCTTCACCCACATCATTGAGCCATTGAAGTTTGTAAGGATGAGGATGCTTGGAAGTCTTGAGACCCAACTTTTCCACTATGTGAGTACTTGCTACGTTTGTGCAACTTCCTCCATCAATGATCACCACGCAAATTTTATCTTCAACGTGACATTTGGTATGGAAGATGTTCTCTCTTTGTTCATCCTCTTGACTTTGAATGTTCCAAGTCCTTTTAACTACAAAGATGTTGGATGGAAGAGACATGTTAACAAATAAGGAAAAATGAAATGTGTGTAGAACCTTACCAGAATGTACTCTCACAAAGCCTCACGAGTCACTCCAAGGAAACTTGAATGTCACTCAATCAACTCATGTTTGCACTCTAGGACTTTAATGGCTTTTACTTGTCCTCTTCTGATCTCACACACGCTCCAGCCTTTTTCCTCTCAATTCTCTTGTCCCAAGTTCTAGAGGACTTTACTCAAGACTATATCAAGTAAATTTTACTTGTTGTGCATCGGCTGCAAATGGGTTAGTAGGAAGGGAAAAATAAATATAATGAAAGGGTGGCTTAGAAATAGAAAGAAGAGAAACAAAAGGGTTACTTACACAAGTCACTTCACAACCTTATATCACCACAATCAATTTAAACGGCTTACTTGAATTGCTTGGTGATGATAATTATTGATGAGTGCTTCAACTTCTTTCTTTTCTTTTCTTTGCTTTTCTTCTTTTTGAGTGCTGGATTTTCTTTCTTTCTTTTGGAGTGCTTCAATTTCTTTTCTGATTTTATTTTACTTTGACTTTGCACTTCATTTGCACTTCTTTTTGTATTTTCCTTTTTGTTGTTGTTGCACGTTGCTTTTTTCCACCAAAGCTCTGATTACCTCTTGATGTAAGGCACTTCTGATGCCTTAACAAATGATTGTGGATCTAGGAAGAAAGCAAAACAACCTGCAAAGTGAATGGCTCAAAACAAAATGGTTAATGGTTGTAAATGTATGGGTGATTAGGTGGGCTGTTTAATTGAGAGATGGAAGCAGAAGATGGTTGATATGGCTATGGTTATGGTTTATGAAACAAAGGGATGGTTGTGAGGATAGTATCTTAAAGAAGACTCAAAGAAGAACCAATGCTATATAGAGCAAAGACCCAGACTTTATATTGCTTCTTTAAGGGGTGGTATGAAGTACTTTGACCCACTAGTTATAAAGAACTAGGAACCAGAAGTATCAAGGTGAAAAGAGAAGGGGTTGACGCCACAAGTATAAATTATACTTGATAAGTCGATAAAAAGTCACCAGGACTTAAGGAAGAGAATAATCCTTTCCTATTTATAAGAAATTGAGATACATGGTCGAATAATTACAAGGAGATTCAGCCAGCCTTGTGCCTTCCTATAGAGACATAATTAAATGCTAAATAGAGATGACAGTTCAGTTTAAATGGAGGGTAATAACCCTTGGCCGAATAGTTCTTGCGTCACTTCATGTTGGCGCCAATTTGGATGGTAGTTGATACTTGGCCGAATAGGGAGTGAACTCTTCATCTTGGTGCCTAAATGATCCACATGCAAGGTGCATGGGGCTGGTCATATGAAAGGCACATGGGTGTTCTAGGAAGTCTTATGGTGAAGCCTTGTGCATGGAATGATGGCTGGTCATGTGCTCTCTCTTGGGCGTGCATGCGTCTCCTTCAAGCTAGTTTGAGTTGTGGAGCTAGCTAGAAAACATGGGTTGTTTGTGAACAAGCTTCCTAGCTAACTCATTGTGAGCTCCTTAACATTATATTCAACTACATTCAGCTACCTTTGACATCACTTTTGGCAACTCAGCTCCAAATAGTCCAACTAGCTAAGTTTAGCTAGCCTTAAGCGCCTCCAACTGAATCGAGCTTCCCTTAGTGTTCCATGAGCTGCCTTGTACTTTGTAAGCTATTTGTGATCTGCATATGACGTCCAAATCATTCACCAAGCTACCTCAACGTGCATCATGCTCCAATGTACCTACATGTGCAAGGAAGCAAGGTAATTCCATGGTATTGAGCTAATATGAGCTAAATACCTTGCTGCCTTGTTTGTTTATGGTAATTTGAGCTAAGTTTCAAGGCCATGAGCTAATTATATCATCTCATAATATGTATAAGATTATGCATGAGGCTTAAGAGCTAATATGAATGCATATGAACTAACGAAATGAATTATAAGTACGCTGCCTTGATGTATATATAATAATCATGCTTAATATGATTATAAAACTATCCTATCATGTTTAACATATAACAATGTGCAAGTTGTGTTCATACTTAAGCTATTCTTTGACTATTAAAACATTATATAACATAACATAGTGGGGTGTTAAGTTATTAAATGAATCAAAAGCTTCAAGACACTTAGTTAGGAGAACTTCCCTGAATTATTTGGCCCTTGACCTAGTAATGGGACCTTGCGGCGACTTCCGGATCTGGGGTAGGTGCGACCACATCAATGGACCTTGACCATATTTGAAGTACTTTGTGTGGTGCTGGTGATAGTGTAACTCTCCAGTTGAAATGAGGTCTCCAGCTAGCTCAAAAGTCCAACTCAAGTCAGTTATAAGCTCGGTGGTCAGCTGAAAAACTTTTCACCATTTGTTCTTCATGATCTCTCGAGTCATCCTATGTAAGTTTTCTTAGCTCCTTAATCTTAGTTAAGCTCAAACTTAGCTCCTATCATGTGGTCGTGTATGCACCTACAAAAGAAAGTATAATATAAGCTAAGTATTAAAAGTAAATAACTTATATTATAAAGATGTGAACTATGATTATAACAATAACTCACGCATCATATGATAATAAATGAATATTATTATTATAACTATAGATTATATACTTGAATATCAATCAATGATGCAAACCATAGGACATAATGATTGAATGCACATGTTATGATAATTCAAGTATAGTATAATATGCCAATGTATGCTCATAATAATAGATAATGCATAAATGAGTAAATATAAGATAATGTAAGGTAGAACTCCCTTAGAACCAGCTTTGAATAACATCCATGGTGTGATCAAGTCATGGAAAAAATTGGAGCTAGACAGGATCACATCACACTTACTGCAACCTTTCTCAAGAAACAATAAGGTTATCCTCTCTTAGTGTGGATAAACCTCTTTGATGTATTTGCAATGGTAGAGCACTTTCCTTGGCTTGCTTTCTTTTTGAATTACTTCTCTTTTCTTTTCTGAATTTTTTTCTTATTTTTGTCTTATCTTTCTTTTTGTACTCCAATTTTGATGCAGGAGTCTTTTTCTTTTGATTTTCACGCCAATGGCACATTTTTTGTCAATCTAATTATACTCTGATTACGGCTTGATGTAGGCTGATCTGCACTCTTTGGTGGAAGAGGGTAGATAGTCTTATTCCCGATCTAGGATTGACAAGTACTGATGTCCTTGAATTATAAGCTTGGGCTGCCATATAGAAAAGAAAGAAATATGATTAATGATAGAATATTAAATGGAAATAATAAGATAAGAAATGAATTTAAAGAAAAGAATTAGAGATGGTTGCGAAAATATGAATTTGGTATGGTCTTCATGAAGGATGTTGATGATGGTTGATGATGAAACGACAATGGTGGTGATGTTGTATCTCAAACACGCCAAAGATGAAACAATGCTAAGGAGAACAATCATGATCTTCACAAACTTGCTTCAGGGGTGGTGATAGTGTCTTCAACCCACTAGATATCAATATAGGAATTTTGGAATCAGGATGGAAGGTATGACGCCACAAGTATATGAATTATACTTGCTTAATCGATAGAGTTCACAAAGAACTTTGAAGAGAAATTAACTCACAAGAGTAATTTTAATATATGAGATAAGATGAGTACAAATGATGGAAAACCTCTCTATTTATAGGAAATGATAGGGCTTGGCCGAATGGTTACATAAGTATTCGGTTGGTACATTACTCTAGATGGAATTATATAATGCTTGAGATGATTGGATGGGTCCTTTGGCTTGGTGTTGGTTCGGTTAACCCTTCATAAAGGGGCTTGATTGTTCGGCTAAGGATGGGAAGACATCTCCCTTGGCTGAATGTGCATGCTTGTTCATCTTGGGGCCATTGTTATCTCCTTGGCCGAATGGTGATGTGTCTTTTCATGTTTGGAGCCAAAGGCTCTCATGTGCATGGCATGTGTTGTGACCGAATATGATGCAAGCATGTTTTCATCAATAAAGGGAGTACTCTTTAACACCTTTATATTAAAATTACTATATATATTAGTTATATACTACATGCTCTTATAATACAATTCATGATAAGTACTCTTGTTATATAGATAAAGAATAACTTAGTATGAACACAATACGCACATTGATATTTAAGCATATTAGGATAGTTTTATAATCATTTTAAACATGATTACCTTATATACATCAAAGAAGCATCATTATAATTCATTTTATTAGTTCATATGCATTTTAGCTCTCAAGCTTCATGCATTATCTTACACACATTATGAGATGATATATTTAGCTCATGACTTTCAATCATAGCTCACATTACCATATTCTTACATGGCAGCAAGGTATTTAGCTCATAACAACTCAATACTATGGACTTACATTGTTTCCTTACACATATAGGTACATTGGAGTGTGATGCACGATGAGGTAGCTTGGTGGATGATTTGGACGTTATAAGCAGCTCACAAATAGCTCACAAAGTACAAGGCAACTCATGGAACACTAAGGAAAGCTCGATTCAGCTGGAGGAGCTTAAGACTAGCTAAACTCAACTAGTTGGACTATTTGGAGCTGAGTTGCCAATGATGTCAAAGGTAGCTGAATGTAGCTGAACATGTTGTTATAGAGCTCACAAGGACTCGACTAGGAAGCTTGCTAACGAACAGCCCATAATTGCTAAGATAGCTCCACACCTAAGCTAGCTTAGAAGGAGACACATGCACGCCCAAGATGGAGCACATGACCAGCCATCATTCCATGCACAAGGCTACACCACAAGGTTCCCTAGGACACCGATGTGCATGCCATATGACCAGCCCCCATGTGCCTTGCATGTGGACTCATTTAGGTGCCAAGATGAAGCCCTCTCCCTATTAGGCAAAGAATCATCTCCCATCCAATTTGGCGCAAACATGAAGGGACACTAGAGATATTCGACCAAGGGTTATCACCCTCCATTTAAACTGAAACATCATTGAAGAACCATCAAACTCAATATAAGGGAGTTATACTATACTTTATATTATATTTACTTATTTATGCACTATATATATTATTATGAGCATACATTTGCATATTAGACTATACTTGAATTATCATAGTATATGTATTCATTCATTATATCTTATGGTTTGTATCATTGATTGATATTCATGTATATAATCTATAGTTATAATATTAATATTCATTCATTATCATATGATGCATGAGTTATTATTATAACCTATAGTTCACATCTTTATAATATGCACATCATTATATTATATGCATTATATAGTTTATATACTTAGTTTATTTCTTTATGTTATGCATGTAGGCATATTCGGCCAACACTTGGGAGCTACATTTGAGCTAAACTAATGATAAGGAGTTAGGAAAACTTACATAGGATGACTCGGGAGATCATGAAGAACAAATGATGAAAAGTTGTCAGCTGACCCCCGAGCTCATACCTCACTTGAGCTGGACTTTTGAGCTAGCTAGAGACCTCCTTTTCGCAAAGAGTTGCCATTCCAAGAGGTGCCTTTTCACAAGGAGCTGGCCAAAGACTCATCTTCATGTAATTCACCTATGACCAGCTCATCTTCATCTCATACACATGAGAAGTAGCTCAAATAATGAAAGGTTATCTTCCACAAATGTGACCTTTCATAACAAGTTGCTGCCCAATTGATGACATGTCATTTAGACATATGTTGAATGCCAAGTCACGCCTAGTTGCTGCCTATCTTTATTCCATGGACTTCAAGACACCATCCTATGGTTGAAACCTCACCACAGCCTTGTAAGAAGACCCATGTGCGTTCAAGTAGGCTGCCATGTGCATCATTCAAGCATGTGCACTCCATGTGAAAACAAATAGGCGCCAAAACACCAAGGGATGCTTCCTATTCATTTTGGCACCCAAATAACTTCCAAATGCATTAAAAACATCCTTAGGCCGAACCAACACCTTACCATTCGGCCAAGAGCATGTATCTTCGTTAAAACAACATGTATTTCCGTTAAAAGTCATGTATCTAGCCGAATGGACACATAACTATTCGGCCAAACCTTTTCAAGCCTATAAATAGGGCTTTGGCATTTCATTTGAAAAGGATCTCATCTCTTATATAAAACATACTCTTGTGAGTTATTTCTCTTCAAAGTTCTTTGTGAACTTTATCGATTAAACAAGTATAGTTCCTATACTTGTGGCGTCATTCATTCTATTTTTATTCCAAAATTCCTAGATTGATATCTAGTGGGTTGAAGACACTATCACCACCCCTCAAGTAAGTTTGTGAAGAACGGGATTGTGCTTCTTAGCATTGTTTCCTCTTTGGCGTGCTTGAGATACAACATCACCATCTCCATTGCACCATCAACACTATCAACATCAACCAACAAGACCATCAATTCCGCAGCCATCTCTATACCATTCTTTTAAATTCATTTCTTATCTTATTATTCCATTTATCCTTCCATTACTAAACTTATTTATTTCTTATCTTATTTGCAGCCCAAGCTTATAATTCAAGGACATCAGTACTTGTCAATCCTAGATCGAGACATAATAAGGCTATCTACTCTCTTCCATCAAAGCGTGTAGATTCGCCTTACATCAAGCGGTAATCAGAGCATAGTTGGATTGACAACAAAAGTGTCATTAGCGTGCAAAGCAAAAAGAAGTTCAAAGGCAAAAAAAAAAGACTCTTTCAACAAAATTGGAGTGCAAAAAAAGAAAAGAAAAAGACAAAAAGAAGAAAAAAATCAGAAAAGAAAAGAAATTCAAAAGAGAAAGCAAGTCAAGGAAAAGTGCTCTACCATTACAAGTACATCAAAGGGGCCATCTACACTAAGAGAAGATAACCTTATTGTTTTCTTGAGAAAGGTTGCAGTAAGTGTTGTTTCTTGAATTATAAGTCACCTCTTCCTTTTCTATCCTTTCATTTTCCTTTTCTTCAACCATTTCCTTCTTTTAATACCTTTGAATCCTTTCTTTTACCTTTCTATTTCTTCTATTCTTTCTACCCTAACCTTATTTGCAACCGATGCACACAAGGAAAGAATTAACTTGTCTAATATTGAGTAAGTTCCTCAAAGGACTTAGCAAGAGAAATTGAGTGGAAAAAGGCTATTGAGAGGGTGAGATCAGAAGGGGAACTACAAAATCCAAAAACATATTCCCAAGTGAAATACGAGTGCTTGAGTGGAGGGACATCACAATTTTTTTTAGTGACCGTGAGGTTTTGTTGTGTGCAATTTGGTAAGGTCCTATTTTTCACATTTCAAAATTTTTTCACTAACAATGTTACTTGATCTTTTCTCTTCCCAAGCAATGGAGAACATTCAACAAAGAGAGAATGCATTTCATACTCGTTGCCATGTAAATGGTAAAGTATGTCTTGTAGCTATTGACAGAGGAAGTTGTACAAACATTGCAAGCACATACATGGTGAACAAATTGGGGCTTACAATGATTAAACATTCTAGCTCATATGAATTGCAATGATTGCATGGCAATGAAGAATTGAAGGTTACTAAACAAGTACTTGTGCCATTCTCACTTGGAAGTTACAAAGAAGAGATTCTATGTGACGTGGTACATATGAATACGAGTCATTTACTCTTAGGGAGGCCATGGCAATTTCACAAGCGGGTTGTCCATGATGGATTCACCAATCGGTATTCATTCATGCACAATGAAAGAAAAATCATATGGACTCCATTATCTCTTAGCCGAGTGAATGAAGATCAAAATCATTTGAAAATGAGCATTAAAGCAATGAACGAGCAACTTAAAGACAATGCAATTGAAGGAGAACATTTGGAGGAAAATTCAAATGATGAAAAAGTTGGGATTGCAAATAAATGAATTGGAAAGAATGGAGTTGGAGATAAAGAGGAGAGTGAAGAATTAATTTTATATAACATTACTCTTTCTCCTATTATTCCTTTTGTTTTTCAGGACAATTCAAGAGATATATCTTTTCAAGGAGATGATTCAAGAATCATGGGTTTTGGACAACTAAAATATGTGACTTTTGGTGATCCACAAAACATGTCTCTTGATATTTCAAAGGAACTGTCACTCGAAGTGCCAAGAGTTGTAGTTGTTGACATTCCAAATACATTGCACATATTGAAGGGAATTCAACAACCAATGGATTTTTCCATCATTAAGCAACCAACTCCTATTAAACATCCACCTTGGTTTGATGTTTCCATTCATCTTGTTAATAATTTTTTATATTTTAACTTTGATTTACTTTGCAGGAATTTGAGTTATGTACATGGTATTATCTTACCAAACGTTAATGACAAGATCATTTCTCATTATAAGCTTGATTGGTGCATTGAACTCAAGCATTTCAAGAAGTTTCAAAGGTTAAGACTCTGCACAAACCATCATGATGATTCAAAGAGTGGAGATGAAGATATACATATTCTTTTTAACGAATATGATGTGTCGGATAAAGGAGATATTCCAAATGATTCAATTTGTCAAATGGAGGAACCAAAAGGCGTGATCCTTGGAAGCTTAAGAGAATTATCTTCTCAAGTACTAGAAGATATGACTTTTCATTTAAAGGGCGTGATCTTTGGGAAACCAAAGAATATGTCTATTAGAGTGCGAAAAGAAGTGATCATTCAAAATAACATGTCTTGTGATTCAAATGACATAACTTTTGGTTATTCAAAACATGAGAACAGGGAGTACAATTTTCACTTGTTCATAATTAACAATTCTCTTACTTATGAAAGTTCTTATCTTTTCAGGTCATGGACATTCAAGGAACCTATTCAAGGGATATGACTCTTGATAAGAATCCTTTCATAAAGATGATCTATGGAAGCAAACCAGCAACGATTGAATGGGCGTACAATTTCGAAAAGTCATCTTTCGATTTGAGGACAAATCGCCCAAAAGAAGGGGAAGATGATGTGATCCTGTTTAGCACCAACTTTCTGCATGACATACTCACATCATTGAAGAACCATCAAACTCAATATAAGGGAGTTCTACCATACTTTATATTATATTTACTTATTTATGCACTATATATATTATATGAGCATATATTTGCATATTAGACTATACTTTAATTATCATAGTGTGTGCATTCATTCATTATATCCTATGGTTTGTATCATTGATTGATATTCATGTATATAATCTATAGTTATAATATTAATATTCATTCATTATCATATGATGCATGAGTTATTATTATAACCTATAGTTCACATCTTTATAATATGCACATCATTATATTATATGCATTATATAGTTTATATACTTAGTTTATTTCTTTATGTTATGTATGTAGGCATATTCGACCAACACTTGGGAGCTACATTTGAGCTTAACTAATGATAAGGAGCTGGGAAAATTTACATAGGATGACTCGGGAGATCATGAAGAACAAATGATGAAAAGTTGTCAGCTGACCCCCGAGCTCATAGCTCACTTGAGCTGGACTTTTGAGCTTGCTAGAGACCTCATTTCAGCTAAAGAGTTGCACCATCATCACCACCACACATATTACTTCAAATATGGTCTAGGTCAATTTTTGTGGATTCGTACCTTTTCGCGAAGAGTTGCCATTCTAAGAGGTGCCTTTTCACAAGGAGCTGGCCAACGACTCATCTTCATGTAATTCACCTATGAACAGCTCATCTTCAGCTCATACACATGGGAAGTAACTCAAATAATGAAAGGTTATCTTCACAAACATGACCTTTCATAACAAGTTGCTGCCCAATTGATGACATGTCATTTAGACACATGTTGAATGCCAAGTCAAGCCTAGTTGCTGCCTATCTTCATTCCATGGACTTTGCAACCTCACCAAAGCCTTGTAAGAAGACCCATATGCGTTCAAGTAGGCTGCCATGTGCATCATTCAAGCATGTGCACTCCATTTGATAACAAATAGGTGCCAAAACACCAAGGGATGCTTCCTATTCAGCCAAAGACTCTTTCATCTTCATTTTGGCGCCCAAATAACTTCCAAATGCAATAAAAACATCCTTAGGCCGAACCAACACCTTACCATTCGGCCAAGAGCATGTATCTTCATTTAAACAACATGTATTTCCATTAAAAGTCATGTATCTAGCCGAATGGACACATAACTATTCGGCCAAACCTTTGCAAGCCTATGAATAGGGCTTTGGCATTTCATTTGAAAATGATATCATCTCTTATATAAAACATACTCTTGTGAGTTATTTCTCTTCAAAGTTCTTTGTGAACTTTATCGATTAAACAAGTATAGTTCCTATATTTGTGGCGTAATTCCTTCCATTTTGATTCCAAAATTTCTAGATTGATATCTAGTGGGTGGAAGACATTATCACCACCCCTCAAGTAAGTTTGTGAAGAACGGGATTGTGCTTCTTAGCATTGTTTCCTCTTTGGCGTGCTTGAGATACAACATCACCATTTCCATTGCACCATCAACACCATCAACATCAACCAACAAGACCATCAATTCCGCAACCATCTCTATACCATTCTTTTAAATTCATTTCTTATCTTATTATTCCATTTATCCTTCCATTACTAAACTTATATATTTCTTATCTTATTTGCAGCCCAAGCTTATAATTCAAGGACATCAGTACTTGTCAATCCTAGATCGGGACACAATAAGGCTATCTACTCTTTTCCATCAAAGAGTGTAGATTCGCCTTACATCACCCTTGTAACCATTCGGCCATACCTCTCCATTTCTTATAAATAGGAAAGCATATTTCATTTGTAATCAGACCATTTTGAATAATATAAGTGAGTATTCTCTTCCTTAAGTCCTGGTGACTTTTATCGACTTATCAAGTATTTTATACTTGTGGCGTCAACCCCTTTCTTTTCACATTGATACTTCTGGTTCCTAGTTCATATAACTAGTGTGTAAAAGTACTTAATACCACCCCTTGAATAAGCAATATGAAGTCTGGGTCTTTGCTCTCTATAGCATTGGTTCTTCTTTGAGTCTTCTTTAAGATACTATCATCACAACCATCCTTTTGTTTCATCAGCCATAACTATAGCCATAACAACCATCTTCCGCTTTCATCTCTCATTTTAAACAGCCCACCTATTCACCATACGTCTACCATCCTTAACCCTTTATTTTTGAGCCATTCACTTGTGCAGGTTGTTTGCTTCCTTCCTAGATCCACAATCAATTTGTTAAGGTATAAATGCCTTACATCAAGCGGTAATCAGAGCATTGGTGGAAGAAGCAACGTGCAACAACAAAAAGAAAAATACAAAAAGAAGTGAAAAGTAAAGTGCAAAGTCAAAGAAAAAAAATCAGAAAAGAAGCACTCAAAAGAAAGAAAAATCTAGCACTAAAAAAGAAGAAAAGAAAAGAAAAGAAAAGAAAGAAGTTGAAGCACTCATCAACAATTCTCATCCCCAAGCAAGTCAAGTAAGCGTTTAAATTGATTGTGGTGATAGAAGGTTGTAAAGTGACTTGTGTAAGTAACCACTTTTGTTCTTTTCTTTCTATTTCTAAGCCACCCTTTCATTATATTTGTTTTCTTTCCCTTCTTACTAACCTTTCTGCAGCCGACGCCAAGCAAGTAAAATTTACTTGATATAGTCTTGAGTAAAGTTCTCTAGAACTCGAGACAATAGAATCGAGAGGAAAAAGGCTGGAGAGTGTGTGAGATCAGAAGAGGACAAGTAAAAGCCATTAACTCCTAGAGTTGTAAACACGAGCTGATTGAGTGACATTCAAGTTTCCTTGGAGTGACTCGTGAGGCTTTGAGAGAGTACATTCTGGTAAGATCTTTTACACAAATTAATCTTTTCTTATTTCACTAACCATGTCTCGAAGTCCAGGATGAACCCTAAAAGTGATGCCCCTAATTTCCAAACTCAAGCAATCATGCATGAAATGGCTAGATTACTGAAATTAGAATTGGAGCCTCTGCATGATCGTATGGACCAATTTGAAGCATCTTTAGGTAATCGAAGAGTAAATCGACCTAGAATGGAAGAAGAATTTGAAGAAGAGGATGCTGAAGTAACATTAGTAGCACGAAGAGATGCTTATCGAAATCAGAATGACAACTTCAGCAACATCAAAGTGACCATTCCTCCATTTCAAGGACGAACTGATCCTGAAGCCTATCTTGATTGGGTAATCAAGATTGAACATATTTTTGAATGCCAAAATTATACGGAGCAAAAGAAGGTCAGGCTTACTGCTATGGAATTCGTGGATTATGCCTTAGTTTGGTGGGACCAATTGGTGAGTTCCAGAAGATAAAATGGTGAACGTTCCATCAATACATGGGAAGAAATGAAGGCCATTATGAGGAAAAGGTCCGTGCGTACTCATTATTACCGAGATCTTTACCATAAATTACAAAATCTGAAACAAGGAAGCAAGAGCGTCGAAGATTATTTCAAAGAAATGGAGATAGCCATGATCCAAGCCAATGTTGATGAAGACAGAGAAGCAACCATGGCAAGGTTTATATCTGGCCTAAATCCTGATATTGCTAACCTTGTTGAACTTCATCATTATGTAGAGATTGAAGAGATGGTACATGTGGCCATGAAAATTGAAAGATAACTCAAAAGGAAATCCTACACTAGGAGCAGTCCAAGTTCGGCCACCAAATGGAACCAAGAGCCTATTACCTTCAGGAAACCAATTCAAGCACAAGCAAAAGATCATAAAGATGTTACCAAGACTAAACAAGTGGGATAATCTAGTAAGGGTAAAGAAAAGCAAACTGGTACTTTTGAGAGATCCAGAGACATCAAATGTTTCAAATGTTTTGGAAAAGGACATGTTGCTAGTCAATGTCCCAACCGAAATGCCATGATGATACTTGACAATATAGATATTGTATCGGATTCTGACGAGCCTATTTTTGATGAGGAACCTAAAACAATGCAAGACGAATAAACTGAAAAAAATGCAGATCATGGTGAGATGCTTGTTTCGAAAAGGTACCTACAATCACAAACATCCCAAGAGGATATTCAAAGAAACAATATTTTCCATACAAGATGCCATGTCAAGGACAAGGTTTACACAATGATCATCGATGGAGGAAGTTGCACAAACATAGCCAGTACTCTTATGGTTGAAAAACATGGATTGACAACATAAAAACATCCCACTCCATATAAACTCCATTGGCTCAATGAAGGAGGTGAGTTAAACATTACCAAGCAGGTTCTAATTCCTTTTTCAGTTGGTAGGTACAAGGATGAGGTGCTTTGTGACATTGTCCCTATGCATGCTAGCCACATCTCACTTGGAAGACCATGGCAGTATGATAAAAGGGTCATTTATGATTGTTATCACAATCAATAAATTTTTAAGCATGATAGACGCAAGGTAACCTTGATGCCTTTGACACCAAAAGAGTTGCAACAAGATCAGTTGCATATGTGAAAGAGTGTACAAGCATGGCGCAAAAACAAAACCCCAATGAAGAATGAAGAGGAACGAAACATGACACCAAACTTCTTCATAGAGAAACACGATGGTTCAAGGTTGGAAAATGAAGGGGTTCCTACGAAAATTGGTGATGATTGGAATTTAAAGACACAAATCTTCACCAAGGATTTTAATCGCCAAAACGTAAGTAACCCTTCATTTGAAACCTCTTATCTCCTCACTTTTCAGGACCAGTCACATGAAAGGTCACTTCCACAAAGAATATCCTTAAAGGAAGATCACTCTCAAAAGGTACCTGTTGGTAAATCAAATTCCAAAGGAAGCCCTAAAGGGAAATCTTATGAAATGATACCTAATGGAAGAACACAACCGTTCAAAGGATGCTTTCTTTTAGCAAGGAGACGTAAAGTTATGCAAGGACAGAATGAACTCGATTTGAGGAAAAATTGCCCTAAAGAAGGGGGGTGATGCAAGCACGTTTTCATCAATAAAGGGAGTACTCTTTAAAACCTTTATATTGAAATCACTATATATATTAGTTATATACTACATGCTCTTATAATACAATTCATGATAAGAATTCTTGTTATATAGATAAAGAATAACTTAGTATGAACACAATATGTACATTGATATTTAAGCATATTAGTATAGTTTTATAATCATATTAAACATAATTACCTTATATACATCAAGGCAGCATCATTATAATTCATTTTATTAGTTCATAGGCATTCATATTAGCCTTAAGCTTCATGCATTATCTTACACACATTATGAGATGATATATTTAGCTCATGACCTTCAATCATAGCTCACATTATTATATTCTTACATGGAAGCAAGGTATTTAGCTCATAACAGCTCAATACCATGGACTTACCTTGTTCCCTTGCATATATAGGTACATTGGAGTGTGATGCACGATGAGGTAGCTTGGTGGATGATTTGGACGTTATAAGCAACTCACAAATATCTCACAAAGTACAAGGCAGCTCATGGAACACTAAGGAAAGCTCGATTCAGCTAGAGGAGCTTAAGACTATCTAAAATCAGCTACTTGGACTATTTGGAGCTGAGTTGCCAAAACTGATGTCAAAGGTAGCTGAACATGTTGTTATAGAGCTCACAAGGACTCGACTATGAAGCTTGCTCGTGAACAGTCCATAATTGCTAAGATAGCTCCACACTCAAGCTAGCTTGGAAGGAGACACATACACGCCCAAGATGGAGCACATGACCAGCCATCATTCCATGTACAAGGCTGCACCACAAGGTTCCCTAGGACACCCATGTGCATGCCATATGACAATCCCCCATGTGCCTTGTATGTGGACTCATTTAGGCGCCAAGATGAAGATCCCTCTCCCTATTTGACCAAGCATGATCTCTCATCCAATTTGGTGCCAACATGAAGGGACACTAGAGCTGTTCGGCCAAGGGTTATCACCCTCCATTTAAACTGAAACATCAGCTCTATTTTGTAATTAATTATGTCACTATAGGAAGGCACAAGGCTGGCCGAATCCCCTTGTAACAATTCGACCATACCTCTCCATTTCCTATAAATAGGAAAGCATATTTCATTTGTAATCAGACCATTTTGATTAATATAAGTGAGATTATTCTCTTCCTTAAGTCCTGGTGACTTTTATCAACTTATCATGTATTTTATACTTGTGGTGTCAACCCCTTTCTTTTCACCTTGATACTTTTGGTTCCTAGTTCATATAACTAAAGGGTCAAAGTACTTAATACCACCCCTTGAAGAAGCAATATAAAGTATGGGTCTTTGCTCTCTATAGCATTGGTTCTTCTTTGAGTCTTCTTTAAGAAACTATCCTCATAACCATCCCTTTGTTTCATCAGCCATAACCATAGCCATAACAACCATCTTCTGCTTACATCTCTCATTTTAAACAGCCCACCTATTCACCATACGTCTACCACCCTTAACTCTATCTTTTTGAGCCATTCACTTGTGTAGGTTGTTTGCTTCCTTCCTATATCCATAATCAATTTGTTAAGGTACAAATGCCTTACATCAGAATAAGCATGGAGCTCTATCTCATGTCCCTTGGTGATTCAAGCCTCCATGGTTGCAATCTCTTCACCAACGTGGTCCTAGATGAAAAGACATCTTCATGGGCAACATCATTCATGAAAGGTCACAATGTTTGAAAAATGGCACCCTTCATGTTTGATCTACTTTGGGTGTGAATGAGCTGAATGTGAGCTGGCCATAGGTGACTTGTAGCATGGTGAATGTTAGGGCAACTCCTTGTGAAAAGGTACCTCTTGAGGTGGCAACTATTCGCGAAAAGGTACGATTTAAATTTTTTTAACTTAGGATATATTTGAAGTGTCCTAAGTGGTGATGATAATGGTGTAGCTCCCCAGCTGAAATGAGGTCATCTTGTAGCTCAAATATTCAGCTCAATCCAACTATGAGCTCATGGGCGTCCATATAACTTTTCACCAATGGGTCCTTATGCTCTCCTAAACGTTCCTATGTGTGTTTCCTTGTTGTTGCATGCTCCATTTAGCTCCGATGTAGCTCCCAAGTGTTGGTCGAATATGCCTACATATATAACATAAGGAAATAAACTAAATATATAAACTTATATAATGTGTATATTATAAGAATGTGAACTATAGTATATAATAATAACTTATATCTCACATATTAATGAATAAGTTATTATCATAATAACTATAGATATAATATATATATATATATATATATGATAATAATTATATATTATAACATATAAAATAAGCAAAGTTAGAAAGTTTCTTCCCTTGTAAGTTTGGAATAGCCATGATGCTGAATGGGTTCACATCAGTGTTGCCACAAGCAAAGCTTGATAAGTCGATAAAGTTCCTTGAGAACTTGAAGAGAGGTTAATCTCACAAAAGAAATATATTGGTATCAAGTTGTCTTACAAATAAATGACAAAGCCTGTTTATAGGCTAGCAAAGAGTGTGGCCGAATAGTAAGGTGATGTTGCGGCTAGGCATAATAACTTTTCAAAGGCTTAAATGCTTTGAATGATTACCTTGGTGTTGGCTCATGTTGCCACCCACTCTCGATGAATAATTATATGCTTGTTCACATTACTTTCCATCTTGGTGACTCCTCAAGCTTTGGTCAAATAGTTTCCTTGGTGTCCCTCGTGCTTCTTCATGATTTAAGCATCTTTTGGCTTAAATAACTTCACCAATGCATGCCTCCCTTCAATGGTGACCTTTCATGGAAGTAACTTTCATAAAAGGACTTGATGCTTGGATGACACCTCTTCATGAAAAAGGTATGTTACAAGGTGAGTTAACTGATAATGAGTTGGTCATTGATTCTTCTTGATGTGAGGATTCATTTGCCAGCTCCTCGTGAAAAGGTATGACCCGAAAATGCACTTATTCATGATAAGGTACGATTTGAGAAAAAGTGACTTTTCACAAAATTGATGTCCTTTGGCCATAGATAATGTATATTCAAGTCCCAAGTTGAATTGAAGTCTTTTTATAGATCAAATCTTCAATCCAGCTATGAGCTCACTTGGAAACAGTTGGCAACAAATAACTTTTCACCATTTGTTCTTCATGATCTTCTCAGTAATCCTATGTAAGTTTTCCTAGCTCCTTGTCCTTAGTTAAGCTGAAATTCAGCTCCCAAGTTGCTGTATAGGTTTGAACCTATAATAAACATAGAAAGTTTATATTAAAAATTAATCTAAGTACTTAAGCATATTATATATAGATGTAGACTATATGTTATATGCATGAATATCTCATAACTTGGTATTCATAATAAATGAGAAATGAAAACATGTAATAATAATATCCTAAGAAATGATATGTAATCATAGCATATATTTGAGTGATATGAAAGGCATGATAAACTAAGCATATGATGGTATGAATGATATGATAATTTATAATAAAATGTGAATGCATGATCATGATAGAAAAAATGTATAAATGTATGATATAAGATAAGGTAAGGAAGAACTCCCTTATAAGCAGCAACGAAGAATGTCCATGGAATAATCTAGTTATGGAGAAAGTTTGTCCCAATCATGTGTTTATCAATGAATATAATCATCATAAATATAATTAAAAAAAAGTTACAGAAAGTCCCCTTTTGAATCTTGTGAAAGGATGGAGATGCAAGGATGAATATGATTATTGTGAGCACACCAACGCCTACTTCAAGGGACATGGAAGTGATGCCACGAGGAGCAATCACTCGATCAAGGGCTAAATTATTCAGGGAAGCTCTTACATCTAAATGCATTAAAACCTTTGAATCCTTTAAAAAAATGCATCATCAAGTAATATATCATATACTATGTTTCATGTTAACATATAATATAATCTATGAACCACATCTTTATATGTTTATTACTTTTAATACTTAGCTTATATTATGTTTTCTTTTATAGGTACATAGGCACCCACATGATGGGAGCTAACTTAAGCTAGCATTGGAGTCCAAGAGCTATGGAGACATGACTAGGACAACTTCGGGACAACTAAAGATCATTTTGGGACAAAGGTTTTAGCTACCCTCCTAGCTCATAGCTGACTTGAGCTAAACTTTTGTGCTAGCTAGACATCTCATTTCAGCTGGAGATTTGCACCATCATTACCACCAAACATAGTACTTCAAATATGGCCTATGTCAAATTTTGTGAAATTGTACCTTTTCACAAATAGTTGCCATTCTAAGAGGTACCATTTCACAAGGAGATGTTCAAAGACTCATCTACATGTAATCATCTATGACCAGCTCATCTTCAGCTCATATACATGAGAAGTAGCTCAAATGATGAAAGGTTACCTTACACACAACGTGACCTTTCATGACAAGCTGTTGCCCATTTGATGCCATGACACCCAGTTGCACGTTGGTGAGCTTGTCGTAGCCAAATGGAGCTTAATTTACAAGGAGACAAGAGGTAGCCCTTACAACCATTCAACTACACCCTTAGCACACACCTAGCATATGCCCAAGGCTTGGCGCCAAAGTGAAGAAGCACCTAATCATTAGGCCAAGGGAGATGTATCTTCAATCCCAATCGAATGGCCATGCTCTTACATGAAGAGGTAGCCGAACCAATACTAAGGACAAGGGACATCTAGATTCATCAAGGCATCATGCATTTTCATTTAAAGTTATGTACTTAACTGAATAGGCATGTAGTTATTCAGCCAACCCTTCCAAATAATATAAATAGGAAGGCTTATTTCATTGTAAACACAGCCCTTTGATTAATATAAACTCTTTGTGAGAATTCTCTCTTGCAAGTTCTTTAAGAACTTTATCAATTAAGCAAACTTTTCTAAGTTTGTGGCATCAATCCTTTCCTAGATAATTTGAGTTCCTAGTTTCCATAACTAGAGGGTTCAAGTCCTATCTACCATCCCTTACTTAAGTTTATAAAGAACTGGGTTAAACTTTCTATAGTTTTTCTTCCTCTTTGGGTTATTTAAGATATTATCCTCAACCATTCCATTATCCATCTTCTTTACGCCAACACCATCACCATTTCCATATCATTTTCATCACCATTAAAGCATTCCTTCATTCATCATTAAGGCAACATCCAACAACTTCATTTGGAGGTCGAATTCATGTTCCATTGATGGATACTTTTACATCACTTCCACAACATACTTTGATAAAATTTATATACTTTCATTTCTTTATTATTTCTATTTTCTTTTCTTAGTTTATCATTCTATTAATCATTTCTTTCTATAATTTGTGAAGATTACTTATAATTCAAGTATAGCATTTGTGTCTCTCCTAGATCGGGAAACAACAAGGCTACAATCTTCTCTATCATCAAAGAAGCTTTGATAGCCTTACATCAAGTGGTATTAAGAGCTGAGTTGGATTGACATACAAATTCATGCAACAAAAAGAAGAAAAAAAACAAAATAAAAGAACTCCTACATTAAATTTGGAATACAAAAAGAAAAGCAAAAGAAAGAAGGAATTCAAATCAAAGTTCCAGAAAATAAAAGTTGAAGAAAAGTTTTAATTACAAGGAACCAAATTACAATCTGCCCACATCAAACTTGAAGGAGGTATCATTGTTGTTTTTTGTGAAGGAAGATAGTAAGTATTGTAACTTGGATTCTAACTTGCTCAATTTTAAGTTAGTTCTCTAAAGAACTCAAAAAGAGAGAATTAAGAGGAAAAAGACAACAGAGAGGCTGAGAACAGAAGGAGGATCAGTAAAAGCCAAGAAACAGATCCCCAAGTGCAAACACGAGTGTAAGTAAAGTGAAATCTGAATTTTCTTTGGAGTGACCAAGTGAAGTTTTGTGAGATTTCTGGTAAGGTTTTCAATTTCTTTTTTTTCACTAACCATGTAACAAGAGTTATGTAATTTTCATACAGTTTCAAGACAAGTGCTTGCCGTTAAAAAGGCTTTAAGCACTCAAATCATAGAGGATGATCAAAGAGAAAACATTTTCCATACTCGTTGTCATGTAAATAACAAAGTTTATTTCATGATCATTAACGGAGGAAGTTGTACGAATGTTGCTAGTACCCTTATAGTAGATAAGCTTGAATTTAAGACATCTAAGCACCTGAATTCATACAAACTTCAATGGTTAAATGATGGAGGAGAAGTAAAATTCACAAAGCAAGTTGTCATCCTGATAACTCCGTGAAAAGACACAATTTCTAGTCTTTTCACTTAAGTTATTGCTCGTCTAAACAAAGTATGCACTGCAATTTTAGTTGCATATAGGTTATATTAGCATGTGGTGGATAAGTTTTGCTAAGGCAAGATTTATTTGGCTTTACTGATGCTGATGAGGAGAAAGTGTTGTTTGAGTTGTGTTTGTGCAAGAATTCTACAGAGGAAGAACATTTCAATCGCGACAATACAAAGTTGCAAAGGCCAATGGAACAGAAGAGAATGTGAAGAGTATATTTATCTCATTGAGGCAAGATTTATCTGAAGAAGTCTGAAGCAGGTGTGGCGAAACGCCTATGTCACATGCCAGCTGGATGGCCTACTTAAAGTGCAAGAAAGCCTTGATTGTTCTGACAGCCGCTAGCCGCTTTTCCTTTTTAAGCTTGGGAAATTAATAACGACTAATTAAGAAAACTCCAAAAGCATGCAAAGCCCTAGGAGATTTTTCCTTGTAAATATTGAGTCGTAGCCGTAAAAAGAAAGGAGGCAAGGAAGAAGAAAAAAGAAGAGCTTTACCTAACGCATGAGCAAGCAACTGTAGTGCTTTCCCACCGTCTACCCACCAATCTTCCTTGGTGTCCTTCATAGCCAGATGATAGCAGAGTGGTGATCAGTCCTCGAGAGAGGGTGATCACCAAGGCAGGCGTGGTGCTGATCAGGATTGTCGTGACAAAGCCTCGGGTTTTGAGAGTTATTCTTCCTTTTTTCTTAATTCTTATTTTATTTGGGGTTGTATTAAACGGTTAAATCTTGGCTGATATTTGATAACACCATGAATACTTTACTTGGTGTTAAACTTTATTTTGCCTAAACAATATTTTTATGTTTATGAATGATGAATTATGTTTACTTATGACTATTTTGCTCATAGTTTAAATATTTGTCCTTAACACTATAAGAGCGTCGAGAGATTGCCTGGGGTTTTGGTAAAACATGTCTTGGCATTGTGACAGCATCGAGAGATAGCCTTTTGTCTAGATAATGATTCTTAGATTCGAGAGAATTAAGATAGACCAACGTGAGCAAAGGAATGAATCCGAGATGGTGAAGTTCTAACTTGTCTACCTTAGAGATAAGGAGTGAGTTTCAAGCGACTAAAAGGGATAATTTCTATAGTAGGTTAAGACAACGTCTATAGTTAACGCCGAGCGGTATTACAATAGAAACCGTCCAAGAATACCTAGTAATCCTATTGGGCAGCTCAGTGGGGCATAATAATTCATTCATAACTTAGAATAATTGTTTTCAAGATAATAGTTTAGCGTCAGTGCTCTGTGACACGTCTGAATATGAGAGGTTGTTTGCATTATATTTAAACCAATACTTGTTTTGTTTTGTTTTATATGTTTGTATATTTCCTTTGTATCGACTACATTAGTCTGAAATCATTGAATCATTCTTCTTAGTTTATTCGTATTAGTTCTTAGTTCGAATACTTAGTAGGATTTAGTTTGTGAAATTAGTTCTAGTTGTGGTGAAAATATATTTCTAATCCAATCCCTGTGGAGACGATACTCGCTCACTACTATATTACTTGCATCGATTGTGTATACTTGCACAGATTTACTTGCCTTAGCATATACATTTACAAGCAATCAAGTTTTTGGCGCCGTTGCTAGGGATTGGCAACTGACAGAATTTTTTTACCACAACAAGTTCTTTTTATCACTTTATATTTATTTAGTCTAACGTAGTTTTTATTTTCTTTTATAGGTTATTATTGCATGACATTGAGATCTGATGGTAAACCTTTGAAACCATTCGACCCCAAAGTTGAGCAATCGTTAAGACAAAGGTTGCATGCCCAAAGAACCAAAGAACATTTGAATCAAATGCAAAACGACATGAGAGATCTACGAGACCCTGATGCAGCGATTAATCTCCAAGTTGCAAGACCAAAAGTGATATGAGATCATTTGAACCCAATTCTTGATGACCTCAATCCTGACATAGTGGCACCCGAGATACAAGCCGCTCATTTCAAACTTAAACAGTGATGTTTAATATGCTGAACTCTATCGGCTAATTTGGAGGTACACCCAATGAATATGCTAGACAGCATGTACGTGCTTTCCTTGAAGTATGTGATTCATTTCGACAACAAGGAGTACATGAACATGTGCTCAAGTTGAAGCTTTTTCCTTACTCCTTAGGTGATAGAGAAAGAGCTTGGCTCAGTGGAGTTCCTTCCGGATCAATGGAGTCATTGGCAGATTTATGCAAGAGTTTCCTACTTCTATATAATCTGTCCAATATGAATACACAACTTCAGAACGACAATGCGAGTTTTCGCCAAGGATACGATGAATCAATGTACGAATGTTGGGATAGGTATAAAAGTTTACTTCGTAAATATGTTAACCATGGATTCCACGATTGGACGCAAGTGGTGATGTTTTACAATGGAGTCAACACACTAACTCGAATGATGCTAGATGCCTCAGCGAATGGCACCTTACTAGACAAATCACCCAAGAAAGCTTTTGACATTCTCGACAGAATAACAAATAATGACTATCAATTTCCATGTGTAAGATTGGGAACCGACAAAAAACCCCTGGTGCATATGAATTAGAGAGTAAAGATTCGGTAGCAGCTTAACTTTCTGCCATAACCAACATGTTAAAAAATTTGCAACGTCCTAATGAGGTAAGAGAAGTCAAAGCAACCAATAAAGTGTGCATGTTCTGTCATGGCAACCACCATGAGAGCGAATGTCCTAAAAACCATGAGTCAACCAATTTTGTGGGCAACTACAATCGAAACAACAATAATCCCTATTCAAACACGTACAATCCTAGTTGGAGACAACACCCAAATTTCTTATCGAATAATCAAGGAAACAACAATCAAGTCGCAAATTACAGGCCATAACAAAATAATTCCGACCATCAACATTCTCAAAATCAACATCATCAGCAGCCCTGGCAGAACAATAAAGGTATAGCTTCATCCTCTAACACTCATTCCAAAACTAACTCCTTGGAATCATCCTTGCAGGAATTCATGGCCTCTACAAAAGGATTTCATGGCTTCTACAAAGACCTTGATGCACGAATATTCCGCAACAATTAAAAATCAAGGAAATTTGTTACAAAGCCAAGCAACACCGTTGCAAAGCCATAGTTCATCTCTCAGAGCACTGGAGATTCAAGTGGGACAAATTGCCATGACATTACATTATCGCCCACACGGAAATCTCCCTAGTGATACTGAAGTTACTAAGCATCATGGAAAGGAGCAATGCAATGTAATAACGCTAAGGAGTGGAAAACAAGTCGACTAAGATGATAAGTTTGGGGGAGATCACTTGAATAAGTCTTGCCAAGGCATAAAACAACCTGATCAATCTGAGAATGTTGAACGAGAGCAAGTGTCTGAAGAGAATGAAAGAAGTGAAGGCTCGAAAAAGCATCAACCAAATAACAAGAAATTCATGGTCACGGCCAATGATTCCTCAGCACCATCAGTAGTAGATGTGAGACCTCCACCACTGTTCCCTTAACGGTTAAAGAAGTATGATGATGACATCCAGTTCAAGAAATTAGTTGATGTTCTGGACCAGTTTTGTGTCAATGTGCCCCTACTTGAATCCATTGAGCAAATTCCTTCCTATGCCAAGTTTCTAAAAGAAATTGTTACAAAAAGAAAGAAAGTTTAAGCACTCATCAACAATTCTCATCACCATTCCATTCAAGCCTTTTAAATTGATTAAGGTGACAGAAGGTTGTAAAAGTGACTTTGTGTAAGTAAACCACTTTTATTCGCTTCTTTCTATTTTCTAAGCCACCCTTTCATTATATTTGTTTTCCATTCCTACTAACCCATTTGCAGCCGACGCACAACAAGTAAAATTTACTTGATACGGTTTCGAGTAAAGTCCTCTAGAACTTGGGATAAGAATCGAGAGGAAAAAGGCTTGCGCGTGTGTGAGATCAGAAGAGGAATTTAAAAGCCATTAAAAGTCCTATATTGCAAACATGAGTAGATTGAGTGATATTCAAGTTTCCTTGGAGTGACTCGTGAGGCTTTGTGAGAGTAATTTTTGGTAAGGTCTTTTACACATCTTATCATTTTCTTATTTCACTAACCATGTCTCAAAGTCCAGGACGAACCCTTGAAAGGGAAGCCCCTAATTTGCAAACTCAAGCAATCATCCATGAAATGGCTAGATTGCTGAAATTTAGAATTGGAGGCTTTGCATGATCGTATGGATCAATTTGAAGCATCATTGGGCAACCAGAGAGTAAATCGCCCTATGATGGAAGAAGAATTCAAAGAAGAGAAGGCTAAAGTAACATCAGTAGCGCGAAGAGATGCTCATAGAAATCAGAATGACAACTTCAGCAACATCAAGGTAACCATTCCTCCATTTCAAGGACGAAGTGATCCTGAAGCCTATCTTGATTGGGTAATCAAGATTGAACACATTTTTGAATGCCAAAATTATACAGAGCAAAAGAAAGTCAGGCTTGTTGCTATGGAATTCGTGGATTATGCCTTAGTTTGGTGGGACCAATTGGTGAGTTCAAGAAGACGAAATGGTGAATGCCCCATTACTACTTGGGAAGAAATGAAGTCCATTATGAGGAAAAGGTTCGTGCCTACTCACTATCACCGAGATCTTTATCATAAACTACAAAATTTGAAATAAGGAAGCAAGAGCGTTGAAGATTATTTCAAAGAAATGTAGATAGCCATGATCTGAGCCAATGTTGATGAAGATAGAGAAACAACCATGGCAAGGTTTTTCTCTGGCCTAAATCCTGATATTGCTAACACTTGTTGAACTTCAGTATTATATAGAGATTGAAGAGATGGTACATACGGCCATGAAAATTGAACGACAACTCAGAAGGAAAACCTACAATCGAAGCAGTCCAAGTTCTGCCACCAAATGGAAGCAAGAGCCTATCACCTTCGGGAAGCAAATTCCAGCCCAAGCAAAGGATCCTATATAAGTAACCAAGACTAAACAAGTGGGTGAATCTAGCAAGGGTAAAGAAAAGTAAACCAACACTTTTGAGAGGTCCAGAGATATCAAATGTTTCAAATGTTTTGGGAAAGGACATGTTGCCAGTCAATGTCCCAACCGAAATGCCATGATGGTACTTGACAATGGAGATATTATCTCGTATTCTGAAGAGCCTATTTATGATGAGTAACCTGAAGTAATACAAGAAGAAGAATCTGAAGAGAATGCAAACCATGGAGAGATTCTTGTTTTGAAAAGGTTCCTACAATCATAAACGTCTTAAGAGGATCTTCAAAGAAACAATATTTTCCATACAAAGTGCCATGTCAAGGACAAGGTTTGCACTATGATTATCGATGGAGGGAGATGCACAAACGTAGTCATCACTCTTATGGTTGAATAGTTGGGTTGGCAACATCAAATAATCCCACTCCATATAAACTCCAATGGCTCAATTAAGGAGGTGAGTTAAACGTTACCAACAAGTTTAAAAATTTGCAACGTCCTAATGAGGTAAGAGAAGTTAAAGCAACCAATAATGTGTGCATGTTCTGTTATGGCAACCATCATGAGAGTGAATGTCCTAAAAACCATAAGTCAATTAATTTTATGGGCAACTATAATCGGAATAATAGTAATCCATATTCGAACACGTACAATCCTGGTTGGAGACAACACCCAAATTTCTCATGGAATAATCAAGGAAGCAACAATCAAGTCGCAAATTACAAGCCACAACAAAATAATTCCGACCATCAACATTCTCAAAATCAGCATCATCAGCAGCCCTGGAAGAACAATAAAGGTATAGCTTCTTCCTCTAACACTCATTCCAAAACTAACTCCTTGAAATCATCCTTGCAAGAATTCATGGCCTCGACAAAAGATTTCATGGCTTCTACAAAGACCTTGATGCACAAACATTCTGCAATAATTAAAAATCAAGGAAATTTGTTACAAAGCCAAGCAACATTGTTGCAAAGCCATAGTTCATCTCTCAGAGCATTAGAGAATCAGGTGGGACAAATTGCCACGGTATTACATTCTCGCCCACACGGAAATCTCCCTAGTGATACTGAAGTTACTAAGCATCATGGAAAGGATCAATGCAATGTAATAACGCTAAGGAGTGGAAAACAAGTTGACCAAGATGACAAGTTTGGGGGAGATCACTTGAACAAGTCTTGCCAAGGCATAACACAACCTGATCAATCTAAGAATGCTGAACGAGAGAAAGTGTCTGAAGAGAAGGAATGAAGCGAAGGCTTGGAAAAGCATCAACTAGATAACAAGAAATTCATGGTCACGACCAACGATTCCTCAACACCATTAGCAGTAGATGTGAGACCTCCACCACTGTTCCCTCAACGGTTAAAGAAGTATGATGATGATATCCAATTCAAGAAATTCGTTGATGTTCTGGATCAGTTGTGTATCAATGTTCTCCTACTTGAAGCCATTGAGAAAATGCCTTCCTATGCCAAGTTTCTAAAAGAAATTGTTACAAAAAGAAAGAAAGTTAAAGTACTCATCAACAATTCTCATCACCAAGCCATTCAAGTAAGCCTTTTAAATTGATTATGGTGACAGAAGGTTGTAAAAGTGACTTTTTTGTGAGTAAACCCCTTTTATTCTTTTCTTTCTATTTTCTATGCCACCCTTTCATTATATTTTTTTCCCATTCCTACTAACCCATTTGCAGCCGACGCACAACAAGTAAAATTTACTTGATACAGTTTTGAGTAATGTCCTCTAGAACTTGGTATAAGAATCAAGAGGAAAAAGGCTTGAGCGTGTGTGATATCAGAAGTGGACAAGTAAAAGCCATTAAAAGTCCTAGAGTGAAAACACGAGTGGATTGAGTGACATTCAAGTTTCCGTGGAGTGACTCGTGAGGCTTTGTGAGAGTAATTTCTGGTAAGGTATTTTACACATCTTATCCTTTTCTTATTTCACTAACCATGTCTCAAAGTTCAGGATGAACCCCTGAAAGAGAAGCCCCTAATTTGCAAACTCAAGAAATCATGTATGAAATGGCCAGATTGTTGAAATTAGAATTGGAGCATTTGCATGATCGCATGGATCAATTTGAAGCATCCTTGGGCAACCAGAGAGTAAATCGCCCTATGATGGAAGAAGAATTCGAAGAAGAGGAGGCTAAAGTAACATCAGTAGCGCAAAGAGATGCTCATAGAAATCAGAATGACAACTTCAGCAACATCAAGGTAACCATTCCTCGATTTCAAGGATGAACTGATCTTAAAGCCTATCTTGATTGGGTAATCAAGATTGAACACATTTTTGAATGCCAAAATTATACGGAGCAAAAGAAGGTCAGGCTTGCTGTTATGGAATTCGTGGGCTATGCCTTAATTTGGTGGGACTAATTGGTGAGTTCAAGAAGACGAAAATATGAACACACCATTACTACGTGGGAAGAAATGAAGGCCATTATGAGAAAAATGTTCATGCCTACTCACTATCACCAAGATCTTTATCATAAACTACAAAATCTTAAACAAGGAAGCAAGAGCGTTGAAGATTATTTCAAAGAAATGGAGATAGCCTTGATCCGAGCCAATGTTAATGAAGACAGAGAAGTAACCATGGCAAGTTTTTATCTGGCCTAAATCCTGATAATGCTAACCTTGTTGAACTTCAACATTATGTAGAGATTAAAGAGATGGTACATGTGGCCTTGAAAATTGAATGACAACTCAAAAGGAAAACCTATAATCGGATCAGTCCAAGTTCAGCCATAAAATGTGATATAGGCTGATCTACACGCTTTGGGAGAAGAGAGTAGATAGCCTTATTGTGTCCAGATCTAGGATTGACAAGCACTGATGTCCTTGAATTATAAGCTTGGCTGCAACATAGATAAGAAAAGGAAAATGATTAATAAAGGAAGATTAATGAAATGATAAAGATTAGGAATGAAATAAAATAAATAAAGGATAGAGATGGCTGCGGAATTGATGGTCTTGATGAATGAAGATGATGATGATGAAATGTAGATGATGTTGTTATTGTATCTCAAACACGCCAAAGAAGAAATAATGCTAAGGAGCACAATCCCGGTCCTCAAAAACTTGTTTGAGGGGTGGTGATAGTGTCTTCAACCCATTAGATATTAATCTAGGATGATGCGATCATGCAAAAGACCAAACTTCTTCAACACATGATCACTTTATAGACGTTATGCCTTGCTGACTCTAAGGGAGTCTTACCTTATTTTATTATTTATTTACTCATTTATGTATTACATGTCACGTGAATATGTTTATCTTATTCTTTATATTTTCTTGAATATTATATGCTATCATTTATATGTATAATATATGATATTCATGCAAGACTTATTAATTCACATCTTTATATAACTCATTCAATGCATATGCATTCATAGTTAGCTCATTTGCATTATTAACATAGGTGGAAGCATGCATTTGATGTGATCACAACTACACAAATGGATCCTGAAGTTATGTCCAAAGGACCTATCACTCGTGCAAAGGCAAAATAATTCAGGGAAGTACTTTCTCATAAGTGCCTTAATGTTTTTAAATCATTTAATGAGAAATAACTATTAGATAATAGGTTGTTTAATATGTTACATATTGAATATTAAATAACCTATAGTCATATTTTTTTAATATACACATTATATAAGTTTATATACTTAGTTTATTTTCTTATATTATGCATGTAGGCATATTCGAGCAACACTTGGGAGCTCCATTGGAGCTAAATAGAGCATGTAACAACAAGGAAACTTACATGGGATCGATTAGGAGAGCACAAGAAACAATTGGTGAAAAGTTGTCTAGAGGCAGTGAGCTCATAGCTGGATTGAGCTGAAGATTTGAGCTACAAGATGACCCCATTTCAGTTGGGGAATTGTACCATCATCATCACCACTTAGGACACTTCAAATATGTCCAAAGTCAAAATTTGTGAAATCGTACCTTTTCGCAATTAGTTGCCACCTCAAGAGGTATCTTTTCACAAGGAGCTGCCCAAACGTTCACCATGTTACAAGTCATCTAAGGCCAGCTCACCACCAGCTCATTCACACCCAAAGTAGCTCAAACATGAAGGGTTACCTTTCCAAACATTGTGACATTTCATGAATGATGATGCCCATGAAGATGCGTTTTCAACAAGGAACACGTGGATGAAGAGATCACACCTATTGGAACCTTAAATCACCAAGAGATATGAGCTAAAGGATCCATGCCTATTCGGCCACATCACATGCCATGCACATGAGAGCGTTTGGCGCCAAACATGAAGAGACACACTACCATTCGTCCAAGGGAAGAAAATGGTGCCAAGATGAACAAGCATGCCCATTCGGCCAAGGGAGATGTTTTCCCATCCTAAGCCGAATCATTAAGGCTTTTCATGAAGGATTTGCCGAACCATCACAAGCCCAAAGGACTTATTCATTCATCTCAAGCATTATGTATTTTCCTAGAGACATGTATCTAGCCGAAACAACTTGTAACCATTTGGCCAAGCCCTCTCATTTCCTATAAATAGAGTGGCTTGCCTTCATTTGTACCTATCTCATCTCTTATATAAAATATCCTCTTGTGAGTTATTTCTCTTCAAAGTTCTTTGTGAACTTTATCGATTAAAAAAGTATAGTTCCTATACTTGTGGCGTTATTCCTTCTATCCTGATTCCAAAATTCCTAGATTGTTATCTAGTGGGTTAAAGACACTATAACCACCCCTCAAGCAAGTTTGTGAAGACTGGGATTATGCTTCAAAGCTTAGTTTCCTCTTTGGCATGTTTGAGATACAACATCACCACCATTGCCATTTCATCATCACCATCATCCATCTCTTCCATCAATTCCGCAGCCATCTCTATCCTTTCTTTATTTTATTTCATTCTTATTATTTCTTTTCATTACTTATATTATTACCCCCTTTATTAATTCCATTATTAATCATTCTTTTCTTATTTTATTTTGCAGCCTAAACTTATAAATTCAAGGACATTAGTACTTGTCAATCCTAGATCGGGACACAATAAGGCTATCTACTATTTTCATCAAAGTGTGTAGATTCACCTTATATCAAATGGTATCAGAGCATAGTCGGATTGACAACAAAAGTGTCATTGGCGTGCAAAGCAAAAAAAGAAAAGAAAAAGACAAAAAGAAAAAAATTAGAAAAAAAGAAAAGAAAAAGAGAAGTTCAAAAAGAGAAAGCAAGCCAAGGAAAGTGCTCTACCATTGCAAAGTACATCAAAGAGGCCATATACACTAAGAGAAGATAACCTTATTGTTTCTTGAGAAAGGTTGCAGTAAGTGTTGTTTCTTGGATTGTAAGTCACCTCTTTCTTTTCTATACCTTCATTGTCCTTGTCTTCAACCATTTCTATCTTTTAATACCTTTAAATCCTTTCTTCTACCTTTCCATTTTTTTCTTTTTCTTTTCAACCCTAACCTATTTGCAGCCGACGCACACAAGGAAATAGTTAACTTGCTTTAATATCGAGTAAGTTCTTCAAAAGACTTAGCATGAGAAATTGAGTGGAAAAAGGCTATTGGGAGAGTGAGATCAGAAGGGGAATTGTTAAAAGCCAAATATATATATATTCCCGAGAGTAAACACGAGTGTTGAGTTGAGTGATCCTATCATTTCTTTGGAGTGAATTTGTGAGACTTTGTGAGTGTGCTGGTAAGGTTTATATTGTTTTATTATCTACTAACAATGTCTCAAGTTTCAGGACAAGTTTTTTTAGTGAAAAGAGCCTTGAATATTCAGTCCATGGAGAATAATCAAAGAGAGAACATTTTTCACACTAGATGTCTTGTAAAGAACAAAGTTTGTTTCATGATTATCGGTGGAGGAAGTTGTACCAATGTTGCAAGCACTTTAATGGTGGTTAAACTCGGACTCAAGAAACTTAAACATCCTACACCATACAAGCTACAATGGCTAAATGATGGAGGAGAAGTTAAAGTCACCAAACAAGTCAACATTTCCTTTTCAATTGGGAAATACCAAGATCAAGTCCTTTGTAATGCCATTCCAATGAATGCATGCCATATACTTCTAGGGAGGCCTTGGCAATTTGATAAGAAGGCTATTCATGATGGTTTCAAAAACTGGTACTCTTTCTATCACAATGAAAAGATATTCATATTGACTCCTCTTTCACCAAATCAAGTGTCTGAAGATCAAGATGCTTTGAAGAAAAGCATTGTAGTTTTCAAATCTATAAAGGAGGAGGAACCAACGAATATGAACATATATGCTAGAGGAAAAGCCATTAGGAAACATTTGTTATCCTACAAAGCTCTAATTGTACATAGGTACAAGGAAAGCTTAATTTTGACTAACATTCCAGAAGGTTTGCCTTCTTCTATTTCATCTTTATTGCAGGAATTTGAAGAGTTATTCCCAGAAGATATTCCTAGTGGATTAAAACCTATTAGAGGGATTGAACATCAAATTGACTTCATACCGGGTGCATCCATTCCAAACCGTCAAGCATATAGAAGTAACCCTGAAGAAACTAAGGAGCTTCAAAAACAAGTTGAAGAATTAATGGACAAAGGATACATACGAGAAAGTTTGACTCCATGTGTTGTTCCGGTGTTACTTGTGCCCAAAAAGGATGGTTCATGGATAATGTGTGTAGACTGTCGTGCTATCAATCAAATTACCATCAAATACCGACATCCTATATTAAGACTTGATGATATGTTGGATGAATTGAGTGGAGCCACTATGTTCTCTAAAATTGATTTAAAGAGTGGATATCATCAAATCAGAATGCGAGAAGTAGACGAATGGAAAACCGCATTCAAAACAAAGCAAGGATTATATGAATGGATGGTGATGCCTTTTGGATTAACAAACGCTCCAAGCACCTTCATGAGGTTAATGAATCATGTACTCAGACCATTCATTGGTAAGTCTTGTGTGGTTTATTTTAATGATATTCTGATTTATAGTCATGATTTGGAATCACATGTGCAACACTTGAGGTATGTTCTTCAAAAGGAAAAGCTTTCTGCAAATATGAAGAAATGTGTCTTTTGCACTAACAGTTTAACCTTCTTATGCTTTATTGTAAGTTCACAGGGACTTGAAGTTGATCCTGAAAAGATCAAAGCCATTCAAGAGTGTCCTACGCCTACTTCAATCAATCAAGTCCGAAGTTTTCATGCTCTTGCAAGTTTTTACAAAAGGTTTGTTCCTAATTTTAGTTCTATTGCTGCCCCCTTAACATGGATCATTAAAAAGAATTCTATCTATTCATGGGGCAAAGAACAAGAAGATGCCTTTAACGAAATGAAGGAATGTTTAACCAAGGCACATTTACTTGCATTACCTAACTTTGATAAGAGTTTTGAAGTGGAATGTGATTCTTCTGGAATCGGAATTAGGGCTGTTTTGACTCAAAAAGGACGACCCATTGCATATTTTAGTGAAAAGTTGAATGGTGCTTTATTAAACTATCCAACTTATGACAAAGAGATGTATTCTCTCATAAGGGCACTTGAAGTTTGGCAGCATTATCTTCTACCAAAGGAATTCGTCATACACACCGACCATGAAGCTTTAAAACATATCAAAGGCCAACATAAGTTAAACAAGCGACATGCCAAATGGGTGGAGTTTTTGGAGTCATTCCCTTACGTCATTCATTACAAGAAAGGTAAAGAAAACATTGTAGCTGATGCTCTCTCTCGAAGGTATGTTCTCATTAATGCTCTTGATTCAAAGTTAATTGGGTTTTCGTATATTAAAGATTGATATGCTACTGACCACGACTTTGAAGAGAAGTATAAGGCTTGTGAGAAAGGTACATATAAAAGGTTTTATAGGCACGAAGGATATCTATTCAAAGAAGGACGTCTATGCATTCCTCAAGGATCCCTTCGAGAAGTGCTTGTTAGAGAAGCACATGAAGGAGGACTCATGGGTCATTTTGGAGTAAGTAAAACATTGGAGATTTTGAAACAACACCTCTATTGGCCTAAGATGAAGAGAGACGTTGAAAGGGTATGTGAACGACGTGTCACTTGCAAAAGGGCAAAACCAAAGGTTATGCCTCATGGACTTTACATGCCTTTACCCTATTCCTCAAGCACCATGGGTTGACATATCAATGGAATTTGTGATGGGACTACCAAGGACCAAGAATGGACAATATTCAATATTTGTTGTTGTAGATCCTTTTTCCAAGATGGCACATTTCATACCATGCCACAAGACAGACGATGCAACACATGTGGCCAACTTGTTCTTCAAAGAAATTGTGAGATTACATGGCGTTCCAAGAACCATAGTTTCTGATAGAGATGTCAAATTTCTTAGCCATTTCTGGAGGACGTTATGGAGTAAGATTAGGACAAAGTTGCTATTCTCCATAACATGTCACCCTCAAACAGATGGGCAAACTGAAGTGGTGAATCGAGTACTATCAACATTGTTGAGATCTATCACTAAAAAGAACATCAAACCTTAGGTGGAATGCTTACCACACGTTGAATTTGCATATAATCGGATAGTCCATTCAACAGCCAAGATGTCACCATTTGAGGTAGTATATGGATTTAACCCCTTAACACCTTTAGATCTTCTTCCTTTGCCTCAGGAACACCTGATCAACAAAGATGGCAAGAGCAAGGTTGAGTTCGTTAAGAAACTTCATCAACAAGTTCGAGACAATATAGAAAAATGAACAAGACAATATGAACAACAAGAAAATAAGGGACGCAAGCCACTAAAATTGGAGGAAGGTGATTGGGTGTGGGTGTATTTCAGAAAATAACGTTTCCCTTCCCAAAGGAAATCCAAATTGTTACCTAGAGGAGATTGACCATTCCAAATCATCAAGAAGATCAATGATAATGCATACAAATTGGATCTACTTGGTGAATACAATGTAAGTGCAACTTTTAATATTTCAGATCTTTCTCCATTTGAAGATAATGACGATTTGAGGGTAAATCGCTTAAAAGAAGGGGAGGATGATGTGATCACAACTACACAAATGGATCCTGAAGTTACGTCCAAAGGACCTATCACTCGTGCAAAGGCAAAACAATTCAGGGAAGTACTTTCTCATAAGTGCCTTAATGTTTTTAAATCTTTTAATGAAAAAGAACCATTAGATAATAGGTTGTTTAATATGTTACATATTGAATATTAAATAACCTATAATCACATTTTAATAATATACACATTATATAAGTTTAAATACTTAGTTTATTTTCTTATGTTATGCATGTAGGCACATTCGGCCAACACTTGGGAGCTGTATTGGAGCTAAATGGAGCATGTAACAGCAAGGAAACTTACATGGGATCAATTAGGAGAGCACAAGGAACAATTGGTGAAAAGTTATCTGGAGGCCGTGAGCTCATAGCTGGATTGAGCTGAAGATTTGAGCTACAAGATGACCCCATTTCAGCTGGGGAATTGCACCATCATCATCACCACTTAGGACACTTCAAATATGTCCTAAGTCAAAATTTGTGAAATCGTACCTTTTCCTGAATAGTTGCCACCTCAAGAGGTACATTTTCAAAAGGAGCTGCCCAAACGTTCACCATGTTACAAGTCATCTAAGACCAGCTCACCACCATCTCATTCACACCCAAAGTAGATCAAACATGAAGGGTTACCTTTACAAACATTGTGACCTTTCATGAATGATGTTGCCCATGAAGATGCCTTTTCAACAATGAACACGTGGATGAAGAGATCACACCTATTGGAAGCTTAAATCACCAAGAGATATGAGCTAAAGGATCCATGCCTATTCGACCACATCACATTACATGCACATGAGAGCCTTTGGCGCCAAATATGAAGAGACACACCACTATTCGGCCAAGGGAAGAAAATGGCGCCAAGATGAACAAGCATGCCCATTCGGCCAAGGGAGATGTCTTCCCATCCTTAGCCGAATCATTAAGGCTTTTCATGAAGTATTTGTTGAACCATCACAAGCCCAAAGGACTTATTCATTCATCTCAAGCATTATGTATTTTCCTAGAGACATGTATCTAGCCGAAACAACTTGTAACCATTCGGCCTAGCCCTCTCATTTCCTATAAATAGAGTGGCTTGCCTTCATTTGTACCTATCTCATCTCTTATATAAATATACTCTAGTGAGTTATTTCTCTTCAAAGTTCTTTGTGAACTTTATCGATTAAACAAGTATAGTTCCTATACTTGTGGCGTCATTCCTTCCATCCTGATTCCAAAATTCATAGATTGTTATCTAGTGGGTTGAAGACACAATCACAACCCCTCAAGCATGTTTGTGAAGATTGGGATTGTGCTTTATAGCATAGTCTCCTCTTTAGCGTGTTTGAGATACAACATCACCACCATTGCCATTTCATCATCATCATCATCCATCTCTTCCATCAATTTCGCAACCATCTCTATCCTTTCTTTATTTCATTTCATTCTTCTTATTTCTTTTCATTACTTATATTATTACCCCCTTTATTAATTCCATTATTAATCATTCTTTTCTTATCTTATTTTGCAGCCTAAACTTATAAATTCAAGGACATCAATACTTGTCAATCCTAGATCGGGACGCAATAAGGCTGTCTATTCTTTTCATCAAAATGTGTAGATTAGTCTTACATCAGCATTCATAATTATCATAGCTCAATTCCTATCTAATTATTTGTTTACATACTTTGTCTAGGTTCATTGGATGCTAAGAAGACTAAAGGCAATTGAAGAGTTGGTTGGACAATTCACGTCAGTCAGATTGATCTACATTTTTGAACAAGTTCCAAGCATCTTTGGGTGATGAAGTCGTCTTAACATTTAATCTAATATCTCGTATCTTTCCAACTCATTTTGAATCACATCAATCCGATATCAGGAATTTGAGATATGCCTAGATTACTGAAGACAGTGCAGGCTGGAAATTAATACGGGATTTGCAACCATTCATCTCCTTCAAAGGACTTATGCATGGGAGGAATTAATGAAGACATGCATGGATGAGAAAATAATATTAAAATGAATCAGAATAATTATGAGGAGGTTAAAGGATTCATTCAAAGGCTTTTAAATTCATCCATTCATGCAATAAGCCAAATAGTCGTGTTCACACAAGGGGGAAGAATTTCAGCCAAGATACATTCATGAACATTCATCCATAGAAGACAAATCAACAAAAGTTCACACAAGGTGGGATGAATTCAGCCAAAGGATGTATTCTATTAAAACATGAACATCCATTCATCAAAATTCATTCACCTAAGCCATGCTTTGTATCTACTTAAAGTATGAACACTCATCCATGAATGATCACTCATTAAATGTTTTGTATTCACACCATGCACTCTTAGGCCTATAAATAGCTTTCCATTCATTTGTAAAAGAAACCAATTTACTTTGTTTAATCAAATATTTGTGAGAGTTTCTCTCTTTAGTTCTTAAGTGAACTTTATCGACTTATCAAGCTTATGCTTGTGGCTCATCCCTATCTATGTCACCCTGATACTTCTGGTTCCTATCTCTTTATAGATAGTGGGCCAAAGTCCTTATTTACCATCCCTTAAAGAAGCAATATAAATTCTAGGTCTTTGTTCTTTAACATTGGTTATTCTTTTAGTCTTCTTTGAGATACTACTTTTCATACTCATCTCCATCACCTTCATTCTACTTCCATTACCATACTTCAACATTTCCTTTAAACATATCTCCAGCTTATATATATTTTTTGCTGCCATATTTATCTTTCCATTTCATTACTTCCATTTAACTATTTTTTTTAGCTTTTTGTTTGTGCAGGATCCTTGTTGCTTTCCTAGATCGAAACAATCAAAGGTACAACCTTGACTTCGCCATCCATCCACGTGAGGCTAGGTTGAACTGTATCATATGGTATCAGAGCTAAGGTGGATTGCAATAATAACAAGAAAAAACAACATCCTACCATTCAATAAAAATAAAATCAAAAAGAGAAGTGCAAAAAAAAAATCAGCAAGTTAATCCCAACATCAACAAGGGATTCCAAGTGATAAAAACTAAAGAAAACAAAGAAAGCAAAATGCAAAGAGGTGCCAAAGGTGACAAGTAACATCATCATTCCAACCGATCCTAAAGAAGTCTTCAAGACCTTTGATTGTTTCTTATAGGAAGGTGGTGAGTATCTTTGCATAGTAAGTGAACCTTTCTTTCTTTTTCTTCCTTTTATAAGACCACCCTTCATTATTTAATCTTTCTACCTTTCTATTTTTTTTTCCTCTACACTAACGAATTTTTCAGCTGACGTCCATAGTACTTGAAAGGTCTCGAGTTAGTTCTTTTAAGAACTTTACAAGAGAGGCAAGAGTGGAAAAAGGCTAATCGAGTGTATGAGATCAAAAAGGGAATTGCAAAAGCCAATTTATATTCCCGAGTGCAAACACGAGCGTTCAGTGGAGCATCATCATTTTTTTTGGAGTGATCGTAAGGATTTGTGAGTGATTTTTGGTAAGGTCCTTTCATCTTATTCAATTAATAAATTTTCACTAATAATTCTCCCATCTATCGAATGGAATACGGACATCAAAGGAGGAATCCATTTCATACTTGTTTTTATGTGAATGATAAAGTATGCCTTGTAGCCATTGATGGTGGTAGTTGTGCAAATCTTGCAAGCACATACATGGTTGAGAAGTTTGGGCTTATAACATTCAAACATTCCAGTCCATATGTTTTGTAAGGATTAAATGAAGATGAAGAGTTAGAAGTCATAGAGCAAGTACTTATGTCATTTTCAATTAGGAGATATGAAGATGAGGTCTTGCGTGATGTTGTTTCCATGAATTCAAACCATCTTCTCCTCGGACGTCCGTGGCAGTTTGATAAACAAACATTGTATGATGGGTTCTCCAACAAGTATTCATTCAAACACCAAGGGAGAAAGATCACGTTGGTTCCAATGTGCCCAAATCAAGTCCATGAATGCCAAATTATCGTCAAATTACGTATAGAGGAATGAAATAAAACTAAAGCCATGAAGAAAGTTGAAAGAGAAGTTTAACGTGAGAAATAAATAACAGTGGAGGGAGATCAGAATGAAAATGAGAAAATTGATGTGAGGAACGTTGGAGTCAAAAATGAGAAAGTTGAAAAGATTGAATTTGGGAGCAAAGGGGGAAGTACGTGTGGAAGAGAAAATGAAAAGATTCCAAGTGAGGTTGTGGTTAAAAGATATGGTGGAGTTGAACAGGCACAAATCAAAGAAGAACATTGTGAGAAAACTAGGACATTTGGAGTAATTGAAAATGAGAGTAAGAGCATTAAGAGTGAAGATGAGTGTGTTTTAAAACATGAGAGTGAAGAGTGAATTCAAAACAAACATGAGCATGAGAGAAAAGAATGTGACGAGAAGGAAGTTTTACTTTATACTAATCAATCTTTTCTTCCTATTCTTTCATTTGATTTGCAAGTTATTCCAAAGGCCATACCATTGCAAATTGATGAATCACATTTCTCCATTGAAGTTCCAAAGGTTGTAACATTTGGTATTCCAAAGCATGTGCTCTTTGACATTCGAAGTACATTCACTTCATATTCAAGATCCAATGAACCTTATGAAAGGGAAGTTTCAACGAACCAAATTCCATTCATGAACCTTAATGAATCTTGTACGTTCATTCACATTGTTAATGATGTTTCATGTTCTAACTTATTTCTTTTTTGCTGCACATTGAATCATTTACATGGAAGTGTTCTTACTTGTGATCATCAATTCAAGGAAAAGAAACGAGCATTATTCAACTATTCAAGATTCTTAATATGGAAGGGTACAAAGACTAAAGTTGGCATGCCATACCTACTTGAAGGATTCAAAGAAATTCATGCATACCCTAATAGGCATAATGATCTTCATTCATCCTTTCTTACACCAATGGATCAATCAATGACAAAAGCCTTCAATTTGAGGACAAATAGCTCTAAATAAGGGGGGATGATGCGATCATGCCAAGGGCCAAACTTCTTCAACACATGATCACTTCATGGACGTTCTGCCTTGTTGATTCTAAGGGAGTTTTACCTTATTTTATTATTTATTTACTCATTTATGAATTACATGTCACGTGAATATGTTTATCTTATTCTTAATTTTTGCTTGAATATTATATGCTGTCATTTATATGTATAATATATGTCATGCATGACTTATTAATTCACATCTTTATATAACTCATTCAATGCATATGCATTCATAGTTAGCTCATTTGCATTATTAACATAGGTGGAAGCATGCATTCATAATTATCCTAGCTCAATTCCTATCTAATTATTTGTTTACATACTTTGTGTAGGTTCATTGGATGCTAAGAAGACTAAAGGCAATTGAAGAGTAGGTTGGACAGTTCATGTCAGTCAGATTGATCTACATTTTTGAACATGTTCCAAGCCTCTTTGGGTGATGAAGTCTCTTAACATTTAATCCCCTATCTCATATCTTTCCAACTCATTTTGAATCATATCAATCCGATATCGGGAACTTGAGATATGCCTAGATTACTGAAGACAGTGCAGGCTGGAAATTAATACGGGATTTGCAACCATTCATCTCCTTCAAAAGACTTATGCAAGGGAGGAATTAATGAAGGCATGCATGGACGAGAAAAGAATATTAAAATGAATTAGAACATTTGTGATGAGGTGCAAGGATTTATTCAAAGGCTTTTCAATTCATCCATTCATGAAGAAGCCAAATAGTCATGTTCACACAAGGGGGAAGAATTTCAGCCAAGATACATTCATGAACATTCATCCATAGAAGACAAATCATAAAGTTCACACAAGGTGGGATGAATTCGGCCAAAGGATGTATTCCATTAAAACATGAACATCCATTCATCAAAATTCATTCACCTAAGCCATGCTTTGTATCTACTTAAAGTATGAACACTCATCCATGAAGGTTCACTCATTAAATGTTTTGTATTCACACCATGCACTCTTAGGCCTATAAATAGCTTTCCATTCATTTGTAAAAGAAACCAATTCACTTTGTTTAATCAAATATTTGTGAGAGTTTATCTCTTTAGTTTTTAAGTAAACTTTATCGACTTATCAAGCTTATGCTTGTGGCGTCACCCCTATCTATGTCACCCTGATACTTCTGGTTCTTATCTCTTTATAGATAGTTGGCCAAATTCCTTGTTTACTGTCCCTTAAAGATGCAATATAAAGTCTGGGTCTTTGTTCTTTAACATTGGTTCTTCTTTGAGTCTTCTTTGAGATACTACTTTTCATATTCATCTCCATCACCTTAATTCTACTTCCATTACCATACTTTAACATTTCCTTTAAACATATCACCAACTTATATATATTTTTCGATGCCATATTTATCTTTCCATTTCATTACTTCCATTTAACTATTTTTTTAGCTTTCTTGTTTGTGCAGGATCCTTGTTATTTTCCTAGATCGAAACAATCAAAGGTACAACCTTGACTTCGCCATCCATCCAAGTGAGGCTAGGTTGAACTGTATCATAGGAATTTAGGAATCAGGATGGAAGGAATGATGCCACAAGTATAGAAATTATACTTGTTTAATCGATAAAGTTCACAAAGAACTTTGAAGAGAAATAACTCACAAGAGTAATTTTTATATATGATATGAGATCCTTACAAATGAAATGTAATAGCCTATTTATAGTTTTCAAAGTGTTTAGGCCGAATAGACACATGATGGTTTGGCTAAGGTTGAAACCCTTTTGAAAATACATGATTTTAATGAAGATACATGCTCTTGGCCGAATGGTAAGATGTTGGTTCATCCTTAAGGATGCTTTGAATGCATTTGGAAGTTAGTTGGCGCCAAAATGAAGTGGAATGAGTCTTTGGCCGAATAGGAAGCATCCCTTGGGTGTTTTGGCGCCTATTTGATGTCATATAGAGCACACATGCTTGAATGATGCACATGTCAGCCTACTTGAATGGACATGGGTCTTCTTGCAATGCTTTGGTGAGGTTGTAACCATAGGATGATGTCTTGAAGTCCTTGGGCATTCTAGAGATGAACTAGCTTTAAGGTGATGTGATCCAATTCAGCATCATGGATATTTCACCCTTACAAGGGGAGAGACTTTCTAACTTTACACATATATATGCTTATTTCAAATATTTTAATATAGTTATTTTCATTTACATATATTATATCTATAGTTATTATGATGATAACTTAACCATTAATATGTGAGATATAAGTTATCATAATATACTATAGTTCACATTCTTATATAATACATTATATAAGTTCATTTACTTAGTTTATTTCTTTATATTATGCATGTAGGCACATTCGACCAGTACTTGGGAGCTACATTGGAGCTAAATGGAGCATGCAAAAGAAAGGATACTTACATGGGAATGATTAGGAAAGCATAAGGAGTAATTTGGTGAAAAGTTGTTTTGAGGCCGTGAGCTCATAGCTGGATTGAGCTGAAAATTTGAGCTACAAGATGACCTCATTTTAGCTTGGGAGTTACACCATCATCATCACCACTTAGGACACTTCAAATATGTCCTAAGTCAAAATTTGTGAAATCGTACCTTTTCGCGAATAGTTGCCAACTCAAGAGGTACCTTTTCACAAGGAGCTGACATAATGTTCACCATGCTACAAGCCACCTATGCCCAGCTCACCTTTAGTTCATTCACACCATAAGTAGCTCAAACATGAAGGGACACCTTTCTCAAACATTGTGACCTTTCATGAATTATGCTGCCCATGAAGATGCCTTTACATCCAAAAGCATGCTGATGAAGATATTGTAATCGTTGGAGGTTTAAATCACCATGGGACATGATATAAAGTTTCATATATATTCGACCACATCCCATGCTATGCACATGAAAGAATTTGGCACCAACATGAGGAGATACAGACCCATTCGGCCAAAGAGAAGAAAAATGGCGCCAAGTTGAACAAGCATCACCATTCGGCCAAGGGAGATGCCTTCTTATCCTTAGCCGAATCATCAAGCGTCTTTATAAAGGGTTAGCCAAACCATCACAAGTATAAATTTATCGATTAAACAAGTATAATTCCTATACTTGTGGTGTCATTCCTTCCATTCTGATTCCAAAATTCCTAGATTGATATCTAGTGAGTTGAAGACACTATCACCACCCCTCAAGCAAGTTTGTGAAGACCGGGATTGTGCTTCATAGCATACTTTCCTCTTTGGCGTGTCTGAGATACAACATCACCACCATTGCCATTTCATCATCAACATCATCCATCTCTTCCATCAATTTCGCAGCCATCTCTATCCTTTCTTTATTTCATTTCATTCTTAATATTTATTTTCATTACTTATATTATTATTCCCTTTATTAAGTCCATTATTAATCATATTTCTTATCTTATTTTATAGCCCAAACTTATAAATTCAAGGACACCAGTACTTGTCAATCCTAGATCGGGACACAATAAGGCTATCTACTCCTTTCATCAAAGCGTGTAGATTCACCTTACATCACAAGGTAAGCTAGGTGAGTGTCTTGGTAGCTAACTAGGTGAGTTATATCTTGATGAACTCAATCTAGTTAGCTTTGATCATCTCAGCTCCTCAACTACTCCCTCAGCTACTTCCAGATACCTTTAGTCAATTTTTCATTAATTTGGTCGAAAGCTCTCCTCCAGCTAAGTTCAACTACATGCTAGCTCCTCCAGCTAAGTTGAAGCTTCTTAAGTGATTAAATGAGTTGTCATAACATTCATGAGCTAGTGTGAGCTGCTATGCTTGTCCTTTTAGCTTACCAAGCTACCATAATATCCCTTTCTTTGTGTTTCACCTATAGGAATCAACAAACAAATAAAGTAAGCAATGTGTGAGCTTATTTAAGGTAAAATGCATGATGTCGTGAAGTGTTTGAGTGATATGAGCTATGAATGATTGTCTAGAAGATAAGATAACATGTATATAAGCTAGATAGAAGGTATAGGACGTTAATGACTTTTAGCAAAAAATATATGAGCTAGAAAATAGATGCATGCAAATGAGCTAAAGAAATATGGATTTAAAGCTAGTGAGCTAATGTAAACATAACATGAGCTAGAATAACATGACTTGAGTTAATGAATGAATGATTACATGCTATCATGATATGTAAATGATATGTAAACATAACAAATGAATCTAAAATGTATGTAAACATAATATAAATCTAAGTAAAGATGTGAAAACATATGTTATGCATGAAAATCATATAGTATGCAAGTGAATGATAGCATATGATTTTTCGAGCATAGTTTTAGGATAAAAAGCATGTTTATAACATTATGTGATGCATATAGAAGATAATAAAGGATAAAGTAATGAAGAACTCCCTTAGAACTAGCTTTGAATAGCATCCACGGTGTGATCAAGTCATAGAGAAAGTTGGAGCTAGACAGGATCACGTCAAAATGGAAGCAAGAGCCTATCACCTTCAGGAAGAAAATTCCAGCCCAAGCAAATGATCCTATAGAAGTAACCAAGACTAAACAAATGGAAGAATCTAGTAATGGTAAAGAAAAGCAAACCAACACTTTTGAGAGGTCCAGAGATATCAAATGTTTCAAATGTTTTGGGAAATGACATGTTGCCAGTCAATGCCCCAACCAAAATGCCATGATGGCACTTGACAATGGAGATATTGTCTCAGATTCTGAAGAGCCTATTTATGATGAGGAACCTGAAGTAATACAAGAAGAAGAATCTGAAGAGAATGCAGACCATGGAGAGATGCTTGTTTTGAAAAGGTGCTTACAATCACAAATGTCTCAAGAGGATCTTCAAAGAAATAATATTTTCCATACAAGGTGCCATGTCAAGGACAAGGTTTGCACTATGATTATCGATGGAGGGAGTTGCACAAATGTAGCCAGCACTCTTATGGTTGAAAAGTTGGGTTTGGCAACATCAAAGCATCTCACTCCATATAAACTTTAATGGCTCAATGAAGGAGGTGATTTAAACGTTACCAAACATGTTCTAATTCCCTTTTCAGTTGGTAGGTACAAGGAGGAGGTGCTTTGTGAAATTATCCCTATGCATGCTAGCCACATCTTACTTGGAAGACCATGGCAGTATGACAAAAGGGCCATTCATGATTATTATCACAATCAATACACTTTTAAGCATGATGGACGCAAGGTAACCTTGGTGCCTTTGACGCCTAAAGAAATACAACAAGACCAATTGTATATGCGAAAGAGTGTACAAGCATGGAGCAAATACAAACCACAAATGAAGAATAAAGAGGGACGAAACATGAAACCAAACTTCTTCATGAAGAAACATGATGGTTCAATGCTGGAAAATGAAGTGTCTCTTATGAAAATTGGTGATGGTTGGAATTTAAAGACACAACTCTTCACCAAGATTCTTAATCGTCAAAAGGTAAGTACCCCTTCATTTGAGACATATTCTCTCCTTACTTTTCAGGACCAACCACGTGAAAGGTCAACTCCAAAAGGGATATCCCTAGAAAAAGATCATTCCCAAAAGGTGCCTGTTAGTAAATCATATTCCAAAGAAAGGCCTAAAGGGAAATCTTACGAAAGGGTACCTAATGGAAGAACACAAACGTTCAGAGGATGATTTCTTTTAGCAAATAGACGTGAAGTTATGCAAGGATAAAATGAACTCGATTTGAGGATAAATCTCCCTAAAGAAGGGGATGATGCAAACACATTTTCATATACAAAGGGAGTACTCTTGAACATCTTTATATTGTATTTACTTTATACTAGCTTTATAATATATACTATTATAATACATTTCAAGATAAGAATACTAGTTATATAAATAAATAACATAGTATGAACTCATCATGCACATTGTTATATTAAGCATATTAGAATAGTCCTATAATCATATTAAGCATGATTATCACATATACATCAAGGCAACATACTTATTGATACAGTTCAACCTAGCCTCACTTCGATGGATGGTGAAGTCAAGGTTGTACCTTTGATTGTTTAGATCTAGGAAAACAACAAGTATCATGCACAAACAAGAAAAATAAAAAAATGGTTAAATGGAAGTAATGAAATGGAAAGATAAATATGGCAGCGAAAAATATATATAAGTTGGTGATATGTTTAAAGGAATTGATGAAGTTTGGTAATGGAAGTAAACTGAAGGTGATGGAGATGAATATGAAAAGTAGTATCTCAAAGAAGACTCAAAGAAGAACCAATGTTAAAGAACAATGACCTAGACTTTATATTGCTTCTTTAAGGGATGGTAAACAAGGACTTTGACCCACTATCTATAAAGAGATATGATGTGATCCAATTCAGCATCATATTTACCATGGCTATTCCAACTTCTCCAGGGAAGAAACTTTCTATCTTTATACCTATAGATGCTTATTTCATATGTTATAAGATAGTTATTTTCATATATATATATATATTATACCTATAGTTATTATGATAACAAGTTATCCATTTATATATGAGATACAAGTTATTATCATATACTATAGTCACAATATTATAATATACACATTATATAAGCTTATATACTTAGTTTATTTATTTATGTTATGCATGTAGGCACATTCGGCCAACACTTGGGAGCTGCATTAGAGCTAAATGGAGCATGTAACAGCAAGGAAACTTACATGAGATCGATTAAGAGCACAAGGAACAATTGGTGAAAAGTTGTCCGGAGGCCGTGAGCTCAAAGCTAGATTGAGCTGAAGATTTGAGCTACAAGATGACCTTATTTCAGCTAGGGAGTTTCACCATAATCATCACCACTTAGGAAACTTCAAATATGTCCTAAGTCAAAATTTGTGAAATCGTACCTTTTCGCGAATAGTTACCACCTCAAGAGGTACCTTTTCACAAGGAGCTGCCCAAACGTCCACCATGTCACAAGTCATCTATGGCCAGCTCACCTTTAGCTCATTCACACCATAAGAAGCTCAAACATGAAGGGATACCTTTCTCAAACATTGTGACCTTTCATGAATGATACTGCCCATGAAGATGCCTTTCCATCTAGGAGCACGTTGGTGAAGGAATTGCTAGCATTGCAAGCTTAAATCACCAAGAGACAAGAGATAGAGATCCAAGTCTATTCGGTCACACCACATGCCTTGCACATGGAATCTTTGGCGCTAAACATGATAAGGCACATGATTATTCGGCCAATGAGAGGAAATTGGCGCCAAGATGAACAAGCATGCACCATTCAGCCAAGGGAGATGTCTCTCCACCCTTTGACCGAATCATTAAGGCCTTTCATGAAGAGTTAGCCGAACCATCAAAAGCCCAAAGGACTTATTCATTCATCTCAAGCATTATGTATTTTCCTAGAGACATGTATCTAGGCGAAAAAACTTGTAACCATTCGGCCAAGCCCTCTTATTTCCTATAAATAGAGTGGCTTGCCTTCATTTGTACCGATCTCATCTCTTATAAAAAAACATACTATTGTGAGTTAATTTCCCTTCAAAGTTCTTTGTGAATTTTATTGATTAAGCAAGTATAATTCATATACTTGTGGCATCATTCTTTCCATCTTGATTCCAAAATTCCTAGATTGATATCTAGTGGGTTGAAGACACTATCACCACCCCTCAAGTAAGTTTGTGAAGAATGTGATTGTGCTTCTTAGCATTGTTTCCTCTTTGGCGTGCTTGAGATACAACATCACCATCTCCATTGCACTATCAACACCATCAACATCAACTAACAAGACCATCAATTCCACAGCCATCTCTATACCATTCTTTTAAGTTCATTTCTTATCTTATTATTCCATTTATCCTTCCATTACTAAACATATTTATTTCTTATCTTATTTGCAGCCAAAGCTTATAATTCAATGACATCAACACTTGTCAATCCTAGATCGGGACACAATAAGGCTATCTACTCTCTTCTATCAAAGCGTATAGATTCGCCTTACATCAAGTGGTATCAGAGCATAGTTGGATCGACAACAAAAGTGTCATTGGCGTGCAAAGCAAAAGAAAAAGACTCCTACATCAAAATTGGAGTGCAAAAAGAAAGAAGAAAGACAAAAGAAAAGAAAAATCAGAAAAGAAAAGAAAAGAAAAGAAATTCAAAAGAGAAATCAAGCTAAGGAAAAGTGCTCTACCTTTGCAAGTACATCAAAGAGGCCATCTACACTAAGAGAAGATAACCTTATTGTTTCTTGAGAAAGGTTGCAGTAAGTGTTGTTTCTTGAATTGTAAGTCACCTCTTTCTTTTCCATAATTTCAGTTTTCTTGTCTTCAACCATTTCTTTCTTTTAATACCTTAAAACCGTTCTTCTACCTTTCCATTTCTTCTATTCTTTCTACCCTAACCTATTTGTAGCCGACGCACACAAGGAAGGAAATAACTTGTTATTATCTTGAGTAAGTTCTTCAAGGGACTTAACAAGAGAAATTGAGTGGAAAAAGGCTATTGAGAGAGTGAGATCAGAAGGGGAATTGTTAAAAGCCAAATATATATTCCCGAGAGTAAACATAAGTGTTGAGTGGAGTGATCTTATCTTTTCTTTAGAGTGAAATTGTGAGACTTTGTGAGTGTACTGGTAAGGTTTAATTTTTTTTTTACTAACCATGTCTCAAAGTCCTAAAGGAAATGCAGGTCAACCCAATTTGCAAATGCAAGCACTGATTGGAGAAATGATGAGAATGTTTCGAACATAATTTGATGCTCTCCATGAGAAACTAGACCAATGACAAGATCAACCACAAATTAGAAATAATAATACTCCTCAGAGACAACAACCTCTTCCAGAAGATGATGTCCCAAATCTTTATGATGATGAAGAACCAGTATTGATACAAGGACCTAGGCGTGCCAATGTGGATGATAATATGAGCAACATCAAAATCAAAATTCCTCAATTCCAAGCGAAGACTAATCCAGAAGCCTATCTTGAATGGGAAAGCAAGGTGGAACATGTGTTTAGTTGCCATAACTATTCTGAACTTAAGAAAGTAAGATTGCCAGCCATGGAGTTTATTGATTATGCCTTGATATGGTGGGATCAACTTACTATTACTCGAAGAAGGAATGGAGAGAGACCAATTTCAACATGGCTCGAAATGAAAGGTATCATGCGTAAACGTTTCATTCGTACTCATTATCACCGAGACATGTTTCAGAAATTGCAGAATTTGAAACAAGGCCAACAGAGTGTGGAGGATTATTATAAATAAATGGAAGTGGAAATGATCCGAGTCAATATTGAGAAAGATCGTGAAGCAACCATGGCTAGATTTCTTGATGGACTCAATCCTGAGATTGCCAACACACTAGAATTGTATCATTATATCGAACTTTATGAAATGGTGCAAATGACTATGAAAATAGAGAGGCAATTACGAAGGAGATATATATCTCGCACTATTATGCCTTCAAGATGGAGTCCTAACAATTTGAAGAAGTCTACTCCTACTCCTATCAAGGAAAAAGACGAATCAATAAATGCATCCCAACTTGGTAAGGAAAATCGAGGAAAAGAGATCCCTGAACGAACAAGAGACATCCATTGTTTTAAATGTCTTGGGAGGGGGTATATATCCACACAATGTCCCAATAAAAACACCATGTTATTACTTGGAAATGGTGAGATTGAATCTGACCATGGAGAAGAAGAAGCACCACCAACAGAAGTGGAGGAAGAAACCGAAATTGGTGCTCCTGTGGAAGGTGAAGACCTAGTGGTCAAGAGAAGTCTAAGTGCCCAAGTAGTAGAAGACGATGCACAACGGGAAAACATCTTTCATACCCGTTGCCATGTGAATGAAAAAGTGTGTTTCATGATTATAGACGGAGGGAGTTGTACTAATGTTGCCAGTACCATCATGGTGGAGAAATTGGGATTGCAAATGTTGAAACATCCAAATCCTTAAAAACTACAATGGCTCAATGAACGAGGTGAACTTAATGTCAACAAATAGGTGATGGTCCCTTTTTCAATTGGTAAGTATAAGGACGAGGTTATGTGCGATGTTGTTCCTATGCATGCTAGCCATTTACTCCTTGGAAGACCATGGCAATATGATAGGAGGACCATTCATGATTGTTTTACCAATCAATATTCATTCAACCATGGAGGAAAGAAGATCATCCTAACACCCTTGACGCATAAACAAGTCCAAGTTGAGCAAATCAAGATGAAACAAAGTGTTGAGGCCATGAGGAAAGGAAAATCGAAGTTAATCCAAGAAGAAAACATTCCAAAAAGAAGTGCTTATACATCTAAGTGCTTGTTACAAAGATGTTTACTGATGAGGCGCAAGGTCAATGAAGATTTTTCTAACTTTGACAATGCAGGAATTTCCTTTGATTTGTAGGATGATCCAAGTGACACAATCCATCGATTTGGGAAATTAAAAGACGTGACCTTTCAAGAGCGAAAAGGTGCGATTTTTGAAAAGCAAAGAGTGGTAATTCTTCATCCAAAGGACGTGATCCTTCAAGAATCAAGAGTTATGCCTAATGAAAATCAAAGGGAAGCCATTTTTCAACCAAGTGGCGTGACTTATGAGAACATCACCATTCCAAGAGTCATCATCTTTCACGAATCAATGCAAACATCTATTAAAGAACAAAACGACATGATTTTTGGAATGCAAAAGGGCACAAACGTTCAAAGCAAAATGACTTCAATAGACATGAACTTTGAACATACAATTTACAGGAAGTATTTTTTAACTTTAGTTATGTTTGATCACATTTTTTCTAATGAAATTTTTCTTTCTTTCCAGGTTAAGAACTTCCAAAGCATTCTTTCAAGGAATATGAACCTTTTTGTAAATATTTAACGAAAGGACACTAGGAAAAGACGATCATTCGATTTGAAGACAAATCGATTAAAAGAAGGGGAGGATGATGTGATCCAATTTAGCATCATATTTACCATGGCTATTCCAACTTCTCCAGGGAAGAAACTTTCTATGTTTATACCTATAGATGCTTATTTCATATGTTATATGATAGTTATTTTCATATATATATATTATACCTATAGTTATTATGATAATAAGTTATCCATTTATATATGAGATACAAGTTATTATCATATACTATAGTCACAATATTATAATATACACATTATATAAGTTTATATACTTAGTTTATTTCTTTATGTTAAGCATGCAAGCACATTCGGCCAATACTTGGGAGCTGAATTAGAGCTAAATGGAGCATGTAACAGCAAGGAAACTTACATGGGATCGATTAGGATAGCACAAGGAACAATTGGTGAAAAGTTGTCCGGAGGCCGTGAGCTCATAGCTAGATTGAGCTGAAGATTTGAGCTACAAGATGACCTTATTTCAGCTGGGGAGTTGCACCATCATCATCACCACTTAGGACACTTTAAAATGTCCTAAGTCAAAATTTGTGAAATCGTACCTTTTCGCGAATAGTTGCCACCTCAAGAGGTACCTTTTCACAAGGAGCTTCCCAAACGTCCACCATGTCACAAGTCATCTATGGCCAGCTCACCTTTAGCTCATTCACACCATAAGCAGCTCAAACATGAAGGGACACCTTTCTCAAACATTGTGACCTTTCATGAATGATGCTGCCCATGAAGATGCCTTTTCATCTAGGAGCACGTTGGTGAAGGAATTGCTAGTAATGGAAGCTTAAATCACCAAGAGACATGAGATAGAGCTCCAAGCCTATTCGGTCACACCACATGCCTTGCACATGGAAGCTTTGGCGCCAAACATGATAAGGCACATGACTATTCGGCCAAGGAGAGGAAATTGACGCCAAGATGAACAAGTATGCACCATTCGGCCAAGGGAGATGTCTCTCCACCCTTTGACCAAATCATTAAGGCCTTTCATGAAGAGCTAGCTGAACTATCACAAGCCCAAAGGACTAATTCATTCATCTCAAGCATTATGGATTTTCCTAGAGACGTGTATCTAGCCGAAGCAACTTGTAACCATTCGGCCAAGCCCTCTCATTTCCTATAAATAGAGTGGCTTACCTACATTTGTACCGATCTCATCTCTTATAAAAAAACATACTCTTGTGAGTTAATTTCCCTTCAAAGTTCTTTGTGAACTTTATCGATTAAGCAAGTATAATTCATATACTTGTGTCGTCATTCTTTCCATCTTGATTCCAAAATTCCTAGATTGATATCTAGTGGGTTGAAGACACTATCACCACCCTTCAAGTAAGTTTGTGAAGAATGGGATTGTGCATCTTAGCACTGTTTTCTCTTTGGCGTGCTTGAGATACAACATTACCATCTCCATTGCACCATCAATATCAACCAACAAGACCATCAATTACGCAACCATCTCTATACCATTCTTTTAAATTCATTTCTTATCTTATTATTCCATTTCTCCTTCCATTGCTAAACATATTTATTTCTTATCTTATTTGCAGCCCAAGCTTATAATTCAAGGACATCAGTACTTGTCAATCCTAGATCAGGACACAATAAGGCTATCTACTCTCTTCCATGAAAGCGTGTAGATTCGCCTTAAATCAAGATAGGAACCAGAAGTATCAGGGTGAAATAGATAGGGGTGACGCCACAAGCATAGGCTTGATTAGTCGATAAAGCTCACTTAAGAACTAAAGAGAGAAACTCTCACAAATATTTGATTAAACAAAGTGAATTGGTTTTTTTTACAAATGAATGGAAAGCTATTTATTGGCCTAAGAGTGCATGGTGTGAATATAATACATTTAATGAGTGAACCTTCATGGATGAGTGTTCATACTTTAACTAGATACAAAGCATGGCTTAGGTGAATCAATTTTGATGAATGGATGTTCATCTTTTAATGGAATACATCCTTTGGCCGAATTCATCCCACCTTGTGTGAACTTGTTGATTTGTCTTCTATGGATGAATGTTCATGAATGTATCTTGGCTAAAATTCTTCCACCTTTTGTGAACAAGACTATTTGGCATCTTGCATGAATATGCATGAATGGATGAAGTTAAAAGCCTTTGAATGAATCCTTCCACCTTCTCACAAATGTTCAGATTCATTTTAATATTATTTTATCATCCATGCATGTCTTCATTAATTCCTCCCATGCATAAGTCCTTTGAAGGAGATGAATGGTTGCAAATCCCGTATTAATTTCCAGCCTGCACTGTCTTCATTAATCTGGTCATATCTCAAGCTCCCGATATCGGATTAATGTGATTCAAAATGTGTTGGAAATCTACGAGATAGGGGATTAAATGTTAAGACGAATTTATCACCCAAATAAGCTTGGAACATGTTCAAAAATGTAGATCAATCTGACTGACGTGAACTGTCCAACCAACTCTTCAATTGCCTTTAGTCTTCTTAGCATCCAATGAACCTAGACAAATTATGTAAATAAATAATTAGATAGGAATTGAGCTATGATAATTATGAATGCATGCTTCCACCTATGTTAATAATGCAAATGAGCTAACTATGAATGCATATGCATTGAATGAGTTATATAAAGATGTGAATTAATAAGTCATGCATGAATATCATATATTATACATATAAATGACAGTATATAATATTCAAGCAAAAATTAAGAATAAGATAAACATATTCACGTGACATGTAATGCATAAATGAGTAAATAAATAATAAAATAAGGTATGACTCCCTTAGAATCAACAAGGAAGAATGTCCATGAAGTGATCATGTGTTGAAGAAGTTTGGTACTTGGCATGATCGCATCATCCCACCCTTCTTTAGAGCGATTTGTCCTCAAATCGAATGATATTATCATTGATTGATCCATTAGTGTAAGAAAGGAAGAATGAAGATCATTATGCCTATTCGGGTATGCATGAATTTCTTTGAATCCTTCAAGTAGGTAAGGCATGCCAACTTTAGTCTTTGTACCCTTCCTCATTATGAATCATGAATAGTTTGATAATGCTCAGTTCTTTTCCTTGAATTGATGATCACAAGCAAGAACACTTCCATGTAAATGATTCAATGTGTTGCAAAATAGAAATAAGTTAGAACATTAAACATCATTAACAATGTGAATGAACGTACAAGATTCATTAAGGTTCATGAATAGAATTTGGTTCGTTGAAATTTCCCTTTCATAAGGTTGTTTGAACTTTGAATGTAGAATGAATGTACTTCCAATGTCAAAGAGCACATGCTTTGGAAAACCAAATGTTACAACCTTTGGAACATTAATAGGCAAATGTGATTCATCAATTTGTAATGGTATGGCCTTTGGAATAACCTGCAAATCAAATGAAAGAATAGGAAGAAAAGATTGATTAGTATAAAGTAAAAGTTCCTTCTCCTCACATTCTTTTCTCTCATGCTCATGTTTGTTTTGAATTCTCTCTTCAATCTCACTCTCATGTTTTACAACACACTCATATTCATTCTCAATGCTCTTACTCTCATTTTTTATTACTCCAATGGCCTTCTCACGTAAAATCACACTCTCATTTTCAACTCCAAATGTCTTGGTTTTCTCATAATGTTCATCAATGTTTTTCTTTAGTTGAGTTTGGTCTTCATTCAATCGGCTATGAGATAATGGAGTTAAGATGAATTTTCTTTCATTGTGGTAGAATGAAATCGATTTGTGAATCCATTATGGACAGCTCGTTTGTCGAATTGCCAAGGTTGACCGAAAAGAAGATGGCTTGAAATTTTGGAAGCAACATCAAACAAGACTTCATCTTCACATCTCCCAATTGAAAATGGCACAAGTACTTGCTCTATAACTTTTAACTCTTCATCTTGATTAAATCCTTGAAAAACATATGGACTTAGATGTTTGAACATTGTAAGTCCCAACTTCTCTACCATATATGTGCTAGCAAGGTTTGCACAACTTCCTCTATCAATGGCTACAAGACATACTTTTCCATTTTTACCGTTTATATTGCAACGAGTATGAAATGCATTCTCTCTTTGTTGAATGTTCTTTATTGCTTGGGAAGAGGAAAGATCAAATAACATTATTAGTAAAAATTTGAAATGTGAAAACTAGGACCATACCAAACTTCACACAACAAAACCTCACGGTCACTCCAAAAAAATAATTGTGATGTCACTCCACTCAAGAACTCGTGTTTCACTCGGGAATATGTCTTTGGCTTTTGTAATTCCCCTTCTAATCTCACACACTCGATTAGCCTTTTTCCACTCGTTCATCTCTTGTAAAGTTCTTAAAAGAACTAACTCGAGACCTCTCAAGTGCAATGGACGTCGGTTGAAAAGTTCATTAGTAGAGAGGAAAAAAATAGAAAGGTAGAAAGATTAAATAATGAAGGGTGGTCTTATAAAAGGAAGAAAAAGAAAGAAAGGTTCACTTACTATGCAAAGATACTCACCACCTTCCTAGAAGAAACAATCAAAGGTCTTGAAGACTTCTTTAGGATCAGTTGGAATGATGATGTTGCTTGTCACCTTTGGCACTTCTTTGCATTTTGATTTCTTTGTTTTCTTTTTTTAGTTTTTTCTTCACTTGGAATCCCTTGATGTTGGGATTAACTTGCTGATTTTTTTTCTTTTGGCATTTCACTTTTTGATTTTCTTTTTATTGAATGGGAGGATGTTGCTTTTGCTTGTTTTTGTTACAATCCACCTTAGCTATGATACCATATGATACAGTTCAACCAAGTCTCACTTGGATGGATGGTGAAGTCAAGGTTGTACCTTTGATTGTTTCGATCTAGGAAAGTAACATTTATCCTACACGAACAAGAAAGCTAAAAAATGGTTAAATGGAAGTAATGAAATGGAAAGATAAAAATGGTAGCAGAAAATATATATAAGTTGGTGATATGTTTAAAGGAATTGATGAAGTTTGGTAATGGAAGTAGAATGAAGGTGATGGAGATGAATAAGAAAAGTAGTATCTCAAAGAAGTCTCAAAGAAGAACCAATGTTAAAGAACAAAGACCCAGACTTTATATTGCTTCTTTAAGGGATGGTAAACAAGGACTTTGACCCACTATCTATAAAGAGATAGAAACCAGAAGTATCATGGTGAAATAGATAGGGGTGATGCCACAAGCATAAGCTTGATAAGTCGATAAAGTTTACTTAAGAACTAAAGAGAGAAACTCTCACAAATATTTCATTAAACAAATTGAATTGGTTTTTTTTTTACAAATGAATGGAAAGCTATTTATAGGCCTAAGAGTGCATGGTGTGAATATAATACATTTAATGAGTGAACCTTCATGGATGAGTGTTCATACTTTATCTAGATAGAAAGCATGGCTTAGGTGAATGAATTTTGATGAATGGATGTTCATCTTTTAATGGAATACATCCTTTGGCCGAATTCATCCCACCTTGTGTGAACTTGTTGATTTGTCTTCTATGGATGAATGTTCATGAATGTATCTTGGCTGAAATTCTTCCCCCTTGTGTGAACATGACTATTTGGCTTCTTGCATTAATATGCATGAATGGATGAATTTAAAAGCATTTGAATGAATCCTTGCACCTCCTCACAAATGTTCAGATTCATTTTAAAATTCTTTTCTCGTCCATTCATGTCTTCATTAATTCCTCCCATGCATAAGTCCTTTGAAGGAGATGAATGGTTGCAAATCCCGTATTAATTTCCAGCCTGCACTGTCTTCAATAATCTGGGAATATCTCAAGCTCCCGTTATCGGATTGATGTGATTCAAAAATGTTTTGGAAAGATAAGAGATATGGGATTAAATGTTAAGAAGAATTTATCACCCAAATATGCTTGGAACATGTTCAAAAATGTAGATCAATCTGACTGACGTGAACTGTCCAACCAACTCTTCAATTGCCTTTAGTCTTCTTAGCATCCAATGAACCTAGACAAATTATGTAAATAAATAATTAGATAGGAATTGAGCTATGATAATTATGAATGCATGCTTCCACATATGTTAATAATGCAAATGAGCTAACTATGAATGCATATGCATTGAATGAGTTATATAAAGATGTGAATTAATAAGTCATGCATGAATATCATATATTATACATATAAATGACAGCATATAATATTCAAGCAAAAATTAAGAATAAGATAAACATATTCACGTGACATGTAATACATAAATGAGTAAATTAATAATAAAATAAGGTAAGACTCCCTTAGAATCAACAAGGCAGAACATCCATGAAGTGATCATGTGTTGAAGAAGTTTGGTACTTGGCATGATCGCATCATCCGCCTTCTTTAGAGCGATTTGTCCTCAAATCGAAGGCTTTTTTCATTGATTGATTCATTGGTGTAAGATAGGATGAATAAAGATCATTATGCCTATTAGGGTATGCATGAATTTCTTTGAATCCTTCAAGTAAGTAAGGCATGCCAACTTTAGTCTTTGTACCCTTCCTCATTATGAATCTTGAATAGTTTGATAATGCTAGTTTCTTTTCCTTGAATTGATGATCACAAGCAAGAACACTTCCATGTAAATGATTCAATGTGTTACAAAATAGAAATAAGTTAGAACATGAAACATCATTAACAATGTGCATGAACATACAAGATTCATTAAGGTTCATGAATGAAATTTGGTTCATTAAAATTTCCCTTTTATAAGGTTGTTTGAACTTTTAATGTAGAATGAATGTGCTTCTAATGTCAAATAGCACATGCTTTGGAATACCCAATGTTACAACCTTTGGAACATCAATGGACAAATGTGATTCATCAATTTGCAATGGTATGGCCTTTGGAATAACCTGCAAATCAAATGAAAGAATAGGAAGAAAAGATTGATTAGTATAAAGTAAAAGTTCATTCTCCTCACATTCTTTTCTCTCATGCTCATGTTTGTTTTGAATTATCTCTTCAATTTCACTCTCATATTTTACAACACACTCATATTCACTCTCAATGCTCTTACTCTCATTTTTTATTACTCCAATGGCCTTCTCACGTAAAATCACACTCTCATTTTCAACTCCAAATGTCTTGGTTTTCTCACGATGTTCATCAATGTTTTTCCTTTAGTTGAGTTTGGTCTTCATTCACTCGGCTATGAGATAATGGAGTCAAGATGAATTTTCTTTCATTGTGGTAGAATGAAACCGATTTGTGAATCCATCATGGACAACTCGTTTCTCAAATTGCCAAGGTCGACTGAAAAGAAGATGGCTTGAATTTATGGAAGCAACATCACAAAAGACTTCATCTTCACATCTCCCAATTGAAAATGGCACAAGTACTTGCTTTATAACTTCTAACTCTTTATCTTGATTAAATCCTTGAAAAACATATGGACTGGGATGTTTGAACATTGTAAGTCCGAACTTCTCTACCATATATGTGCTAGCAAGGTTTGCACAACTTCCACTATCAATGGCTACAAGACATACTTTGCCATTTTTACCGTTTACATGGCAACGAGTATGAAATGCATTATATCTTTGTTGAATGTTCTTCATTGCTTGGGAAGAGGAGATTAACTTTCTTGTCACCTTTGCAACTTCTTTGCATTTTCATTTTGTTATTTCCTTTCTTTAGTTTTTCTTCACTTGGAATCCCTTGAAGTTGAGATTAACTTTCTGATTTTTTTCTTTTGGCACTTCTCTTTTTGATTTTCTTTTTATTGAATGGTAGGATGTTGCTTTTACTTGTTCTTGTTGCAATCCACCTTAGCTCTGATACCATATGATACAGTTCAACCTAGCCTCACTTGGATGGATGGTGAAGTCAAGGTTGTACCTTTGATTGTTTCGATCTAGGAAAGCAACAAGTATCCTGCACAAACAAGAAAGCTGAAAAAATGGTTAAATGGAAGTAATGAAATGGAAAGATAAATATAGCATCGAAAAATATATATAAGTTGGTGATATGTTTAAAGGAATTGATGAAGTTTGGTAATGGAAGTAGAATGAAGGTGATGGAGATGAATATGAAAAGTAGTATCTCAAAGAAGACTCAAATAAGAACCAATGTTAAAGAACAAATACCCAAACTTTATATTACTTCTTTAAGGGATGGTAAACAAGGACTTTGACCCACTATCTATAAAGAGATAGGAACCAGAAGTATCAGGGTGAAATAGATAGGGGTGACGCCACAAGCATAAGCTTGATAAGTCGATAAAGTTCACTTAAGAACTAAAGAGAGAAACTCTCACAAATATTTGATTAAACAAAGTGAATTGGTTTTTTTACAAATGAATGGAACGCTATTTATAGGCCTAAGAGTGCATGGTGTGAATACAATACATTTAATGAGTGAAACTTCATGGATGAGTGTTCATACTTTAACTAGATACAAAGCATGGCTTAGGTGAATGAATTTTGATGAATGGATGTTCATCTTTTAATGGAAGATCCTTTGGCCGAATTCATCCCACCTTGTGTGAACTTGTTGATTTGTCTTCTGTGGATGAATGTTCATGAATGTATCTTGGCTGAAATTCTTCCCCCTTGTGTGAACATGACTATTTGGCTTCTTGCATGAATATGCATGAATGGATGAATTTAAAAGCCTTTGAATGAAACCTTTCACCTCCTCACAAATGTTCAGATTTATTTTAATATTCTTTTCTCGTCCATGCATGTCTTCATTAATTCCTCCCATGTATAAGTCCTTTGAAGGAGATGAATGGTTGCAAATCCCGTATTAATTTCCAGCATGCACTGTCTTCAGTAATCTGGGCATATCACAAGCTCCCAATATCGGATTGATGTGATTCAAAATGTGTTGGAAAGCTACGAGATAGGTGATTAAATGTTAAAAGAATTTATCACCCAAAGATGCTTGGAACATGATCAAAAATGTAGATCAATCTGACTGACGTGAACTGTTCAACCAACTCTTCAATTGCCTTTAGTCTTCTTAGCATCCAATGAACCTACACAAAGTATGTAAACAAATAGCTAGATAGGAATTGAGCTATGATAATTATGAATGCATGCTTCCACATATGTTAATAATGCAAATGAGCTAACTATGAATGCATATGCATTGAATGAGTTATATAAATATGTGAATTAATAAGTCATGCATAAATATCATATATTATACATATAAATGACATAATATAATATTCAAGCAAAAATTAAGAATAAGATAAACATATTCACGTGCCATGTAATGCATAAATGAGTAAATAAATAATAAAATAAGGTAAGACTCCCTTAGAATCAATAAGGTAGAAGTCAATCAAGTGATCATGTGTTGAAGAAGTTTGGTCCTTGGCATGATCACATCACTTATAATTCATTTTATTAGATCATATGCATTCATATTAGCTATTAGGTTTATGCATTAGCTCAGACATGTTATAAGATGATATAATTAGCTCACATTATCATATTCCTGCATGGTATCAAGGTATTTACCTCACATCAACTCAATGACATGGACTTAACTTGTTTCCTCGCACATGTATGTACATTGGATCGTAGCACATGTTGGGGTAGCTTGGTGGATTATTTAGACATCATATGCAGCTCACAAATAGCTCAAAAAGTACATGACAGCTCATGGAACACTAAGGAAAGCTTAATTCAGCTGGAGGAGCTCAAGGCTAGCTAAACTCAGCTAGTTGGCCAATTTGCAGCAGAGTTGTCAAAAATGATATCAATGGTAGCTGAACATGTTGTTATGGAGCTCACAAGGAGTCGGCTAGGAAACTTGTTCACAAACAGTCCCATGCTTGCTAAGCTAGCTCCGCACTCAAGCTAGCTAGGAGGAGACACATGCATGCCGAAGATAGAGTATGTGATCTGCCATCATCCCATGCACAAGGCTGCACCACAAGATTCCAAGGCTGCACCACAAGATTCCCTAGATCACCCATGTCCATGCCATAGGACCAGCCCCCATGTGCCTTACATGTAGTATCAATTAGGCGCCAAGATGAAGAGCTCTCTTCCTATTCGGCCAAGCATCATCTCCCATCCAATTTGGCGCCAACTTGAAGGGACACAAGAGCTATTCGGCCAAGGTATATCACCCTCCATTTAAACTGAACCATCATATTTATTTAACAATAAATTATGACATTTTAAAAAGGCACAAGGCCTGGTCGAAACCCCTTGTAATCATTCAGCCATACCCATCCTTTTCCTATAAATAATAAAGCATAATCATTTGTAACTAGACCTTTTTGATTAATACAAGTGAGATTATTCTCTTTCTTAAGTTCTGGTGACTTTTATCGACTTATCAAGTATTTTTATACTTGTGGCGTCAACCTCTTTCCCCTTGATACTTCTGTTTCCTAGTTCTTATAACTAGTGGGTCAAAGTCCTTTATATCACTCCTTAAAGAAGCAATATAAAGTCTGGGTCTTTTCTCTCCAAGCAATGGTTCTTCTTTGAGTCTTCTTTAAGATACCACCTCACAACCATCCCTTTGTTTCATCAACCATTAACCATAGCCAAATCAACCATCTTCCGTTTCCATCAGTCGTTATTTAAATAGCCTACCTATTCACCCATACGTTTACCACCCTAAACCATCTATTTTGAGTCATTCACTTATGCAGGTTGTTTTGCTTCCTTCCTAGATCCACAATCAATCGACAAGGTACAAGTGCCTTAAATCAATTTAGTTGCATATAGGTTATATTAGCCTATGGTGGATAAGTTTTGTTTAGGTAAGATTTATTTGGCTTGCCTGATGCTGCAAAGGAAAAAAGGTTGTTTGAGTTGTGTTTGTGCAGGAAATCTACAGAGGAAGAATATTTTAGTCGTGACAATGCAAAGTTGCAAAGGTCAACAGAATAGAAGAGAACGTGAAGAGCAGATTTATCTCACCGAGGTAAGATTTATCTAAAGAAGTCTGAAGCAGGTGTGGCGAAACCGCCTATGTCACATGTTAGCTGGATGACCTACTTCACGTGCTAGCAAGCCTTAATTCTTATTTTATTTGGGGTTGTATTAAACGGTTAAATATTGAATGATCTTTGATAACACCATGAATACTTTACTTGGTGTTAAACTTTGTTTTGCCTAAATAATATTTTTATGTTATGAATGATGAATTATGTTTACTTATGACTGTTTTGCTCATAGTTTACATATTTTTCCTTAACACTGTAAGAGCATCGAGAGATAGCCTGGGATTTCGGTAAAACATGTCTTGGCATTGTGAGAGCATCGAGAGATAGCCTTTTGTCTGGATAATGATTCTTAGATTGTAGAGACTTAAGATAGATCAACGTGAGCAAAGGAATGAATCCGGGATAGTGAAGTTCTAACTTGTCTACCTTAGAGATAAGGAGGAGTGAGTTTTAAAAGACTAAAATGGATAATTGCTAGAGTAGGTTAAGATAACATCTATAGTTAACACCGAGAGGTATTACCATAGCAACCGTCCGAGAATACCTAGTAATCCTGTCGGGCAGCTTAGTGAGGTATAATAATTCATTCAGAACTTAGAATAATTATTGTGATGTGATCCAATTCAGCATCAAAAATGGACTTGCATCTCCAACCTTTCTCAATAATCAAAGGGAGATTTTCTTTAACTTAATATTTCTTTATACCATAGTTATGATAATAGCTTACATACATTATATTTATAGTTATGATGATGATGATGATAATAACTTAGATTATAAATGCTTTTTTTGTAGGTACATGTTTGGTCACATGATGGGAGCTGACTTAAAGCTAGCATTGGAGTCAATGAGCTAAAGGAACTTGACTAGGACAACTCCGGAACAGCTCAAGGATATTTTGGGACAAAGTTGCCAGCTGACCCCGAGCTCATAGTTCACTTGAGCTGGACTTTTGAGCTAACTAGAGACCTCTTTTCAGCTAGAGAGTTGCAGCATCATCTTCACCACACAGACACTACAAATATGGTCTAGGTCAAATTTTATGGATTCGTACCTTTTCGCGAAGAGTTTCCATTTCGAGAAGTGCCTTTTCACAAGGAGCTGCCCTAAGACTTATACACATGTCCTTCATCTATGGCCAGTTCAACTACAGCTTAAACCCATGGGAAGTAGCTCAAATGATGAAAGGATGCTTCACACAAATGTGCCCTTTCATAATTAGTTACTGCCCCATTTATGACATGTCACCTGGACGCTAGATGGATGCCAAGTCACACCTAATAGCTGATCATATTCACGCCAAGGAGGAGCCACATCATAAAGTCCCTATGCCGCCCATGTGAGTGCCTCATGACCAGCCCACATATGTGCCATACGTGTGGATGAAATGAGCGCCAAAATGAAGAAGGTTCTTATTATTCGGCCAAAGCATCATCTTTGTTCAAACTTGGCGCCAAGATGAAGAGCAAGGAGACCATTCGGCCAAGGACATCTCCATTCATTAAAACAACATGTATTTACATTTAAAAGTCATGTATCTAGCCGAATGGACACCTATTGATTCGGCAAACCTATGCAAGCCTATAAATAGGGCTTTGATATTCATTTGTAACTTAACCCTTTGATAACATAAATCCTTTGTGAGATTATTCTCTCTTCAAGTTCTTTTTCGAACTATATCGATTAAGCAAGCTTTTCTAAAGTTTGTGGTGTCATTCCTTCACATTGATACTTCTGGTTCCTAGTTTATATAACTAGTGGGTCAAACTCCTTGCTACCATCCCTTATAAAACTTATAAGAAACGGGTCTTTGTTCTTTATAACATTGGTTCCTTCTTAGTTTTATAAGATACTATTTCCATCACCATCTTTCCATCACCATCAATCCTTAGCCATAGTCCATTACTTTCACTCCAAACTCTATCACCATTCCATTACAATTTTTTATTTCTTCATCCTTGAATTATCTTTCAATCATTAACAAGGCTTACGTCCAGCAACATTATTTGGAGAACGAATTCATCAACCTTTAAAGGATTCTTCTACAATACTTCTGCAGCCACCTTTGATAACATTTCTATCACTTTCAATTCTTTCCATTTCCATTTCCTTTCTTAATTATCCATTTACTTAACCAATTCTTATTCTTTTGTGCAAATTACTTATTGATTCAAGTGTGGCATTTGGTGTCTCTCCTAGATCGAGAAACAACAAGGTTGCCAACTTCTCCATCATTGAAGAAGCCTAGTTAGCCTTACATCATGTTGTCAAGACGATAGTTTAGCATTAGTGCTCTATGACATGTCTGAATATGAGAGATTGTTTGCATTATATTTAAACCAATACTTGTTTTGTTTTGTTTTATCTGTTTGCATATTTCCTTTGTCACGACTACATTATTTTGAAATCATTGAATCATTCATCTTAGTTTATTTGTTTAGTTATTAGTTCGAATACTTAGTAGGATTTAGTTTGTGACATTAGTTCTAGTTGTGATGAAAATATATTTCTAATCCAATCCATGTGGAGAAGATACTCACTCACTACTATGTTACTTGCATCGATTATGTATACTTGCACAGATTTGTTTGCCTTAGCATATACATTTACAAGAGATTACATCTCGTTTTCAATTGATAAATATCAAGATGAAGTCCTTTGTGATGTTGTACCAATTGATGCTGGACATATATTCTTGGGAAGGTCGTGGCAATTCGACAAATGACCAATCCATGATGGGTTTACAAACAGATTTTCTATCACTCATAATGGCAAAAAAATCACTTTGACACCACTTTCTCCTAGTCAACTGAATGAAGACCAGAACCGTTTGAAGAAAAGCATGGAATCATACAAAAACTTTGAAGTAGAGACAACTAAGGCATTGAACATCTATGCTGGAAGAAAGGTGATTCGAAAACACCTGCTATCACATAAGGCTTTAGTTGTACTAATGTACAACGAAAGTCTTCTTTTAACTAATCTCCAATAAGGCTTGCCTTTTTCTATTATTTCTCTTCTACATGAATTTGAAGAAATATTTCCAGAAGATATACCAAGAGGACTTGCACCCCTTCGAGGAATTGAGTATCAAATCGATTTCATTCTCGGTGCTGCCATTCCAAATAAACCAGCCTATAAAAGAAAATTGAAGGAAACAAAGGAACTTCAAAAATAGGTTGGTGAGTTGATGGAAAAGGGGTATATTAGAGAAAGTTTAAGTCCATGTGTTGTTCTAGTTCTACTTGTACCAAAGAAAGATGGTTCATGGAGAATGTGTGTAGATTACCGAGCAATTAATCAGATCACCATCAAATATCGAAATCCCATTCCAAGGCTTGACGATATGTTGGATGAACTAAGTGGTGCCAATATCTTCTCCAAAATTGATCTTAAAAGTGGATATCATCATATTCGGATGCGAGAAGGAGATGAATGAAAAACTGCTTTCAAAATAAAGCAATGATTGTATGAGTGGTTGGTTATGCCCTTTGGGTTAACCAATTCCCCAAGTAATTTCATGAGGTTAATGAACCATATACTCCAATCCTTTATTGAAAAGTTTTGTGTGGTTTATTTTGATGACATTCTGATTTATAGCCATACTTTGGAAGATCATGTGCAACATCTAAGGTCAGTACTTGAAACTCTTTAGAAGGAGAAGCTTTATGCCAACCTTCAAAAATGCTCTTATTGCACTAACAACCTTTCTTTCTTAGAATTTATTTCAAGTTCATAGGGACTTGAAGTTGATCCAGAGAAGATTAAAGTAATACAGGATTGGCCAAGACCTACGCCAATTAGTCAAGTCAGAAGTTTCCATAGTATTGCAAGTTTTTACAGGAGATTTGTGCCCAATTTCAGTTCTATTGCCTCTCCCTTAACTAGGGTAATTAGAAAGAATTCAATATTTATATGGGGAAAAGAAAAAGAGGAAGCATTTACGACCATTAAAGAATGCTTGACTAAAGCGCCACTACTGGTACTACCCAATTTCGACAAAACTTTTAAAGTAGAATGCAATGCTTTTAGAATTGGAATAGGTGTCGTTTTGAAAATTAGTTCATGCATTTTCACCATATGCCCTTAGGCTTTTAAACATGGAAATGTAACAAGGATTATATCTCATAAATTAGCAAGCTTATAAGAACTAAGATCACATAAACAGTCCAATTCAATCATGGTAGCAAATAATTATCTAATTACAAATCAATTTCAATTTGCATTCATTAAATTTATAATTCTTAATTAATCCTTTTTCCCCTTAACTTAATCTACCAATATAATTGTTTCATTTATAAACATACCAATTTGATAAAAAAATTGAACATGTAATACCCCAAAATTTTAGTTACTGATCAAAATATAAATTTTGAAAGATTTATAATCAAGGTAGAAAATTGGGAAAAGTTTAGGGACCTAAGTTATAATTTTTGCAAAATAACTTTTATTCCATAAATGGATAGTTTACTCTTGAGAGTGGGGTTTTATTGAAATTAGATTCTTAATATAGAAATTGTGTTAAAAACTAGAAAGTGTTAAAGTCCGATAAAAATTTGATAAATTGGATCAAATAGAAATTTTTAGAAAATATGAAGGATGATAAATTAAGCTTAGGAATATCATTTCCACATTTTAAAATTATGGAAATAATATGGACCATAGGATTTGTGAATTTATTTCTATGTTCAATTTGGACCGTTGGATGAAAAATGCAAGATTGAAAATTTTGGAAAATGTCATGGGCAAACTTGTAAAGGGAAAAATATTTTGTCCATCTTTGACTTTGGAAGATGATAAGGTTTATGTGGTTTGGTATTAAGGTAAATATCAAGTTTCATTAAGGGTAAGATGGACATGTCTTATTAAATGAATATTTCATTTAAATAAAGGTTAAATTAACATGAAATTAAACAAAATTTCATGAAACCATGCCATTTTTCAGCCAACATTTCATGCTTCTTCATAACAAGATGAGATATTTTTTTTTCATTTTGATCAATTTCATTTAGTGTTGGGATCATGCCGTGAAATATAAAATTGTTATATTCGAAAAACGCTATCATTTGGTACAATTATTGCTTGCTAATTTGATTTGTGTTCAAAGATATCAAATTCTAGGGTTTATGTTCACATTAGGGTTTATGGAATAGATGAAGAATTTTGACGTTATTGAGGTTGTAAAATCATTTCCAAGCATGATTAATGATTAAAATCACTTGTGCATGATCATATGAACATATGAAGTTTGGACCTAACCTTGATATTACGAGAAATATGTGTTTTGATGAATTTAAGTTAGGATTTTGATTTTAGAGAGTATTCGTTCTTGACTATATATGATGAGAAAAATTATGGAAAAAAGAGAAAAATTATGAAAAAATTAAGTAGGGGCTGTAAATGATATACGAAGTATTCTACAAGCCTTAGAAAATTTTGGGGGACCATTATGTAAATTTTTAAAAGTTAGGAGACCAAATCGGTAATTTTGGTTAAATTATGGATTTATTTTATAATTATTCAATATTTGATGTACTATGCTGGAAATTAATGTTTGAGTGTTTAAATTGAAGTTAGGATGTGAAAATGGATTATTTTGGAAAACTTATAAAAGTTGTGGTTTAAATAAAAAATATGGAAAGGTTGGGAGCTTAAGTGAAAATGTTATGTGATGTTGGGATAAAAGTAATTTGAGTGGTCAATTAGAAGTATTAAGGTCAACATTTATGTTGTGACATGGAAATTGTATCGAATAAACATCAAAAAACTTATTAGGAATTTATTTTCAAATGTACGCATATGTTAGTAAGATTCTAACATTTGGTTTGAATTTGTATATGTTTGCTAATGATATTAATTTAGAGATTGAGTGCTTGAAAGTAAGATCAAATATTATTAAATCTAAGGAGAAGCTTAAGGATGAAATGGGAAATTCTAAGGAAGGTTGCAAGCGAAGGACACCAAGTGAGTGCAAATTTAATTTGTACTTTTGTTATCGACTAAACATTGGCTTGAGATGCGCCAGTGAAGGAGTTAATCGTAAGATATGACTCTTAATTATTATGTGAATTGTGGTGCATGTGATGTGATCCAATGCAGCGTCAAAAATAGACTTGCATCTCCAACCTTTCTCAATAATCAAATGGGGTTTTCTTTAACTTAATCTTTCCTTATACCATAGTTATGATAATAGCTTACATACATTATATTTATAGTTATGATGATGATATTATGAATGTATGAAGATATTATTATGAACCATATATTTATATATTTATATCTTATATTACTTAGCTTATAATTGTTTTCTTTTGTAGGTGCATGTTCGGCCACATGATGGGAGCTGACTTAAAGTTAGCATTGTAGTCAACGATCTAAAGAAACGTGACTAGGACAACTCTGGGACAGCTCATGAACATTTTGGGACAAAGTTGCTAGCTGACCCCCGAGCTCATGCTCACTTGAGCTGGACTTTTGAGCTAGCTAGAGACCTCAATTCAGCTAGAGACTTGCACCATCATCTTCACCACATAGAGCACTACAAATAAGGTCTAGGTAAAATTTTGTGGATTCGTACCTTTTCATGAAGAGTTGCCATTCCGAGAAGTACCTTTTCACAAGGAGCTGCCATAAGACTTATACACATGTCCTTCATCTATGACCAGCTCAACTTGAGCTCAAACAATTGGAAAATAGCTTAAATGATGAAAGGTTACCTTCCACAAATGTGACCTTTCATAATTAGTTGTTTCCCAATTGATGACATGTCATTTAAATACATGTTTGATGCCAAGTCACGCCTAACTTGCTACTCATCTTTACGCCATGGAGGAGTCCACACCTTAAGCATTCTACACCACCCATGTGAGTGCCTCATGACTAGCCCACACATGTTCCATACGTGTGGATGAAATGGGCACCAAAGTGAAGAGTTTTCTCCCTATTCGGCCAAAGCAAGGCATTGCTTCAAAGTTGGAGCAAAGATGAACCATAAGAAGACCATTCGGCAAAGAACATTTCCTTTCATCCAAGCATCATGCATTTTCAATTTAAATTATGTACTTTTCTGAAAAGGCATGCATCTATTCGGCCAAGCCTATACAAATCTATTAATAGGCTTTGGCATTCATTTGTAAAAATCAACCCTTTGATAAATTAAAACTCTTGTGAGATTATTATCTCTTTAAGTTCTTTTTAGAATTATATCGATTAAGCAAGCTTTTCTAAAGTTTGTGGCGTCAATCCCATCCTTGATACTTCTGGTTCCTATTTCATATAACTAGTGGGTCAAAGTCCTTGCTACCATCCCTTATAAAACTTATAAGAAACGGGTCTTTGTTCTTTATAACATTGGTTCCTTCTTAGTTTTATAAGATACTCTTTCCATCACCATCTTTCCATCACCATCAATCCTTAAACATAGTCCATCACCTTCACACCAAACTCTATCACCATTCTATTACTATTTTCATTTCTCCATCCTTGAATCATCCTTCAATCATTAACAAGGCATACATCCAACAACATTATTTTGAGGCCAAATTCATCAACCTTTGAAGGATTCTTCTACAATACTTCCGCAGCCACCTTTGATAACATTTCTATCACTTTCAATTCTTTCCATTTCATTTTTTTTCTTAATTATCTATTTACTTAACCAATTCTTCTTCTTTTGTGTAGATTACTTTCAATTCAAAGAGTATCATTTGGTGTCTCTCCTAGATCGGGAAACAACAAGGTTGCCAACTTCTCCATCATTGAAGAAACATGGTTAGCCTTACGTCAAGTGGTAATCAGAGCTTTGGTGGATTGACAATCAAGTGCTGCAACAAAAGCAACAAAAAGATAAAAAGAAATAAGAAAAACAAAAAGAAAAGAAAAAGACTCCTACATCAAATTTGGAGTGCAAAAGAAAGAAAATAAAATAAAAGAAGAAAATTCAAAGCAAAAGAAAAAGTGAAGCAAAGTTGCAAAGTACACTCAAAGAGAAGCATATTACAATCTTCCCAACATCAAACTTAAAGGAGGTATCCTTGTTGTTTCTTGTGAAGGAAGATAGTAAGTGTTGCAACTTGAGTTGTAAGTTATCTTCACTTTATTAATATTTCATTTCCTTTTCTTTCATATTTTCTAATTTCATTACCATATCCTTTTCTTACCCTTCTTATTTCCTACCCTATATCATAACCATTTATATTCCTAACCATTCTAAATCGACGCACAAACTAAAGAGACTTTCTCAATCTTGGGTTAGTTCTTAAAAAGGACACACAAGAGAGAATCGAGCAGAAAAAGGAAAACGAGAGGGTGAGTTTAGAAGGGGGATCAAAAAAATCCAAGACATATATCCCCGAATGCAAACACGAGTGTGAGTGGAGTGCATCTGAAATTTTTCTTAAGAGTGATCAAGTGAGGTTTTGTGAGTGTGCTGGTAAGGTTTTCAATTTATTTTTATTTTACTAACCATGTCTCAAAGCCCCAAAGAAAATGCATGAACACCAAACTTACAAATGAAGGCACTCATTGGCCAAATGATGAGAATATTTCGTGAAGAGTTTGATGCTCTTCATGAAAAGATAGATAAACACCAGGATCTGCCACCAGGACATAATAATGGAGCCCATAGAAGACAACAACAACCACCACCTCCAGAAGAAGATGTTCAAGAAAAATTATTTGATGGAGAACAAGTAGCATTCCAATGCCCTAGACGTGCCATTTTTTATGACAATTTGAGAAATATCAAGATCAAAATTCTTCAATTCCAAGGAAAGATTGATCCTGAAGCCTATCTCGAATGGGAAAGCAAAGTGGAACACGTTGTTAGTTGCCATAATTATTCCGAGATGAAGAAAGTGAGATTGGCAACCATGGAGTTCATATACTATGCTTTAATATAGTGGGATCAACTTACCCTAAACAGAAGAAGGATTGTAGAAAGACCAGTCTCAACTTGGCATAAAATGAAAGATATTATACGGAAACGATTTATTCCTGTTCACTATCACCGGGACTTGTTTCAAAAGTTACAGAATCTTAAACAAGGTCAAAAGAGTGTGGAGGACTACTACAAAGAAATGGAAGTTGCAATGATCCGAGTTAACATTGAGGAGGATTGTGAAGCAACTATGGCAAGATTCCTTGTTGCACATGGAGTTGTATCATTACATCAAAATTGATGAGATGGTGCAAATGGCAATGAAAATTGAAAGTTAACTAAAGAGGAGACATACATCTCGCAATATTGCGCCCATATCATCCAAATTGAGTCCAAACAACATCAAGAAGCCAACTAATCCTCCTATCAAAGATCAAGTCGAATCTTCAAAGAATCAACAAGTAAATAAAGATTCCAACCGAGAAAAGAAAAATACTGAACGTTCAAGAGACATTAGGTGCTTTAAATGTCTTGGGAGGGGCCACGTATCTACACAATGCCTTAACCAAAACACCATGCTTTTACTTGGAAATGGTGAAATAGAATCTGAATCTGAGGAAGAACAAGAGGCACCCATTGAAGTCAACGAAGAAATCACTCTTACAGATCCCGTTGATCAAGGAGAAGCTTTGGTAATTAAAAGAAGTTTGAATCTTCAAGTCACTGAAGATAATGCACAGCGAGAGAACATTTTTCATACTTGATGCCATGTTAATGAAAATGTATGTTTTGTTATTATAGATGGTGGAAGTTGTACTAACGTGGCTAGTACAATAATAGTGGAAAAGCTTGGTTTGAAAACAATGAAGCACCCGAATCCATATAAGTTATTGTAGCTCAATGAAGGAGGAGAACTCAACGTTAGCAAACAGGTGTTAGTTATTTTTTTCATTGGCAAAGATGAGGTTATGTGTGATGTTGTCCCTATGCACTCTAGCCATCTACTTCTTGGAAGGCCATGGCAATACGACAAAAGAACTAATCATGATTATTTTACCAATCAATACTCATTCAGCCATAAAGGGAAGAAGATTATACTTACTCCTTTAACGCCTAAACAAGTCCATAATGATCAAGCCAAAATGAAGCAAAGTGTTGAGGCTATAAGGAAAGGAAAAGCAACAACCATGGAGGAAACTGATCCAAGAACAAGTACTTATTATTCAAAGTGCTTGATTCGAGAATGCCTATTGACATAATGCAAGGTTGAAGATGATTATTCTAACTTTGAACATGCAATTTTTTTCTTTGACTTGCAGGATGTACCAAAGGACGCCATTTGCCGAAATGAAGAATTAGGGGAAATGACTTTTGGGAATGAAAAAGAGGTGTCCATCAAATAGCAAAAGGACACCATTTTTATTTCAAAGAACGTGTCTTTGGAAGAACCAATGGACGTGACCTATGAGGAATTAATGATCATGCCTATTGGAGTATTAAGAGACACCACTTTTGGGAAATCAAGGGACCTAAATGTTCAAAGCAAAATTACATGGGCATATCTCACTCAAGAACCTATTGAAGGGATCCCAATTTCTGACGAAACAACAACTATGGCATGGAGGAACATTGAAAAGAAACCACCCTTCGATTTGAGGACAAATTGCTTTAAATAAGCTGGGATGATGTAATCCAATTTAGCGTCAAAAATGGACTTGCATCTCTAACCTTTCTCAATAATCAAAGGGGGCTTTTCTTTAACTTAATCTTTCTTTATAGCATAGTTATGATAATAGCTTACATAAGTTATATTTATAGTTATGATGATAATATTATCAATGTATGAAGATATTATTATGAACCATATATTTATATATTTATATCTTATATTATTTAGTTTATAAATGTTTTCTTTTATAGGTGCATGTTCGGCCACATGATGGGAGCTGACTTAAAGCTAGCATTGAAGTCAACGAGCTAAGGAAACGTGACTAGGACAACTCCGGGATAGCTCAAGAACATTTTGGGACAAAGTTGCCAGCTGACCCCCGAGCTCATAGGTCACTTGAGTTGGACTTTTGAGCTAGCTAGAGACCTCAATTCAGCTGGAGAGTTTCACCATCATCTTCACCACACAGAGCACTACAAATAAAGTCTAGGTCGAATTTTGTGGATTCGTACCTTTTCACAAAGAGTTACCATTCCGAGAAGTGCCTTTTCACAAGGAGCTGCCATAAGACTTATACACATGTCCTTCATCTATGGCCAGCTCAACTTGAACTCAAACACTTGGAAAGTAGCTGAAATGATGAAAGGTTACCTTCCACAAATGTGACCTTTCATAATTAGTTGTTACCCAATTGATGACATGTCATTTAGACACATGTTTGATGCCAAGTCACACCTAACTTGCTGCTCATCTTCACGACATAGAGGAGTCCACACCTTAAGCATTCTACACCACCCATGTGAGTGCCTCATGACCAGCCCACATATATACCATACGTGTGGATGAAATGGGCACCAAAGTGAAAAGATTTATCACTTTTCGGCCAAAGCAAGGCATTGCTTCAAAGTTGGCGCCAAGATGAACCATAAGAAGACCATTCGGCCAAGGACATTTTCTTTCATCCAAGCATCATGCATTTTCAATTTAAATTATGTACTTTGCCGAAAAGGCATGCATCTATTCGGCCAAGCCTATACAAATCTATAAATAGGTTTTGGCATTCATTTATAAAACTCAACCCTTGGATAAATTAAAACTCTTGTGAGATTATTCTCTCTTTAAGTTCTTTTTAGAACTATATCGATTAAGCAAGCTTTTCTAAAGTTTGTGGCATCAATCCCTTCCTTGATACTTCTGGTTCCTAGTTTATATAATTAGTGGGTCAAAGTCCTTGCTACCATCCCTTATAAAACTTATAAGAAATGGGTCTTTGTTCTTTATAACATTGGTTCATTCTTAGTTTTATAAGATACTATTTCTATCACCATCTTTCCATCACCATCGATCCTTAAACATAGTCCATCACCTTCACGCCAAACTCTATCACCATTCTATTACAATTTTCATTTCTTCATCCTTGAATCATCCTTCAATCATTAACAAGGCATACGTCCAACAACATTATTTGGAGCCCGAATTCATCAACCTTTGAAGGATTCTTCTACAATACTTCCGTAGCCACCTTTTATAACATTTCTATCACTTTCAATTCTTTTCATTTGATTTCCTTTATTAATTATCTATTTACTTAACCAATTCTTCTTCTTTTGTGAAGATTACTTTCAATTCAAAGTGTAGCATTAGGTGTCTCTCCTAGATCAGGAAACAACAAGGTTGCCAACTTCTCCATCATTGAAGAAACTTGGTTTGCCTTACATCAACATGCATATAATTGTATTTGGTTAGCTAATAGAATTAGTGACAGGCTGAAAATACAAATTGGTGAAGTATGCTTAGAAATTTAGTTATGGATATCAAGTTTAGAAAATCACCAATAATTTTATAAAAATGATTAGAAGATGATTTTTATATCGTTGTATTCTTATATCAGTCTAGTTTTTTTAGAATAAACGGAAACTGATTTGGCGGTATATACAAAAGGATATGAAATTTTAATCGTGGATATATCAGAAAACGGGACAGCAGATTCTGCTAAAAGCAGATTACGTCGGTCAACTTTGAAAATTCACCATTAATTTTAAAAATTGAACTAGAAGGAATTTCTTATGTGGATAGATTTGTATTCGAGTCTAGTTTTGAGTGGTATAAATAGAATAATTTTTAAATGCGTAGATTAATACATACTAATATTTCTTTCAATGTAGTAAAAATTGTTGAAACATGAAATTATGACAAATTTTGGAATTTAACCAAATTAGAAGCAAATGATCAAGTTAAAGATTAGTGATGCTTATATTTTGACTTGTATATAATGTCAAAATGATTGCAATGCATACATAACATTATAGATGGATGTTTTATACATCCTTGGGTAGGACTCGCGATAAGTCTACCTTGTTTATTTTGACATGATATTTATGTAATTTATCATATATTTGACATATTCTAAATATGTCAAAGGTTGAATATAAAATGCATTGATCATTGATTATTATATATCATGTCTATTGCAAATGTTATTTCGAGTATGAACTGCCCAATGTTAAATTATGATAAAACACTTTGCCATGGATGGATCAAATAAAATAGAATATATGCCCAAGCAAGTCATTGAATGACAGGGTATAGTTGGCATGCCATAGAGTATAGCAGTTGTAGGCTTATATTATCTCTAGTGTGTAAGGACACTAGGTGCAGGTGGTGGGTGCAACCTTGTGTGTCATATTTGGATCAGCACTAGAGTGTAAACCTAGTGTAGGTGGTGGGCACGACCTTATGTGTCATATCTTGATTAGCAGTAAAGTGTAAGCTTAGTGCATGTGATATAGGCTAACCAGGCTTCTTCAATAATGGAGAAGCTGGCAACCTTGTTGTTTCCCGATCTAGGAGAGACACCAAATGCTACACTTGAATTAATAAAAAGTCTGCACAATATAAATAAAGAAATGATATATTGGAAATAAGATATGAAATAAAGAAATGAAAGGATAAGAAATAAAAATGGATAGGGATTTTATCAAAGGTAGGCTACGGAAGTGTTGTAGAAATCTTCTTCAAATGCAATGTCTCGGCCTCCAATGGTGATAATGAATGTTGACTTTGATGATAGATGAAGGATGATTTAATGGTGAAGGAATGGTAATGAAATGGTGATGATGTTGGCGTGAAGGTGATGGAATATGGTGATGGTTTAAGAAGTATCTTAAGTAAGCCAAAGAGGAACAAAACTATAAGAAGTTTAACCCTGATCTTTATAAACTTAAATAAGGGATGGTATGAAAGGACTTGAGCCCACTAGTTATGGAAACAAGGAATTTAAAGTATCAATGGAAGGGATTGACGCCACAAACTTTAGAAAAGCTTGCTTAATCGATATAGTTCTAAAAAGAACATGAAGAGAGAATATTCTCACAAAGAGTTTGTATTTTCAAAGGGTTGAGTTTACAATGGAAAAACAATAGCATATTTATAGTTTTCAAAGGGTTTAGGTCGAATAGACACATGATGGTTCGGCTAAGGTTGAAACCCCTTTGAAAACACATGATTTGGTTATGAAAATTCATGATTTAAATGAATATACATGTTGTTGGCCGAATGAGTATGTGTTGGTTCGGCCCTAAGGATGATTTGAATGCATTTGAAAGTTATTTGGGCGCCAAAATGAAGAGGAAAGAGTCTTTGGCCGAATAGGAAGCATGGCGTTTGATGTCACATGGAGTGCACATGGAATGGTACATTTTGAACGTACATGGGTCTTATTGATGTCAACCATAGGATGATGTCTTGAAGTCCATGCTTGAATGATGTACATGGAAGCCTACTTGAACGTACATGGGTCTTATTGCAAGGTTTTGGTGAGGTTGCAACCATAGGATGATGTCTTGAAGTCCATGGAATGAATATAGGTATCAACTAGGCGTGATTTAGCTTCCAACGTGCATCTAGGTGTCATGGTCTTCAATGGGTAGTAACTTGTCATGAAAGGTCACATTTGTGGAAGGTAAACTTTCATCATTTGAGCTACTTTCCATGTGTTTGAGCTGAATATGAGCTGGTCATATATGAATTGCATGAAGATGAGTCATAGGATAGCTCCTTGTGAAAAGGCACCTCTTGGAATGGCAACTATTCGCGAAAAGGTACGAATCCACAAAAATTGACATAGACCATATTTGAAGTGTTCTGTGTGGTGAAGATGATGGTGTAACTCTCCAGCTGAAATGAGGTCTCTAGCCAGGACAAAAGTCTAGCTCAAGTGAGCTATGAGCTCGGGGGTCAACTGGCAACTTTGTCCCAAAATGTTTTTGAGCTGTCCCGGAGTTGTCCTAGTTAAGTTTGCATATCTCTTGGACTCCAATGCTAACTTTAAGTCAGTTCCCATCATGTGGCCGAACATGCATCTACAAAAGAAAGCATAATATCAGCTAAGTATATGAATTATTATAAAGTAATACGAATGTGCATATTATAAAGATGTGAACTATAGATTATAATAATAACTCATGCATCATATGATAATGAATGAATATGATTATTACAACTATAGATTATATGCATGAATATCAATCAATGATGCAAACCATAGGACATAATGAATGAATGCACATTGTATGATAATTCAAGCATAGTATAATATGAAAATGTATGGTCATAATAATATAGTTCATAAATGAGTAAATATAATATAAAGTATAAACCCCCTTATATTGAGATTGATGGATTTTCAATGATGTGAGTATGTCATGCAGAAAGTTGGTCCTAGATAGGATCACATCAGCATGTTTAGCACTACGGTGCATGTATTTGACTTGAATATCCAGGGTCTTGAAGCTTAGATTGGGCTATGGTTTATTGGTTAATATATGGTAAACAGAGAAATAAGATTACGAGCTTGTGGAATGAATGACAAGTATATTGGTAAGAAACTCGATATTCGGTTATATCATATTAATATATGGTAACATGAGCTTGGCATCAATCACAATAAACGACGATGGCATCATACTATGTTCTAAAAGTTTTAGCTGGCACATATACGAGAATAAAATGTATGCAATTTCTTAATATGATCAGTATTAATTATAATTAATAGTATGATATTAAATTATGCTTAAAAATTAATTTGGGTTTTAAATCAAACGTGTTAGACAATCTTATTTAATTTATGTAATCTATCACTACTTGAAACTGGATTTGAATTGGTAACCAAAAATATTATATTATGATTTTTCATTGAATAATTATTTTATAATAATTATTCAAGTTATGATACTGGTGATGATACGATCCAAACTAGCTCCAACATTCTCCATGACTTGATCATACCATGGATGCTTTTTATTGTTATTTCTAAGGGAGTTCTTTATTACCCTATCTTATATTATATCATTTATACATTATATTCTATCATAAGCATGCATTCACATGTTAGTATAAATTATCATATTATTATTTCCATCCTATGCATAGTTGATCATGTCTTTCATATTATTAAAATATATGCTATGATTACATATCATTTCTTAGGATATTATTATTACATGTTTCCATTTATCATTTATGAATACCATGTTATATGATATTCATGCATACAACATATACCCACATCTTGATTGATACACAATGTTATAAGTATGTTAGATTAATCTTACATCCATTTAAGCATGATTCATTACATTCATGAAATGGTATCATGCTTAATCATTCATTTGTTCGCTCATATGCATTTATTTTAGCTCCTAGGTCTTACACATTAGCTTACATATGTTATATCATTATGTACTTAGCTCATGACATGCATTCATAGCTTATATCATTCAAATACCTCACGACATCATGCATTTTACCTTAAATGAGCTCACACATTGTTTAATTTGTTTGTTTGTTGATTCCTATAGGTGAAACGCAAAGCAAGGCATATTATGGTAGTTTGGTTAGCTAAAAGGACAAGCATAGAAACTTACACTAGCTCATGAACATTATGACAGCTCATTTCATCACATAAGGAGCTTAAACTTAGCTGGAGGAGCTAACATGTAGCTAAACTTAGCTAGAGGAGAGCTTTGGACCAAATTGCTGAAAAGTGGACTAGAGGTAGGTGGAAGTAGCTGAGGAGTTGAGAAGACCAAAGATAACTAGCTTGAGTTCATCAAGCTATAACTCACCTAGTTAGCTACCAAGACACTCACCTAGCTTACCTTGAAGCTAGTTCATCTGTAGGCTGCCCAATGGATGCCATGTCATCTAGATACACGTCGGAAGCTAATTCACGCCTAGTTGTTGCCTATTTTCATTCCATGGACTTCAAGACATCATCCTATGGTTGCAACCTCATCAAAGCATAGCAAGAAGACCCATGTTCATTCATGTAGGCTGCCATGTGCATCATTCAAGCATGGGCACTCCATGTAACATCAAATTGGCGCCAAAACACCAAGGGATGCTTCCTATTCGGCCAAAGACTCTTTCCTATTCATTTTGGCACCCATGTAACTTCCAAATGCATTCAAATCATCCTTAGGGCCGAACCAACACATAACCATTAAGCCAAGAGCATGTATTTTCATTAAAGTCTTGTTTTTTCATTAAAAATCATGTATTTTTAGGAAGGTACAAGGGCTGGCCGAACCAACATGTACCTATTCGGCCAAATCCCTTAAAAAAACTATAATAGGCTTTCCTATTTCATTTTTAATCAGACCATTTTGATTAATATAAGTGAGATTATTCTCTTCCTTAAGACCTGGTGACTTTTATCGACTTATCAAGTATTTTTAATACTTGTGGCGTCAACCCCTTCCCCTTGGTACTTATGGTTCCTAGTTCATATAACAGTGGGTCAAAGTACTTATTACCACCCATTGAAGAAACAATATAAAGTCTGGGTCTTTTCTCTCTATTGCATTGGTTCTTCATTGAGTCTTATTTAAGATATTATCCTCATAACCATCCTTTTGTTTCATAAGCCATAACCATATCCATATCAATCATCTTCCACTTCTATCTCTCGTTCTAAAAGCCCACCTATTCACCATACATCTACCACCCTTAACCCTCTCTTTTTGAGCCATTCACTTATGCAGATTGTTTTGCTTCCTTCATAGATCCACAATCAATTATTAAGGTAGAAGTACCATACCTCAAGCGGTAATCAGAGCTTGTGTGGAAAAAAGCAACGTGCAACAACAACAAAAACAAAAATACAAAAAAAAGTGCAAGTAAAGTGCAAAGTGAACGGAAAAAACAATCCAGCAAAGAAAATCAAAGCACTCAAAAGAAGAAATTGAAAGCACTCAAAAAGGAAGAAAGAGAAAAGAAAAGAAAAAGAAAGAAAGTTGAAGCACACATAAACAATTCTCATCACCAAGCCATTCAAGTAAGCCTTTTAAATTGATTGTGGTGATAGAAGGTTGTAAATTGACTTTGTGTAAGTAACCCCTTTTATTTTCTTCTTTCTATTTCTATGCCACCCTTTTAATTATATTTTTTCTTTCCATTCCTACTAATCCATTTGCAGCCGACGCACAACAAGTAATATTTACTTGATACGGTTTTGAGTAAAGTCCTCTAGAACTTGGGATAAGAGAATCGAGAGGAAAAAGGCTAGAGCGTGTGTGAGATCAGAAGAGGACAAGTAAAATCCATTAAGTCCTAGAGTGTAAACTCGAGCGAATTGAGTGACATTCAAGTTTCCTTGGAGTGACTCATGAGGCTTTTTGAGAGTATATTCTGGTAAGGTCCTACACACATTTCGTTTTTTTCTTATTTGCTAACATGTCTCTTCCATCCAACATCCTTGTAGTCAAAAGGAATTTGAACATTCAAAGTCAAGAAGATGAACAAAGAGAGAATATCTTCCATACAAAATGTCACGTTGGGGATAAAGTTTGTGTGGTGATCATTGATGGAGGGAAGTTGTACAAATGTAGCAAGTACTCACATGGTGGAAAAGTTGTGTCTCAAGACTTCCAAGCATCCTTATCCTTATAAACTTCAGTGGCTCAACGATGTGGGTGAAGCCAAGGTAACCAAACAAGTTGTTGTACCTTTCTCAATTAGGATATACAATGATGAAGTCCTGTGTGATGTGGTGCCCATGAGTGCAAGTCACATTATATTAGGACGTCATTGGCAATTTGACAAGAAGGCTACTCACGATGGATTTTCCAATAAGTATTCATTCCAACACCAAGGGAGGAAAATCATATTAGCATCGATGCTTCCAAGCCAAGTCCATCAATGCCAAGTGACCGTTAAGTCACGCATAGAAGAATGGGAGAAAACGAAGGCCATGAAGAAAAGTATTGAAGATATGAGGAGAAATGATCAAATCAAAGAAAATACCATTGAAGAAGAATATTTTGAGGTGATAATAAGAATTGGAAATGAATCTGTTGAAGTTGAAAAGGATGATTTGCAAGTAGTGGAGCAAATTGAAAATGGCATATTTGAAAAGGATGAGAGTAGAGAAGAGAAGCAGAGTGAAGGACAAATTTTACCTAACAAATCTTCTTCTACTATTTCTTTTTCCTTGCAGGATATTCCAAGAGACATATTTTTTCAAGCTGGAGATTCAAGAAACGTTTCTTTTGAAGAATCAATAGATGTGACTTTTGGTGATACATGTCCTTTGACATTTCAAATGATGTACCTCTTGAAATTCAAAAGAATGTGCCAATTGAAGTGCCACAAGTTGTGATCATTGAGGCTCCAAGTACATTACAACTATTGAAGAGATTTCAGCAACCAATGGAATTTTTCATCATCAAGCAACCAACACCCATTAAACATCCTCCATGGTTTAATATTTCCATTCATATTGTTAATAGTTTTTCATTTACTAACTTTGATTTGTTTTACAGCAACTTGTTTCATCCTTATGGTGAAGTAGTACCAACCTTAAAGGCAATCATTCGAAGAGGCACGAAGGTGAAAGGACATGATCATTTAAATCACCACCAAGGAGTCATTCGAAGAACAATTATTTTCACCAAGATACGTGATTACTCCAACCAGGAGACAAACCTTTTCACCAACAAGAATGGTGAATTAAAAGGAGGAATTGAAGAGATAGAGGTCATTTCCAAGCATTGTGATTATTCAAAGAATAAAATAAAAGGATCATGTTGGTTCGTGAATGGATATGTCTTTTCCATTCAAAGGACATGTGATGGTTCCCAAACATTGTGTCCTCCTATCAAAGGATGTGAAGTTACCAAAATTGAAGCAAAGAGGTTGAACATTTCGCATGAATCATCTATTGGAGGAAAACATAAGGATTCAATCCTTCCTACATCAATAAGGTCTTCAATGAGAAGCTACTTCTATTTGAGGACAAATCGCCTAAAATAAGGGGAGGATGATACGATCCAAAGTAGCTCTAACTTTCTCCATGACTTGATCACACCATGGATGTTTTTCATTACTGTTTCTAAGGGAGTTATTCATTACCCTATCTTATATTATATCATTTATACATTCTATTCTATCATAAGCATGTATTCACATGTTAGTATAAATTATCATATTATTATTTCCATCCTATGCTTAGTTGATCATGTCTTTCAACTCATTCAAATATATGCTATGATTACATATCATTTATCATTTATGAATACCATGTTATATGATATTCATGCATACAATATATACCCACATCTTGATTGATAAACAATGTTATAAGTATGTTAGATTAATCTTACATCCATTTAAGCATGATTCATTACATTCATGAAATGGCAGCATGCTTAATCATTCATTTGTTAGCTCATATGCATTTATTTTAGCTCCTAGGTCTTACACATTAGCTTACATATGTTATATCATTATGTAATTAGCTCATGACATGCATTCATAGCTTATATCACTCAAACACCTCACGACAGCATGCATTTTACCTTAAATGAGCTCACACATTGCTTAATTTGTTTGTTTATTGATCCTATAGGTGAAACACAAAGCAAGGCATATTATGGTAGCTTGGTTAGCTAAAAGGACAAGCATAGCAGCTTACACTAGCTCATGAACATTATGGCTTCTCATTTCATCACATAAGGAGCTTAAACTTAGATGGAGGAGCTAGCATGTAGCTAAACTTAGCTGGAGGAGAGCTTTGGACCAAATTGCTGAAAAGTTCACTAGAGGTAGCTGGAAGTAGCTGAGGAGTTGAGAAGACCAAAGATAACTAGCTTGAGTTCATCAAGCTATAACTCACCTAGTTAGCTACCAAGACACTCACCTATCTTACCTTGAAGCTAGTTCATCTCTAGGTTGCCCAATGGATGCCATGTCATCTAGATACATTGGAAGCTAATTCACGCCTAGTTGTTTCCTATCTTCATTCCATGGACTTCAAGACATCATCCTATGGTTGCAACCTCATCAAAACATAGCAAGAAGACCCATGTGCATTCATGTAGGCTACCATGTACATCATTCAAGCATGGCCACTCCAGGTGACATCAAATTGGCGCCAAAACACCAAGGGATACTTCCTATTCGGCCAAAGACTCTTTCCTCTTCATTTTGGTGCCCAAGTAACTTCCAAATGCATTTAAATCATCCTTACGGCCGAACCACCACATAACCTTTCGGCCAAGAACATGTATTTTAATTAAAGTCTTGTTTTTTTCATTAAAATCATGTCATTTTAGGAAGGTACAAGGGCTGGCCGAACCAACATGTACCTATTTGGCCAAGTCCCTTCAAAAACTATAAATAGGCTTTCCTATTTCATTTGTAACCAGACCATTTTGATTAATATAAGTGAGATTATTCTCTTCCTTAAGTCCTGGTGACTTTTATCTACTTATCAAGTATTTTTAATACTTATGGCATCAACCCCTTCCCCTTCATACTTCTGGTTCCTAGTTCATATAACTAGTGGGTCAAAGTACTTAATACCTCCCCTTGAAGAAGCAATATAAAGTCTGGGTCTTTGCTCTCTATAGCATTGGTTCTTCTTTGAGTCTTCTTAATGTAAGGCGAATCTACACACTTTGATGAAAAGAGTAGATTGCCTTATTGTGTCCCGATCTAGGATTGACAAGTACTGATGTCCTTGAATTTATAAGTTTAGGCTGCAAAATAAGATAAGAAAAGAATGATTAATAATGGAATTAATAAATGGGGTAATAATATAAGTAAGGAAAAGAAATAATAAGAATGAAATGAAATAAAGAAAGGATAAAGATGGCTGCGGAATTGATGGAAGAGATGGATGATGGTGATGATGAAATGGCAATGGTGGTGATGTTGTATCTCAAACACGCCAAAGAGGAAACTATGCTACGAAGCACAATCCCGGTCTTCACAAACTTTCTTGAGGGGTGGTGATAGTGTCTTCAACCCACTAGATATCAATCTAGGAATTTTGGAATCAAAATGGAAGGAATGACGCCTCAAGTATAGGAACTATACTTGTTTAATTAATAAAGTTCACAAAGAACTTTGAAGAGAAATAACTCACAAGAGTATATTTTATATAAGAGATGAGATGATTACAAATGAAATTCACTAGCCTATTTATAATTTTTCAAAGGTTTTAGGCCGAATAGACACATGATGGTTCGGCCAAGGTTGAAACCCCTTTGAAAATACATGATTTTTGATAAAAGTACATGATTTTAATGAAGATACATGCTCTTGGCCAAATGGTTATGTGTTGGTTCGTCCCTAAGGATGATTTGAATACATTTGGAAGTTATTTGGGCGCCAAAATGGAGAGGAAGGAGTCTTTGGCCGAATAGGAAGCATCCCTTGGTGTTTTGGCACCTATTTGATGTCACATGGAGTGCACATGCTTGAATGATGCACATGGCAGCCTAATTGAACGCACATGGGTCTTCTTGCAAGGCTTTGGTGAGGTTGCAACCATAGGATGATGTCTTGAAGTCCATGGGCAACCTAGAGATGAACTAGCTTCAAGGTAAGCTAGGTGAGTGTCTTGGTAGCTAACTAGGGGAGTTATAGCTTGATGAACTCAAACTAGTTAGCTTTGTTCTTCTCAGCTCCTCAACTACTCTCCCAGCTACTTCTAGCTACCTTTAGTCCACTTTTTAGTAATTTGGTCCAAAGCTCTCCTCCAGTTAAGTTCAGCTACATGCTAGCTCCTCTAGCTAAGTTGAAGCACCTTAAATGATGAAATGAGCTACCATAACATTCATAAGCTAGTGTGAGCTGATATACTTGTCCTTTTACCTAACCAAGCTACCATAATATGCCTTGCTTTGTGTTTCACCTATATGAATCAACAAACAAATCAAGTAAGCAATGTGTGAGGTCATGTAAGGTAAAATGTATGTTACCGTAAGGTGTTTGAATGATATTAGCTATGAATGATCATCTAGAAGCTAAGATAACATGTATATAAGCTAGATAGAAGGCATAGGACGTTCATGAGCTTAAGAAAACATGTATGAGCTAGAAAAGAGATGCATACATGCAAATGAGCTAAAGAAACATGGATTTAAAGCTAGTAAGCTAATGTAAACATATCATTAGCTAATAAATGAATGAAAACATGTTGCCATGATATCTAAATGATATGCAAACATAATAAATAAATCTAAAACATATGTAAACATAATATAAAGCTAAGTAAAGATGTGGAAACATATGTTATGCATGAAAATCATATAGTATGCAAGTGAATGATAACATATGATTATTCAAGCATAGTTTAGGATGCAAATGTATGCTCATAGTAATATATAATGCATAAATGAGTAAATATAATATAAAGTAAGGTAGAACTCCCTTAGATTGAGCTTGATGGATCTTTAATGATGTGAGTGTGTTATAAAGAAAGTTGGTGCTAGACATGATCACATCATCCTCCCCTTCTTTTAGGCGATTTATCCTCAAATCGTAAGGTTACTTCTCCTTAGTGTCTTTCCATTCAAATGTTGCTGATTTGACTTCAAAATGTATCCATTCAATAGTAAATTGTTCAAGACATTTCCTTTTGAAAAGATCTATGAAAGGATCCTCATGAAAGGTCATGAATCTTGAATAAGTACTTTGAACCTCCTTGTTCTGAAAATAAATAAGACTTTTATAAGTAAGGGAAATATTAATCATTAGAAAGTTAAAAGTATACTCCCTGTTCACATCTTTTGGATGGCCAAAAGTGATGTCTTTTGAATCACAAGATATGTTGTTTTGAACGATTATGTCCCCAAAAGTCATGTTCATTGGTCCTCCAATAGGTGTATTCATTGAATCATGTAAGGTTATAACTCTTGGAATGTAAATGTCCTTAGAATCCTCATAAGTCACGTCCTTTGGATGATAAAATATCTCCCTTTGCCACACATCTCTTGGCTCTTTGAAGGTCACGTCCCCTAGCCTCCCAATTTAACAAGTTGTGTCGCTTGGAAAATTTGAAAAATCAAAGAAAAAATCTATAATTACATGGTTAGAATAATCGTCCTTGATCTTTCGTTTTATCCATAGGCATTCTCGAATGACCTTGCCATCAACAAGTGATAAGATAATACCATAGATATGAATCAAATTTCTGCAAAATAAATCAAAACATGTAAATGAAAAACTATTGACAAGAATAAAGGAAATATCAAACCAGGGTGGATGTTTAATGGGAGTTAGTTGTTGAATTCTTTTATGGATTGGCAATGTACTTGGAATATTAACAAACACAACTCTTGGCACTTCAATTGATGCTTTTTTTGGAACTTCAAATGGCATAACCTTTGAAATATCAAGAGACATGTTTTGTGAATCATCTCCTTGAAAAGATATGTCTCTTGAATTGTCCTGCAAAACAAAAGAGAGAATAGGAGAAGAAGTAAGGTTAGATAAAAATTGTTCTTCACTCTCCTCTTTTCCTCCAAATTCATTCTTTCAACTCCAACGGTTTCTGCATCCACTCTCCGTTCATCATTTTCAACTCCAACATTTTGTTCAACTTCAAAATGCTTTTGTTCATTTGAATTTTTCTCCAAACATTCTTCAGTTGCATTGTCTTTAAGTTGTTATTTCATTGCTTCAATGTTCTTCTTCAAGGTGTTTTGATCTTCACTTACTCGGCTAGGAGATAGTTGAGTCAATATGATTTTCCTTTCATTGTGAAAGAAGGAGTATCGGTTTGTGAAGCCATCATGAACAACACGCTTGTCAAATTTCCATGGCCTCCCCAAGAGTAAATGACTCGTATTCATATATACCACATCACATAGAATCTCTTCTTTGTAACTTCCAAGTGAGAAATGAACAAGTACTTGTTCAGTGACCTTAATCTCTTCCTCATTGTTCAACCATTCCAATTCATATGGGCTGGAATGTTTAATCGTTGTAAGCCTCAATTTGTTCACCATGTATGTACTTACAATGTTTGTACAACTTCCTCCATCAATAGCTACAAGACACACTTTACCATTTACATGGCAACGAGTGTGAAATGTGTTTGTTCTTTGTTGTTCGTTCTCTATCATTTGGAAAGATGAAACATCATAAGACATTGTTAGTAGAAAGAAAAAGAAAATTAAAACCTTACCAGCACGCTCTCAAAGCCTCACAATCTTCACTCCAAAGGATATTAAGAGATCACTCCACTCAACACTCGTGTTTACTCTTGAGAATATAATTTGGCTTTTAACAATTCCCCTTCTGATCTCACTCTCTCAATTAGCCTTTTTCCACTCAATTTCTCTTGATAAGTCCTTTGAAGAACTTACTCAAGATTATAACAAGTTAATTCCTTCCTTGTGTGTGTCGGCTGCAAATAGGTTAGGGTAGAAGAAATATAAGATATGGATATGTAGAAGAAAGGATTAAAAGGTATTAAAACAAAGAAATTGTTGAAGACAAGGAAAATGAAAGGATAGAAAAGGAAGAGGTGACTTACAATTTAAGAAACAACACTTACTGCAACCTTTCTCAAGAAACAATAAGGTTATCTTCTCTTAGTGTAGTTTGGCCTCTTTGATGTACTTGTAATGGTAGAGCACTTTCCTTGGCTTGCTTTCTCTTTTTGAACTTCTCTTTTTCTTTTCTTTTCTTCTTTTATTCTTTTCTTCTTTTTCTCTTCTTCTTGCACTCCAATTTGTTGAAGGAGTCTTTTTCTCTTTTGAATTTCTATTTTTCTTTGCACGCCAATGACACTTTTTTTGTCAATCCGACTATGCTTTGATACCACTTGATGTAAGGCGAATCTACACACTTTGATGGAAAGAGTAGATAGCCTTATTGTGTCCCGATGTAGGATTGAAAAGTACTGATGTCCTTGAATTTATAAGTTTAGGCTGCAAAATAAGATAAGAAAAGAATGATTAATAATAGAATTAATAAAGAGGGTAATAATATAAGTAAGGAAAAGAAATAATAATAATGAAATGAAATAATGAAAGGATAAAGATGGCTGCGGAATTGATGGAAGAGATGGATGATGGTGATGATGAAATGGCAATGGTGGTGATGTTGTATCTCAAACACGCCAAAGAGGAAACTATGCTACGAAGCACAATCCCGGTCTTCACAAACTTTCTTGAGGGGTGGTGATAGTGTCTTCAACCCACTAGATATCAATCTAGGAATTTTGGAATCAAAATGGAAGGAATGACGCCACAAGTATAGGAACTATACTTGTTTAATCAATAAAGTTCACAAAGAACTTTGAAGAGAAATAACTCACAAGAGTATATTTTATATAAGAGATGAGAGGATTACAAATGAAATTCACTAGCCTATTTATAATTTTTCAAAGGTTTTAGGCCGAATAGACACATGATGGTTCGGCCAAGGTTGAAACCCCTTTGAAAATACATGATTTTTGATAAAAGTACATGATTTTAATGAAGATACATGCTCTTGGCCAAATGGTTATGTGTTGGTTCGTCCCTAAGGATGATTTGAATACATTTGGAAGTTATTTGGGCGCCAAAATGGAGAGGAAGGAGTCTTTGGCCGAATAAGAAGCATCCCTTGGTGTTTTGGCACCTATTTGATGTCACATGGAGTGCACATGCTTGAATGATGCACATGGCAGCCTACTTGAACGCACATGGGTCTTCTTGCAAGGCTTTGGTGAGGTTGCAACCATAGGATGATATCTTGAAGTCCATGGGTAGCCTAGAGATGAACTAGCTTCAAGGTAAGCTAGGTGAGTGTCTTGGTAGCTAACTAGGTGAGTTATAGCTTGATGAACTCAAGCTAGATAGCTTTGGTCTTCTCAACTCCTCAGGTACTCTCCCAGCTATTTCCAGCTACCTTTAGTCCACTTTTTAGTAATTTGGTCCAAAGCTCTCCTCCAGTTAAGTTCAGCTACATGCTAGCTCGTCTAGCTAAGTTGAAGCACCTTAAATGATGAAATGAGCTACCATAACATTCATGAGCTAGTGTGATATGCTATGCTTGTCCTTTTACCTAACCAAGCTACCATAATATGCCTTGCTTTGTGTTTCACCTATATAAATCAACAAACAAATCAAGTAAGCAACGTGTGAGCTCATGTAAGGTAAAATGTATACTGCCGTAAGGTGTTTGAATGATATGATTATTCAAGCATTGTTTAGGATGCAAATATATGCTCACAGTAATATATAATGCATAAATGAGTAAATATAATATAAAGTAAGGTAGAACTCCCTTAGATTGAGCTTGATGAATCTTTAATGATGTGAGTGTGTCATAAAGAAAGTTGGTGCTAGACATGATCACATCACTTCTTTAAGATATTATCCTCACAACCATCCCTTTGTTTCATAAGCCATAACCATAGCCATATCAACCATCTTCCGCTTCCATCTCTCATTTTAAACAGTCCACCTATTCACCATATGTCTACCACCCTTAACCCTATCTTTTTGAGCCATTCACTTGTGCAGGTTGTTTTGCTTCCTTCATAGATCCACAATCAATTGTTAAGGTAGAAGTGCCATATGTCAGGTGATGTTTGAATGAAACAAAATTTTACACAGTTTAATTAAAAAATGTTTTAATTCTTATGTGAAATTTGTAACTCGTATTGATTCGCATATATGAATTATGGGTGTTACATTTATTGGTATCATAACTACATGTTTAGTCAATTCTAAGACTAAATTGAGCTTGTTTTGAGTTAAAAAAGTGTATACATTTCACTAGGATGTCATTGTTACTACTTTTGTAATTATAACATTCAATTATGCCACTCATTACTTATAAAAGTGAATAATTATAGTATATGAAAAAGATGTGTGTATTTGAGGGTTTGAAGAACGTGATCGAGTAGGAGGTTCAAAAATAAGTTAATAATGATAATAATGATGTTAACCATCATCCTTATGTTTAGTCTAAATAAGTTAATGCTTTGGCAAAATAGAAAGTGTCAATGTAAGTTTAAGAAAGCCCCTCCTTCATGCATAAGTACAATATTAATTAAAGAATGACACATTTGATAGAATTTATCCTAAGTGTTACGTGTGTGCCTAACCCTTTAGACTTGAAGGCGAGGGTGCGTAGTATTTGTAGACAGTAATTGTCTAGTAAGGATTCCAAGTGTTGATTTAAAATAGACTTGATAGAATTACCTTTCAAAGGTAATTTTTGGAATGGATTGATTACCCCTATCATGTTGCAATGAATTACCGCTTAAAGCGATTGAATTTGTAGAACTCGAAAAGTTTCGAGATATTTATGGAAAAAAGAGTAAATTTATTTTACAAATGATATTTTAGCATCAACTGCTATAAAGTTATTGCTACTAGGTTTTCAAGTCTTCTTAGTAAATGAGGTGAATACTCAAACTTCCTTAGTTAAGTTGGAAGATATTCCAATTGTTTGAGGGTATCCAATTGTGTATCTACAAAAGTTGCAAGGATTACCTCTAGATTGAGATGTAGAAATTGAAATAAAGATGTTATTAGATATTGCGTTTATCTCTATAGCCCTGAATCGAATGACTCCGGTTGAGCTTATAAAAATAAAGGCATGGTTAGTAGAATTGTTAAGAACGGGAATTTACAAGAATAAGTGTGTCATATGGGATGCACAAGTGTTATTGTGAAAAAGAAATACGAGTCTATGAAATTATGTATGGATTACGTCTGTTAAATAAGGTAACAAAGAAGACCAAGTATCCTATTCCAAGGATTGATAATCTTTTGTTCACTTAAAAAGGTGCATTGGTGTCTCCCAAGTCGGATCTCCTATCGGGATATTATTTGTTAAAGATGAGGAAAAAGATCTTCCGAATACAATTTTTAGATTTTGATATGAACATTGCGAGTTTGCGATAATTTCGTTTAGTTTAATGAATGTTCCTGCGACACTTATGGATTGGATAAACCAAGTATTTTAGTTATACTTGGATTAATTGGTGGTAGTGTTCATTGATGTTATTGTGATATTTTCTAAGACCAAGGGAGAACATGATGTATGTTTTTGTATTGCTCTTCAAACTATTCTAGAGAAAACAAATTGCATGCTAAGTTGGCAAAGTGTAAATGTTGGTTGTCTAAGGTTGTATTCCTTTGCCATGTGGACTCAACTAAGGGGATAAGGATATATATCTAGGAAGCACGAGATATAGTTGAATGACAAATTCTAAAGAATTTTTTTAATTTCAATATTTATTAGGATTTATTGGTTATTAACAAAGGTTCATGAAGAACTTTTCTATGATTATGTTCCCTCTGACCAAGCTAATAAGGAAATACATGTTATTCATTTGGACTGTTACGTGCCATGAAAACTTTGAGAAGTTAAAAAGAATACTGACATAAGTTCCAAGGTTAGTATAATTAGAATCTGGAAAAGATTATGTGAATTATAGTAATGTGTCCCGTAATGGTTTGGGATGCGTGTTCATACAAGGGCAAAAGTTTTGGTTTATGCTTCAAAGCAACCAAAGAATCATGAAAGAAATTATTTGACTCATGATATCAAGTTGGTAATAGTTGTGTTTACTTTGTTGATATAACATCACTATCTACATGGTGAGTGACACTATATCTATAAAAATGTTAAAAACATGTGTTGACTTGAAGGAGTGAAAATAAAGAAACAGATTGAATTCCTTAAAGAATGATGACGTGCTTATCAACTACAAATAGGAAAGGTTAATGTGGTGGGTGATTCGATAAAGTTGAAAGACATTTCTATTATGAGAGTTTTGAATATGTGATTATCTTTAAAGAAAGGTGGTTTTTTTTATTGTATAATTAAATGTAAAGCCTATGTTGCTGGATCGAGTAAAGGATCTTAAGAGAAAAGATGAAAATTTTCATGCTTGTCAAAGATAGAACAAGTAGGAAAAAGATAAACTAAAGACTTTAAGTTTGATGAATGTTTATTTTATCGAGGAAAGAGTTTATAAGTAGGTATAAAAAGAGTTATAATCGATATTATTTCTAAATGGTTGACATGTCAATGAGTTAAAGTAAAGTATCAAGTGTCTTCTGAATTATTGTAACCAATTTCTATTATATAGTGGGAATAGGAAAAAGTTACAATGGACCTTGTAGTGGGAAAATTTATTTCAGATAATCTCAAAATAGTTATTGATTGACAAAATTCTTGCCCATACTTGAAAAGAAAAGAGATTTAATACTAGGAAGATGATAAAAAAGTATTTCTCAAATTGTCACCTTCGAAAAAAAGTATTGCAGATCGAAAATAAAGGAAAGTTGAGTCCGAGATTTATTGGACCTTATAAGATTATAAAAAATGTCAATCAGTGACTTTTCAGCTAGAATTACCTTCGAAAATGGATAAGATTAATAATGTTTTTCATGTGTAGATGCACATGAAGTATCAATCAGATCCTTCGCATATTATCACCCTAGAGGAAATAAAGATTTGGCCAGATTTGAATTATGAAAAAGAACCAGTACTTATTAAAGTTCGACAGAGAAATTAAAGGTTGAAAAATCCAATCGAAAGAAAAAAAGAAAAGGATATGAAAAAGCAATATCCTTATCTATTTACATCAAATATGTATTGAAAATTCGAGGAAGTTCTATACTTAGTCATCATTGATTATTCATCAAGCTCAATCTAAGGGAGTTCTAACTTATTTTATCTTATATTCACTCATTTATGCACTATATATTATTATGAGCATACATTTGCATATGAAACTATACTTGAATTATCCTAACATGTGCATTCATTCATTATGTCCTATGGTTTTCATCATTGACTGATATTCATGCATATAATCTATAGTTATAATAATAATATTCATTTATTATCATATGATGCATGAGTTATTATTATAACCTATAGTCTACATCTTTATATTTAATATTTATTACTTTAAATACTTAGGTTATATTGTGTTTTCTTTTATAGGTATATTTGACCACACATCTATGGGAGCTTATTTGAGCTAAATGGTGAAAGCAACAACAAGGAAACTTATATGGGAACACTTAGGAGAGCATAAGGAACATTTGGTGAAAAGTTATCTGGAGACCAATGAGCTCATAGCTAGGTTGAGCTGAAGATTCGAGCTAGAAGATGACTTTAATTCAGTTGGGGAGCTACACCATCATCATCACCACTCAGGACACTTTAAATAAGGCCTAAGTCAAATTTTGTGAAATCGTACCTTTTCGCGAATAGTTTCCATTTCAAGATGTGCCTTTCCACAAGGAGCTGCCATAATGTTCATCATGTTGCAACTCACCTATGGCCAGCTCACCTCCAGCTCATTAACATTAGAACTAGCTCAAACATGAAGGGTTACTTTCCAACAATTGTGACCTTTCATGAAAGATGTTGTCCATGAAGATGCCCTCTCATCAAGGTACATGTTAGAGAAGAGATATCATCAAATGGAGGCTTAAAACATGAAGAGACATGGGGCAAACATCATGCCTATTCGACCACACAACACATTCCTTGCACATGAAGACTTTGGCGCCAAGATGAACTAACACATCATCATTCGGTCAATGGAGATAACTTTGGTGCCAAGATGAACAAGAATATCACCATTCGGCCAAGGGAGATGTATCTTCATCCTAGCCGAACCATCGTGACTTCTTTGAAGAGGTAGTTGAACCATCTCCTTGCCAAGGGACTCATATTTTCAATTAAAACATTATGCACTTTCATTAAAGTTATGTACTTAGCCAAATCACTAGGTGTCTATTCGGCTAAACCCTCTCATTTTCTATAAATTGAGAGGTTGTTTTATTTGTACTCATCTCATTCATATTATAAACAACTTCTTTTTGAGTTAATCTCTCTTCAAAGTTCTTTTAGAACTTTATCGATTAAGCAAGTATGTTTCTATACTTGTGGCATCAAACCTTAAATCTTGATTCTTATAATTCCTAGATTTCATATCTATTGGGTTAAAGAAACCATACCATTCCTGAAGCAAGTTTGTGAAACTGGGGTTATGCTGCCTAGCATAGCTTCTTCTATGGCGTGTTTGAGATAAACTTTCATTACCATCATCCATTCAAATTCAACATCATCATCCATCTTCCGTTGAAGACCACCAACATCATCATCTTCAATATAATTCCGCAACCAACTCTTTCTTTCCTTTATTCATTTTTATATTATTTATTTACTTATCCATTCCATTATATAATTACTAATCATCTTTACATATCACCATGTTACAACCATACTTACAATTCAAGGGCATTGCTTTTGTCATTCCTAGATTGCGACAACAATAAGGTTATCTATTCACTTCCATTGAAGAGTGTAGATTTGTCTTATATCAAGTGGTATTCAGACTATAGTTGGATTGTCACAAAAGAGCCATTGGCGTGTGATGTAAGGCTATCCAAGCTTCTTCAATGATGGAGAAGTTGGCAGCCTTGTTGTTTCATGATCTAGAAGAGATACCAAATGCTACACTTGAATATATAAGTAATCTGCACAATATAAAGAAATATTTGATTAAAGGAATTGATAATTAATAATAGAAATAAAAAATGGAAAGAAATGGTAGTGATAAAAATGTTATCAAATGTTGGCTACGAAAGTGTTGTTGAATTGTCCTTTAAATGCAATAAGATTCGGTCTCCAATGGTGATGATGGAAACTTGCCTTGATGAAGATTGAAGGATGGTTTTATGATGATGGAATGGTGATGGAAGTGAAGATGTTGCAGGCGTGAAAGTGATGGAATATGGTGATGGTAAGATAGTATCTCAAAGAAGATTCAAAGAAGAACCAATGTTAAAGAACAAAGACTCAGACTTTATACTGCTTCTTTAAGGGATGGTATGAAAGGACTTGAACCCACTAGTTATAAGAACCAGGAACTCAAAGTATCTATGGAAGGAATGACGCCACAAACTTAAGAAAAGCTTGCCTAATCGATATACTTCTAAAAGAACTTGAAGAGAGAATAATCTCACAATGAGTTTGTATTATCAAAAGGGTTGAGTACAAATGAAATGCCAAAGCCCTATTTAAAGGCTTGTAAAGGTTTGGACGAATAATTATGTGTCCATTCGGCTAGATACATGACTTTTAAATGGAAATACATGTTGTTATAATGAAGGGAGATATCTTTGGCCGAATGGTCTCCTTGTTATTCATCTTGGCACCAACTTTGATGCAACACCTTGCTTTGGCCGAATAAGGAGAAGTCTCTTCACTTTGGCACCCATTCGTCCACACGCATGGAACATGTGTGGACTGGTCATGAGGTACTCACATGGGCGGTGTAGAATGCTTAAAGTGTGGACTCCTCCATGGCGTGAAGAGAAGTAAAAAGTTAGGCGTGACTTGGCATCCAATATGTGTCTACATGACATGTCATCTATGAGGCAACAACTTGTTATGAAATGTCACATTTGTGGAAGGTAACCTTTCATCATTTGAGCTACTTTCCATGTGTTTGAGCTGAAGATGAGTTGGCCATAGATGAAGGACATGTAGGTGAGTCTTTGGTCAGCTCCTTATGAAAAGGCACCTCATGGAATGACAACTCTTTGTGAAAAGGTACGAATCCACAAAAATTGTCCTATACCATATTTGAAGTACTTTGGGTGGTGGTGATGATGGTACAACTCTCTAGCTGAAATGAGACCTCTAGCTAGCTCAAAAGTTCAACTCAAGTCAGTTCTGAGCTCGGGGGTCAGCTAGCAACTTTTCACCATTTGTTCTTCATGATCTCCGAAGTATTCCTATGTAAGTTTTCCTAGCTCTTTGTCCGTAGTTAAGCTCAAATTTAGCTCACAGTATGTTGTATACATTGATTCATACAAAAGAAATAAAAAGCTTACATTAAAATATAACTTAAGTGCTTATATAATGTAAAGATGTGATGCATATAACATATATATTTAGTATGCTTCATTTAATGATGAATATAAGATAAGCTATATGTATTATGAAATATACATAATATAATATAATGTTTAAAGCATATATTAATATATAGGTAATATGATATAGCTTTGTGAATTGTAAACTAAGCAAAAGACAAATAAAAGGGATTGAGAAGACTCCCTCATGCCACCATGGTAAGGACGTTAAGAAGAGAAAAAGTAGGTTGGTCTGTATCACATCATCCCTCCCTTCTTTGAAGAGATTTATCCTCAAATCAAAAAGATCTTCTAGTAGTTCGTAATTGTTCTTCACTCCTTGCCTTCCAAACTCACGAACTTCTTCCCAAGAGTTGATGTCTTCTTGGACGACCTTTGGGGGGTTTCTTTCCTAAAATTCCTTAGTATTAGGTCTTTTATTGGATAGATATGATTTCATGTCAATAGGTACATTTCCTAAAGAACCTTTCTCAAAAGACACCTCCTTTGGAAATTTATCATACATAACCTGAAAATATGAAAGTGGTTCACTTACTTGGTTTCCTTTAATGAAAAGACTCTCCTTGTTCATATCTCTAAGAACATCAATAGTTTTATTGTTTTGAATCAACACATATCTTGGTTCAACAATTTCATTCTCTGGTAAGGTTACGTCCTTTGGTGCAAAACAAGAAATGAAAATTCATCTCCAATCTTTCTTATTGTCAAAAGGGCTTCTCAAATAAAGCCTTTGTTTGAATAGGCACTTGCAATGTGTCTTTTGGTAATGGATCTTGTTTCTCCTTGACCCGACATATCATGTTCTTTAAAAAAACAGGTAACTCTTCATCTCTACTCCTTGAATCATCATAATGGTTTGTGAAGAGTCTTAACCTTTGAAATCTCTTCAAATGCATGAGTTCAATGCACCAATGAATCTCACAACGAAAAAGGATCTTAACATCAACGTTTGGTAGGATAATACCATGAATTGAATTCCTACAAATTAAATCAAATTTAGAATATGAGAAATTTTAAAAATGAAAGGAAATATCAAACCAAGGTGGATGTTTAATGGGAGTTGGCTGCTGAATTCTTTTCAAGATTGGCAATGCACTTGGAATGTCAACGAAAAAAACTTTTGGCACTTCAAGTGATGCCTTTATTTGGAACTTCAATGGTATAACCTTCAAAACATCCAGAGACATATCATGTGAACCACAAAGAGACATGTCTTATGAATCACAAAGAGTCACGCCTTTTGGTTCTTCAAAGGTTACATCTTTTAGTCCTCCATAATTCATGATTCTTGAATCATCTCCTCGAAAAGATACATCTCTTGGATTGTCCTAAAAAATAATAGGAAGAATAGATGAAAGAGTAAGGTTAGTTAAAATATGTTATTCATTCTACTCTTTATCTCTAAATTCATCATTCTCAACTTTCTCATTTTCAACTCCAACGTCTTCCTCGTCTACTCTTGGATTCTCATCATTTTCAACGTTTTGTTCGATTTCAAAATGCTTTCCTTCATTTGAACTTTCTTCCAAAAGTTCTTCTTCAAGTTGCTCATTCATTCCTTCAATGCTTTTTCTTAAATGAGTTTGGTATTCTTTCCCTTGACAAGGAGACAGTGGCGTCAAAGTGATTTTCTTACCATTATGGGTGATAGAATATCTGTTTGTAAACCCATCATGGATTGCTCGTCTGTCAAATTTCCACGGCCTTCTCAAAAGTATATGTGCAGCATCCATTGGTACGACATCACAAAGAATTGTATCTTGGTATTTTCCAAATAAAAATGGGATGAAAACTTGTTTTGTGACTTTTATTTCTGCTCCATCATTTAACCATTGAAAATTGTATGGATTCGGATGCTTAGATGTATTCAAGCCAAGCTTTTCTACCATAAGGGTACTTGAAACTTTCGTACAACTTCCTCTATTAATGATCATGAAACAAACCTTGTTGTTTACATGACAACAAGTGTGAAAGATGTTTTCTCTTTGGTCTTCTTCTAGAATTTGAGTGCTTAAAGCCTTTTTAACGACAAGCACTTGTCTTGAAACTATATGACAATCAAGAAATTCTTTTGACATGGTCAGTTAAAATAAAATAAATTAAAAACCTTACTAGTACACTCTCAAAGACTCTCTTGATCACTCCAAATAAAACTTAGAATTCACTCCACTCACACTCGTGTTTGCACTTGGGGATATATTTGTGGCTTTTTTTTATCACCCTTCTGATCTTATCCCCTCGTTTGCCTTTTTCTGCTCAATTCTCTCTTGTGGGTCCTTTAGAGAACTAACTCAAAATTGAGCAAGTTTCTTTGTTTGTTGCGTCGGCTATATGAAATGGTTAGGGTATAGAAATGGATATGGTAAAAGTTATGATAGAATGGTTAAGAAGAGATAAGGTATTGAAAATAATGAAAGCAAAGGAAATGAAGTAAAGAAAATGACGAAGATAACTTACAACCCAAGTTGCAACACTTACTATCTTCTTTCACAAGAAAAAACAAGGATACCTCCTTCAAGTTTGATGTTGGGAAGATTGTAACGTGCTATCCTTGAATGTAATTGCAACTTTTCTTCCACTTTTCTTTGCTATAAATTTTCTTTGAAATTTATTATTTTCTTTTCTTTCTTTTTGCACTCCAAATTTGATGTAGGAGTCTTTTCTTTTCTTTTGCTTTTTGTTGCAGCACTTGATTGTCAACCCTACTAAGCTCTGAACACCGCTTGATGTAATACTATCCAAACTTCTTCAATGATGGAGAAGTTGACAGCCTTGTTGTTTCCTCATCTAGGAGAGACACCAAATGCTACACTTGAATATATAAGTAATTTGTACAATATAAAGAAATAAATGATTAAAGTAATTGATAATTAATAATTGAAATGAAAAATGGAAAGAAATAATACTGATAAAAATGTTATCAAATGTTGGCTGCGGAAGTGTTGTTGAATTGTCCTTTAAATGCAATAAGATTCGACCTCCAATGGCGATGATTGAAACTTGCCTTGATGAAGATTGAGGATTGGTTTTATGGTGATGGAATGGTGATGGAAGTGAAGATGTTGGAGGTGTGAAAGTGATAGAATATGGTGATGGTAAGATAGTATATCAAAAGAACACTCAAAGAAGAACCAATGTTAAAGAACAAAGACCCAAACTTTATATTGCTTCTTTATGGGATGGTATGAAAGGACTTGAACCCACTAGTTATAAGAACTAGGAACTCAAAGTTTCTATGGAAGGAATAACGCCACAAACTTAAGAAAAGCTTGCTTAATCGATATATTTCTAAAAAGAACTTAAAGTGAGAATAATCTCACAAAGAGTTTGTATTATCAAAAGGGTTGGGTACAAATGAAATGCCATAGCCCTATTTATAGGCTTGCAAAGGTTTAGCCGAATAATTATGTGTCCATTCGGTTAGATACATGACTTTTAAATGGAAATACATGTTGTTTTAATGAAGGGAGATGTCTTTGGCTGAATGGTCTCCTTGTTATTCATCTTGGCACCAACTTTGAAGCAATACCTTTCTTTGGCCGAATATGGAGAAGTTTCTTCACTTTGGCACCCATTTCATCCACATGCATGGCACATGTGTGGGCTGGTCATGAGGTACTCACATGGATGGTGAATGCTTAAAGTGTGGACTCCTCCATGGCGTGAAGATAAGAAGCATGTTAGGCGTGACTTGGCATCCAACATGTGTTCAAATGACATGTCATCTATGAGGCAGTAACTTGTTATGAAAGGTCACATTTGTGGAAGGTAACCTTTCATCATTTGAGCTACTTTCCATGTGCTTGAGCTGAAGATAAGATGGCCATAGATGAAGGATATGTAGGTGAGTCTTTGGTCAGCTCCTTGTGAAAAGGCACATCTTGGAATAGCAACTCTTCGCAAAAGGTACGTATCCATAAAAATTGTCCTAAACCATATTTGAAGTACTTTGTGTGGTGGTGGTGATTGTACAACTCTCCAGCTGAAATGAAACCTCTAGCTAGCTCAAAAGTCTAGCTCAAGTTAGGTATGAGCTCGGGTGTCAGTTGGTAACTTTTCACCATTTGTTCTACATAATCTCCCAAGTAATCCTATGTAAGTTTTCCTAGCTCCTTCCCAAGTTGATGTATACAATGATTCCTATAAAAGAAATAAAAAGCTTATTTAAAATATAACTTAAGTGCTTATATAATGTAAAGATGTGATGCATGTAACATATATATTAAGTATGCTTAATTTAATGATGAATATAAGATAAGCTATATATATTATGAAATATGCATCATATAATATAATATTTAAATCATATATTAATATATAGGTAATATGATGTAGCTTTGTGAATTGTAAACTAAGCAAAAGAAAAATAAAAGGGATTGAGAAGACACCCTCATGCCACCATGGTGAGGACGTTAAGAAGAGAAAAAGTAGGTTGGTTCGTATCACGTCAGCGTGCAACAAGTAAAAACAAAATACAAATAAGTTCAAAAGGAAATAAAAAAGCATCCTACATCAAACAAAGAAGTGCAAAACAAAAAGAAATATCAAAAGGAAGAAAAGAATTTCCAACAAAAAAAAAAGAAAGTCAAAGCCAAGGAAAGTGCATTACCATTTCAAGTCAATAAAAGAGGTATATCTACACCAAGGAAGATAACCTTATTATGTCTCGTGAAGGGTACATTAAGTGATATGATCGCCAATAGGAAAGACATAGAGAAGTACGCAAGTGGCCCCATCACACGAGGAAGGACTAAGGAATTTCAAGCAGCCATGGAGAGTATGTTTACATCAAGATAGGAATGTGATGAAGAAGGAATAATAAGGGAGGAATACTTTACGTTGCTTATGCATGAATTTTCATGAGAATTTAAAGTTTGCATAACATTCATTTCATTTAATAAGTGTGTTGTTCATTCAAGCATGCATTGCATTTAAATCATTTAGTTCATTTGGGGAAGTAATTCATTAATTAAAATAGTTCATTCATCAAACTATTTCATTTATTAAATTAACTCTTAATTGTTTCATGCATGTTTTCAATTAAATATTGAATAAAGTTTACCTCTGTGACTAGGTGCATGAGAGAAGTTGAATGGTTTCATCATATACAAGAATATCAGTCAGAATGTATTCCAATTCTGGATGTGATACAGATGTGTTTGGTTATAGAAATCAATTTTAATTTATTCCTCTATCTCTTATCTTTCCAACGCCTTTTGAATTACCTTAATTCGATAACGGAAGCTTGAGATATGATCGATTTATTGAAGACAGTGAAGGCTGGAATTTTGTTACGGGAATTTTATGCATGAATGATTTGGATGAGTTTGAGCCAAGGGAGAGTCTTTTAAACTTCATCCAAGTGACAAGCCATTGAAGGGCTCTTAATTCACCCATTCAAGGCATTCAAAACTGATTGTTTTCACCCATCCAATCTTGAAGATAAGAAGACAAACCATTCAAGTGCATTTTATTGCTAAATTGATGAGAATGTTTTCATCTTTTGAGTCTTTTCATATGCTGCTTAGAAACACTATAAATAGGAACCTTTGGGATCATTTGCAGACACAAAATTGAATATATAAAACATCTTTGAGTGGTTGCTTTCATTCTTGTTCTCTTGTAGAACTTTATCGGCTTCAAGATAGTTTTGTAGTCTTCATCCAGTTCCTTTTGTTATAGCGTTGGTTCCTAGCTCATCTATAGCTAGTGTGTCACGTTCCATACCCTACCATTTCGATTCCATCTTTTTATATTGTTGGTTCTTAGCTCCAAATAGCTAACGGGTCACAATTTGCTTTAATCTTACAACACTTACCACGACAACACCATTTGCCACGACAACGCCATTCATACTTCACAATCTATTTTCATTATCATTAAACCACAACAACCATCACCTTCAAACAACTTCCTCATTCTTTTCTTTTCATTCCATCATTTCAATTATTATTTCATATAATTTCCTTCTTATGTTTTTATTTATGCAATTTCAGAGTTCAAGCTATCATTACGGGGTTTCTTACTAGAATCACGATTGGGTATTCACATATATTACTCGAAACATATAATCGAGATCATATCAATTGGCATTAGAGCTAGCTGATTCAGTAAGCGTATTATTTCAATTTCTCTCTCCCGGGTTAGCAAGAAAATAAAAAAAAGTCAAAAAAATATTTAAAGAGTGAGGGAGTAATTATTTTCATCTTTAAAGAAAAAATATATTTACTTCATCTTTATATTCAATTATTCAATTTTGTTACCTTTACTTACCATCTCTTTTCCTTGTAGCCAATTTCTTTTCACTATCCTTACTACTAAGCCAAAGTTGTTTCAGTCGTAGTCCACTAGACCTTGTAAGCCTTGAGGAAGTTCCCAAAAGGACTTGAAATCAAAGAACGAGTGGTAAAAGGAAAGAGTGATCATTAAGGGTAAAAACCATCCCAAGTGAAACACGAGTGGGAGTAACTTTTCTTGGAGTGTTTGGTGAGGGTTTTTTTTGTGAGGTTATTTTTTTATTACTAATTATGTCTCATCATTCGGGAGATAATTCTCAAGTTATAGGTAACGTTAAACCAAAGCTACAAATGAAAGCCATGGTACGTGAATTAACTAGGATTTTTAGGAAAGAGTTAGAACCTCTCCATGAACGTATTGATCGTATTGAAGAGGAGCATACTCAAGGATTTCGAGAGCAAGAAGATGCCAATCAAGGAGGAAATGAAGAAGTGGAAAGACCAGAAGAAGATCGTGCATCACAACAAAGAATGGGAAATTGAGGTATAAGGCCCCAACGGTTTCATCCATTAATGGATGCTAATCTTGTTAATATCAAGATTTCCATTCCACTATTCCAAGGCAAGACGGATCTCGAGGCCTACCTAGCATGGGAAAAGAAGGTAGAGCACATATTCGGGTGCCATGATTATTCCGAACTCAAGAAGATAAAACTCGATGCCCTTGAGTTTATGGATTATGCACTAATATGGTGGGATCAATTGACATCAAGTAGGAGACGCAATTGAGAACATCCTATCACTACATGGGATGAAATGAAAGTAGTGATGCGAAGGCGATTCATTCCAACCCACTACCATCGGGAGTTATTCAACTGTATTTAAAACCTTTCCCAAGGTAACCAAAGTGTTGAAGAATATCACAAAGAGATAGAGGTGGCCATGATTCAAGCCAACATAGATGAGGATCGAGAAGCCACATTGGCAAGATTCCTTACGGGACTTAATTCGGACATTGCAAACGTGGTTGAGTTGTAACATTATGTGGAGATAGAAGACATGGTGCATATGGCCATAAAAGTTGAAAAGCAACTCAAAAGGAAGGGTGCCACAAGATCTTATGGGAGTGCAACTTCAAAATGGGGGAAAAGTTCATACAAGAAGACTCCTCCATTTTCATCCCACGAAAGTGGAGGACCACCCAAAGAAAGTAAGCTCATTACCGAAACCAGCAATGGTAAGACTGCCGCCACTCCATATCGTTCCCGTGACATACAATGTTTTAAGTGTTTGGGGCGTGGACACATTGCAAACCAATGTCCAAATTGCAACACCATGCTTCTTCGAGATGATAGAGAAGTTGAATCGGAACAAGAAGAGGATGAGAATGAAGATGCTACTATTGATATGGAAGAATTGGAGGATGTCATGGAAGGAGAGGTTCTTTTTGTTAAAAGGAGCCTAAAAGTGCAATCTAATAGAGGAGATGAACAACGTGAAAATATCTTCCATACTCTCTGCCACGTTGGAGGAAAGGTATGCTTTGTTATTATTGATGGAGGTAGTTGCACTAATGTTACTAATACCTTAATGGTAGATACACTTGGTTTGGTAATAAAAAAACATCCACAACCTTATAAACTACAGTGGCTCAATGACGGAGGAGAACTCTAGGTGACCAAGCAAGTTTGAATTGCTTTGTCCATTGGGAAGTACAAAGAGGAGGTGTTATGTGATGTCGTTCCAATGCACGCAAGCCATTTACTACTTGGAAGGCCTTGGTAATTTGATAGGCGAGTGATCCATGACGGTTATACCAACCAGTATACATTCACCCATGGGGCAAGGAAGTTGATGTAAAGCACTTGTACCTTATCGATTGATTATGGATCTAGGAAGGAAGCAAAATAACTTGCACAAGTGAATGGCTCAAAAAGAGAGGGTTAAGGGTGGTAGACGTATGGTGAATAGGTGGGCTGTTTAAAATGAGAGATGGAAGTGGAAGATGGTTGATATGGCTATGGTTATGGCTTATAAAACAAAGGGATGGCTGTGAGGATAGTATCTTAAAGAAGACTCAAATAATAACCAATGCTATAGAGAGCAAATACCCAAACTTTATATTGCTTCTTCAAGTGATGGTATTAAGTACTTTGACCCACTAGTTATATGAACTAGGAACCAGAAGTATCAAGGTGAAAAGAAAGGGGTTGATGCCACAAGTATAAAATACTTGATAAGTCGATAAAAGTCACCAGGACTTAAGGAAAAGAATAATCTCACTTATATTGATCAAAAAGATCTGATTACAAATGAAATATGATGGCATATTTATAGTTTTCAAAGGGTTTAGGCCGAATAAACACTTGATGGTTCGACCAAGGTTTAAATCCCTTTGAAAATACATGATTTTTGATGAAAATACATGATTTAAATGAAGATACATGCTCTTGGCCAAATGGTTATGTGTTGGTTCGGCCCTAAGGAAGATTTGAATGCATTTGGGAGTTATTTTGGTGCTAAAATGAAGAGGAAAGAATCTTTGGCCGAATAGAAAGCATCCATTGGTGTTTTGGCACCAATTTGATGTCACACGGAGTGCACATGCTTGAATGATGCACATGGAAGCCTACTTGAATGCACGTGGTTCTTCTTGCAATGTTTTGGTGAGGTTGCAACCATAGGATGATGTCTTGAAGTCCAGGGGTAGCCTAGAGATGAACTAGGTTCAAGGTAAGCTAGGTGAGTGTCTTGGTAGCTAACTAGGTGAGCTATAACTTTGATACAGTTCAACCTAGCCTCACTTGGATGGATGGTGAAGTCAAGGTTGAACCTTTGATTATTTCGATCTAGGAAAACAACAAGTATCCTGCACAAACGAGAAAGCTAAAAAAATGGTTAAATATAAGTAATGAAACGGAAAGATAAATATGGCAGCGGAAAATATATACAAGTTGGTGATATGTTTAAAGGAAATAATGAAGTTTGGTAAACAAGTACTTTCACCCACTATCTATAAAGAGATAGGAACCAGAAGTATCAGGGTGACATAGATAGGGTGACACCACAAGCATAAGCTTGATAAGTCGATAAAGTTCACTTAAGAACTAAAGAGAGAAACTCTCACAAATATTTGATGAAACAAAGTGAGTTGGTTTCTTTTATAAATGAATGGAAATATATTTATAGGCCTAAGAGTGCATGGTGTGAATACAAAACATTTAATGAGTGAACCTTCATGGATGAGTGTTTATACTTTAAGTAGATACAAAACATGGCTTAGGTGAATGAATTTTGATGAATGGATGTTCATCTTTTAATGGAATACATACATTGGCCGAATTCATCCCACCTTGTGTGAACTTGTTGATTTGTCTTATATGGATGAATGTTCATGAATGTATCTTGGCTGAAATTCTTCCCCATTGTGTGAACATGACTATCTGGCTTCTTGCATGAATATGCATGAATGGATGAATTTAAAAGCCTTTGAATGAATCCTTGAACCACCTCACAAATGTTCTGATTCATTTTAATATTATTTTCTCGTCCATGGATGTCTTTATTAATTCCTCCCATGCATAAGTCCTTAGAAGGAGATGAATGGTTGCAAATCCCCTATTAATTTCCAGCCTGCACTATCTTCAGTAATCTGGGCATATCTCAAACTCCCGATATCGGATTGATGTGATTCAAAATGAGTTGGAAACATAATAGATAGGAGATTAAATGTTTAGAAGACTTTATCACCCAAAGATTCTTGGAACATGTTAAAAAATGTACATCAATCTGACTGACGTGAACTGTCCAACCAACTCTTCAATTGCCTTTAGTCTGCTTAGCATCCAATGACCCTAGACAAAGTATGTAAACAAATAATTAGATAGGAATTGAGCTATGATAATTATGAGTGCATGCTTCCACATATGTTAATAATGCAAATGAGCTAACTATGAATGCATATGCATTGAATGAGTTATATAAAGATGTGAATTAATAAGTCATGCATGAATATCATATATTATACATATAAATGATAGCATATAACATTCAAGCATAATTACGAATAAGATAAACATATTCACATGACATGTAATGCACATATAAGTAAATAAATAATAAAATAAGGCAAGACTCCCTTACAATCGTCTTGGAAGAACTTCAAAGTTGTGAGCATGTTTTGTTTGAACTTGGTGGTCGGTAGGATCACATCAAACTTGATGAACTCAAGCTAGTTAGCTTTGGTCTTCTCAGCTCCTTAGCTACTCTCCCAGCTACTTCCAGTAACCTTTAGTCCACTTTTTAGCTCTTTGGTCCAAAGCTCTCCTCTAGCTAAGTTCAGCTACATGCTATCTCCTCCAGCTAAGTTGAGCTTTCCTTAGTGTTCCACGAAGCTGCCATGATATTTGTGAGCTGTTTGTGAACTGTATATGACATCCAAATACTCTACCAAGCTGTCCCAACGTGTTCCATGCTCTAATGTACCTACATTTGCAAAGAAAACAAGGTAATTCAAGGGAATTGAGCTTGTATGAGCTAATTACCTTGCTATCGTGCATGATCATGGTCTTATGAGCTATGAATGCATGACATGAGCTAATTATATCATCATATACTATATGTGAGATAATGTATATGACTTAGGAACTGAAATGAATGGAAATGAGCTCACAAATGAATGATTAAGCATGTTGCCATGTCATGCATGTATTGAATCATGTTTAAATGAATGCAAGACTAATATAGCATACTTAACATGCTTGAAATAACATTGTGCACCAAATAATATAAACATGTGGATATATGTTGTATGCATGAATATCATTTAACATGGTATTCATAATAAATGATAAATGGAAACATGTAGTAATAATATCCTAAGAAATGATATGTAATCATAGCATATATTTGAATGATATGAAGGACATGGTCAATTAAGCATAAGATGGAATTATTATGATAATTTATACTAACATGTGAATGTATGCTTATGATATAATATAAGATAGGGTAATGAATAACTCCCTTAGAAACAACTTTGAATAACATCCATGGTGTGATCAAGTCATGGAGAAAGTTAGAGCTAGTTTGGATCGTATCATCCTCCCCTTCTTTTAGGCGATTTGTCCTCAAATCGAAGTAGTTTCTCATTGAAGACTTTCTAGATGTAGAAAGGATTGAATCCTTATGTTTTTCTCTAATAGCTGATTCACACGAAATGTTCAACCTCTTGGCTTCAAATCTGGTAACTTCACGTCCTTTAATAGGAGGACACATTGTTTGGGAACTTTAAACAGGAGAGACATATCCATTCACGAACCAACTTGATCTTTTTTCTTTATTCTTTGAATCATCAAAATGCTTGGAAAGAACCTCTATACCTTTATTTCCTCCTTTTAATTTATCATGTTTGTTGGTGAAAAGGTTTGTCTCTTGGTTGGAGTCATCACGTCGCTTGGTGAAGATAAGTGTTCTTTGAATGACTCCTTGGTGCTGATTTAAATCATCATGTCCTTTCACCTTTTTGCCTATCCAAATTATTGCCTTGAAGGTTGGTATGATTTTTTCACCATAAGGATGAAACAAGTTGCTGCAAAATAAATCGAAGTTAGTAAATGAGAAAGTATTAACAAGATGACTGGAAATAGCAAACCAGGGTGGATGTTTAATGTACATTGGTTGCTTAATGATGAAAAACTCCATTGGTTATTGAATCCCCTTCAATATGTGCAATGTACTTGGTGTCTGAATGATCTCAACTCTTGGTACTTCAATTGGCACATTCTTTTGAATTTCAAGAGGTACATCCTTTGAAATGTCAAAGGACATGCCTTGTGGATCACCAAAAGTCACGTCTATTGATTCTTAAAAAGACATGTTTCTTGAATCTTCAACTTGAAAAAATATGTCTATTGGAATATCTTGCAAGGAAAAAGAAATAGTAGAAAAAGATTTGTTAGGTAAAATTTGTCCTTCACTCTGCTTCTCTATTCTCTACACTCATCCTTTTCAAATATGCCATTTTCAATTTTCTCATTTCTCCTCATATATTCGATACTTTTCTTCATGGCCTTTGTTTTCTCCTATTCTTCTATGTGTGACTTAAGGGTCACTTAACATTCATGAACTTGACTGGGAAGCAAGGGTACCATTATGATTTTCTTTCCTTGATGCTGGAAAGAGTACTTGTTAGAAAATCCGTCATGGGTAGCCTTCTTGTCAAACTGCCAAGGATGTCCTAGTATAAGGTGGCTTACACTCATGGGCACCACGTCACAAAGGACATCATCACTGTATCTTCCAATGGAGAAAGGTACAATAACTTGTTTGGTTACCTTTGCTTCACCCACATCGTTGAGCCACTGAAGCTTGTATGGATGAGGATGCTTGGAAGTATTGAGACCCAACTTTTCCACCATGTGAGTACTTGCTACATTTGTACAACTCCCTCCATCAATGATCACAACGCAAACTTTATCTCCCACGTGACATTTGGTATGGAAGATGTTCTCTCTCTGTTCATCTTCTTGACTTTGAATGTTCAAAGTCCTTTTGACTACAAGGATGTTGGATAGAAGAGACATGTTAGCAAATAAGGAAAAAAAATGAAATGTGTGTATGACCATACCAGAATATACTCTCACAAAGCCTCACGAGTCAATCCAAGTAAACTTGAATGTCACTCAATCCGTTCATGTTTTCACTCTAGGACTTTAATGGCTTTTACTTGTCCTCTTCTGATATCACACACGCTCCAGCCTTTTGCCTCTTAATTCTCTTGTCCAAAGTTCTAGAGAACTTTAGTCAAGATAGTATCAAGTAAATTTCTACTTGTTTGGCGTCGACTGCAAAAGGGTTAATAGGAATGGAAAAACAAATATAATGAAAGGGTGGCTTAGAAATAGAAAGAAGAGAACAGAAAGGGTTACTTACACAAGTCACTTCACAACCTTCTATCACCACAACCAATTTAAACGGCTTACTTGAATTGCTTGGTGATGATAATTGTTGATGAGTGCTTCAACTTCTTTTCTTCCTTTTCTTTGCTGTTTTCTTCTTTTGAGTGCTGGATTTTTCTTTCTTTTGAGTGCTTCACTTTCTTGTCTGATTTTTTTCTTTTTCTTTGAGTTTGCACTTCAGTTTGCACTTCTTTTTGTATTTTCTTTTGTTGTTGTTGCACGTTGCTTTCTTCCACCAATAGCTCTGATACCACTTGATGTAAGGCACTTGTACATTATCGATTGATTGTGGATCTAAGAATGAAGCAAAATAACCTGCACAAGTGAATGGCTCAAAAAGAGAGAGTTAAGGGAGGTAGACGTATGCTGAATAGGTGGGTTGTTTAAAATGAGAGATGGAAGAGGAAGATGGTTGATATGACTATGGTTATGGCTTACGAAACAAAGGGATGATTGTGAGGATAATATCTTAAAGAAGACTCAAAGAAGAACCAATGCTATAGAGAAAAAAGACCCAGACTTTATATTGCTTCTTCAAGGAGTGGTCTTAAGTGCTTTGACCCACTAGTTATATGAACTAAGAACCCGAAGTATCAAGGTGAAAATAAAGGGGTTGATGCCACAAGTATAAAATACTTGATAAGTCAATAAAAGTCACCAGTACTTAAGAAAGAGAATAATCTCACTTATATTAATTAAAAAGATATGATTACAAATGAAATATGATGGCCTATTTATAGTTTTCAAAGGGTTTAGGCTGAATAAACACTTGATGGTTCGGCCAAGGTTGAAACCCCTTTGAAAATACATGATTTTTGATGAAAATACATGATTTAAATGAAGATACATGCTCTTGGCTGAATGGTTATGTGTTGGTTCGTCCCTAAGGAAGATTTGAATGCATTTGGAAGTTATTTGGGCGCCAAAATGAAGAGGAAAGAGTCTTTGGCCGAATAGGAAGCATCCCCTGGTGTTTTGGCGGCAATTTCATGTCACACGGAGTACACATGCTTGAATGATTCACATGGTAGCCTACTTGAATGAACATGGGTCTTCTTGCAATGTTTTGGTGAGGTTGCAACCATAGGATGATGTCTTGATGTCCAGGGGCAGCCTAGAGATGAACTAGCTTAAAGGTAAGCTAGGTGAGTGTCTTGGTAGCTAACTAGGTGAGCTATAACTTGATGAACTCAAGCTAGTTAGCTTTGGTCTTCTCAGCTCCTCAGCTACTCTCCAGCTACTTCCAGCTACCTTTAGTCCACTTTTCAGCACTTTGGTCCAAAGCTATCCTCCAGCTAAGTTCAGCTACATGCTAGATCCTCCAGTTTAGTTGAGCTTTCCTTAGTGTTCCACGAGCTTCCATGATATTTGTGAGCTGTTTGTGAACTGCATATGACATCCAAATACTCTACCAAGCTGTCCCAACGTGTGCCATGCTCTAATGTACCTACATTTGCAAAGAAAACAAGGTAATTCAATGGCATTGAGCTTGTATGAGCTAATTACCTTGCTGTCGTGCATGATCATGGTCTTGTGAGCTATGAATGCATGACATGAGCTAAGTATGTCATCATATACTATATGTGAGATAATGTATATGACTTATGAACTGAAATGAATGGAAATGAGCTCACAAATGAATGATTAAACATGATGCCATGTCATAAATATATTGAATCATGCTTAAATGAATGCAAGACTAATATAGCATACTTAACATGCTTGAAATAACATTGTGCACCAAATAATATAAACATGTGGATATATGTTGTATGCATGAATATCATTTAACATGGTATTCATATTAAATGATAAATGGAAACATGTAATAATAATATCCTAAGAAATGATATGTAATCATAGCATATATTTGAATGATATGAAGGACATGATCAATTAAGCATAGGATGGAATTATTATGATAATTTATACTAACAGGTGAATGCATGCTTATGATATAATATAAGATAGGGTAAGGAAGAACTCCCTTAGAAACAACTTTGAATAACATCCATGGTGTGATCAAGTCATTGAGAAAGTTAGAGCTAGTTTGGATCGTATCAGAAGTTCACTTTAGCTCCACTTTCACCAAAGCAAATACGTGAAGACCAAATTCAATTGAGAGTAAAAATTGAAAAAACCAAAGACAGAAATACCAAAATAGAGGTAAAAGCAAAAGAGTTTGATCAAAACTACGAAAGGAAAATCATCATTCTTTCTAAAGAGAGAGAGTTTAAAAAGTGTTTAATGACGGTAAAGGAAGCACTTGCACTCAAGTACAAGGAATTTTTTTTAACGCTAACTACCTTGATCAAAATTTGCCTGTTTTTGTTGTGTCTTTATTGTAGGAGTTTGATGACCTATTTCTGGAAGAAATACCAAGTGGGTTGCCAATTATTTGTGGCATAGACTATCAAATAGACTTTGTTCCTGGAGCCGTCATTCCAAATCGACCAGTTTACAGAAACAACCCCGAAAAAACTAAGAAATTACAAAGGTAAGTATCTGAGTTGATGGAAAAAGGCTACGTGAGGGAAAGCCTTAGCCCATGTGCCATACCGGTTCTACTTGTTCCAAAGAATGATGGAACTTGGTGCATGTGTGTGGATTGTCGAGCAGTAAACAAAAATCACGATAAAGTATCCTCACCCTATTCCTCACTTAGATGACATGTTAGATGAGCTTAACGGTTTTAATCTCTTTTTCAAGATTGATCTTAATAGTGGTTACCACCAAATATGAATACGGGAAGGTGATGAGTAGAAAACAACATCCAAAACGAAGCAAGGTCTTTATGAGTGGTTGGTTATGCCTTTTGGCTTAACTAATGCACCAAGCACATTTATGAGGTTAATGAATCATGTTCTTAGGCCATTCTTGGGTAAGTTTTGTGTGGTTTATTTTGATGACATTTTAACCTATAGTAAAACAATGGAAGATCATGTTCAACATTTGAGCTCAGTTTTACTTGTTTTGAGGAAGGCAAATCTGTTTACTAATTTACAAAAATGAACGTTTTGTACTGACAGGGTTGTTTTTCTACGTTTCTGATACGATCCAAACTAGCTCCAATTTTGTTCATGACTTAATCACACCATGGATGTTATTCAAAGTTAGTTCTAAGGGAGTTCTTCCTTAATTTACCCTTTATTATCTTCAATATGCATCACTTAATGTTATATTTTTTCTCTTTAAACTATGCTTGAATAATCATATGTTATCATTCACTTGCATACTATATAATTTTCATGCATAACATATGTTTCCAAATCTTTACTTAGCTTTATATTATGTTTACATATGTTTTAGATTCATTTATTATGTTTGCATATCATTTACATACATTCATTCATTCACTCATGTCATGTTATTATAGCTCATTTATGTGTACATTAGATCACTAGCTTTAAATCCATGTTTCTTTAGCTCATTTTCATGTATGCATCTCATTTCTAGCTCATACATGTTTTCCTAAAGCTAATAAATGTAATATGCCTTCTATCTAGGTTATATACATGTTGTCTTAGCTTCTGGATGATCATTCATAGCTCATATCACTCAAACACCTCACGATAGCATGAATTTTACCTTAAATGAGCTCACACACTGCTTACTTGATTTGTTTATTGATTACTATAGGTGAAAAACAAAGCAAGGCATATTATGGTAGCTTGGTTAGTTAAAAGGACAAGCATATCAGCTCATACTAGCTCATGAATGTTATGGCAGCTCATTTCATAACTTAAGGAGCTTCAACTTAGCTGGAGGAGCTAGCACGTTAGCTGGAGGAGAGCTTTGGACCAAATTATTGAAAAGTGGACTAAAAGTAGCTAGAAGTAGCTGAGGTGCTGAGAAGACCAAATATAACTAGCTTGAGTTCATCAAGCTATAGCTCACCTAGTTAGCTACGAAAACACTAACCTAGCTTACCATTGAAGATGTTTCATCTCTAGGCTGCCCATGGACTTCAGGACATCATCATTTGGTTGAAACCTAACCAAAGCATTTCAAGAAGACCCATGTGCATTCATGTAGGCTACCATGTACATCATTCAAGCATGTGCACTCCATGTGACATCAAATAGGTACCAAACACCAAGGGATGAGTGGAAAACAACATTCAAAACGAAGCAAGGTCTTTATGAGTGGTTGGTTTGACTTTTGGCTTAACTAATGCACCAAGCACATTTATGAGGTTAATGAATCATGTTCTTAGGCCATTATTGGGTAAATTTTGTGTGGTTTATTTTGATGACATTTTAATCTATAGTAAAACAATGGAAGATCATGATCAATATTTGAGCTCAATTTTACTTGTTTTAAGGAAGGAAAAATTGTTTGCTAATTTACAAAAATGAACGTTTTGTACTGACAGAGTTGTTTTTCTAGTTTTCTAATACGATCCAAACTAGACCCAATTTTCTCCATGACTTAATCACACCATGGATGTTATTCAAAGCATATTCTAAGGGAGTTCTTCCTTACTTTATTCTTTATTATCTTCTATATGCATCACTTAATGTTTTGTTTTTGCTCTTTAAACTATACTTGAATAATAATATGTTATCATTCACATGCATAATATATAATTTTCATGCATAACATATGTTTCCATATCTTTACTTGTCTTTATATTATGTTTACATATGTTTTAGATTCATTTATTATGTTTGCATATCATTTACATATCATGGCAGTATGTATTCATTCACTCATTAACTAGTGTCATGTTATTCTAGCTCATGTTATGTGTACATTAGATCACTAGCTTTAAACCCATGTTTATTTAGCTCATTTTCATGTATGCATCTCATTTCTAGCTCATACATGTTTTCCTAAAGCTAATAAACGTCATATGCCTTCTATCTAGCTTATCTACATGTTATCTTAGCTTCTAGATGATCATTCATAGCTCATATCACTCAAACACTTCACGGAAGCATGCATTTTACCTTAAATGAGCTCACACATTGCTTACTTGATTTGTTTATTGATTACTATAGGTGAAACACAAAGCAAGGCATATTATGGTAGCTTGGTTAGCTAAAAGGATAAGCATAGAAGCTCACACTAGCTCATGAATGTTATGGTAGCTCATTTAATAACTTAAGGAGCTTCAACTTAGCTGGAGGAGCTAGCACGTAGCTGAACTTAGCTGGATGAGAGCTTTGGACCAAATTTTTAAAAAGTGGACTAAAAGTAGCTGGAAGTAGCTGAGGAGCTGAGAAGACCAAATCTAACTAGTTTGAGTTCATCAAGCTATAGCTCACCTAGTTAGCTACAAAAACACTCACCTAGTTTACCATTGAAGCTGTTTCATCTCTAGGTTGCCCATGGACTTCAAGACATCATCCTTTGGTTGCAACCTCACCAAAGCATTGCAAGAAGACCTATGTGCATTTATGTAGGCTGCCATGTGCATCATTCAAGCATGTGCACTCGATGTGACATCAAATAGGTGCCAAACACCAAGGGATGAGTGGAAAACAACATTCAAAATGAAGCAAGGTCTTTATGAGTGGTTGGTTTTCCTTTTGGCTTAACTAATACACCAAGCACATTTATGAGGTTAATGAATCATGTTCTTAGGCCATTCTTGCGTAAGTTTTATGTGGTTTATTTTGATGACATTTTAATCTATAGTAAAACAATAGAAGATCATGATCAATATTTGAGCTCAATTTTACTTGTTTTAAGGAAGGAAAAATTGTTTGCTAATTTACAAAAATGAACGTTTTGTACTGATAGAGTTATTTTTCTAGGTTTCTGATACGATCCAAACTAGACCCAATTTTCTCCATGACTTAATCACACCATGGATGTTATTCAAAGCATATTCTAAGTTAGTTCTTCCTTACTTTATTCTTTATTATCTTCTATATTCATCACTTAATGTTATGTTTTTGCTCTTTAAACTATACTTGAATAATAATATGTTATCATTCACATGCATAATATCCAATTTTCATGCATAACATATGTTTCCACATCTTTACTTGTTTTTATATTATGTTTACATATGTTTTAGATTCATTTATTATGTTTGCATATCATTTACATATCATGGCAGTATGTATTCATTCACTCATTAACTAGTGTCATGTTATTCTAGCTCATGTTATGTGTACATTAGATCACTAGCCTTAAATCCATGTTTCTTTAGCTTATTTTCATGTATGCATCTCATTTGTAGCTCATACATGTTTTCCTAAAGCTAATAAACGTAATATGCCTTATATCTAGCTTATCTACATGTTATCTTAGCTTCTAGATGATCATTCATAGCTCATATCACTCAAACACTTCACGGCAGCATGCATTTTACCTTAAATGAGCTCACACATTGCTTACTTGATTTGTTTATTGATTACTATAGGTGAAACACAAAGCAAGGCATATTATGGTAGCTTGGTTAGCTAAAAGGATAAGCATAGAAGCTCACACTAGCTCATGAATGTTATGGCAGCTCATTTCATAACTTAAGGAGCTTCAACTTAGCTGGAGGAGCTAGCACGTAGCTGAACTTAGCTGGATGAGAGCTTTGGACCAAATTTTTAAAAAGTGGACTAAAAGTAGCTGGAAGTAGCTGAGGTGCTAAGAAGACCAAATCTAACTAGTTTGAGTTCATCAAGCTATAGCTCACCTAGTTAGCTACAAAAACACTCACCTAGCTTACCATTGAAGCTGTTTCATCTCTAGGTTGCCCATGGACTTCAAGACATCATCCTTTGGTTGCAACCTCACCAAAGCATTGCAAGAAGACCCATATGCATTAATATAGGCTGCCATGTGCATCATTCAAGCATGTGTACTCCATGTGACATCAAATAGGTGCCAAACACCAAGGGATGAGTGGAAAACAACATTCAAAATGAAGCAAGGTCTTTATGAGTGGTTGGTTTTCCTTTTGGCTTAACTAATACACCAAGCACATTTATGAGGTTAATGAATCATGTTCTTAGGCCATTCTTGCGTAAGTTTTATGTGGTTTATTTTGATGACATTTTAATCTATAGTAAAATAATAGAAGATCATGATCAATATTTGAGCTCAATTTTACTTGTTTTAAGGAAGGAAAAATTGTTTGCTAATTTACAAAAATGAACGTTTCGTACTGACAGAGTTGTTTTTCTAGGTTTATGATACGATCCAAAGTAGACCCAATTTTCTCCATGACTTAATCACACCATGGATGTTATTCAAAGCAGATTCTAAGGGAGTTCTTCCTTACTTTATTCTTTATTATCTTCTATATGCATCACTTAATGTTATGTTTTTGCTCTTTAAATTATACTTGAATAATAATATGTTATCATTCACATGCATAATATATAATTTTCATGCATAACATATGTTTCCACATCTTTACTTGTCTTTATATTATGTTTACATATGTTTTAGATTCATTTATTATGTTTTCATATCATTTACATATCATGGCAGTATGTATTCATTCACTCATTAACTAGTGTCATGTTATTCTAGCTCATGTTATGTGTACATTAGATCACTAGCCTTAAATCCATGTTTCTTTAGCTCATTTTCATGTATGCATCTCATTTCTAGCTCATACATGTTTTCCTAAAGCTAATAAACGTCATATGCCTTCTATCTAGCTTATCTACATGTTATCTTAGCTTCTAGATGATCATTCATAGCTCATATCACTCAAACAATTCACGGCAGCATGCATTTTCCTTAAATGAGCTCACACATTGCTTACTTGATTTGTTTATTGATTACTATAGGTGAAACACAAAGCAAGGCATATTATGGTAGCTTGGTTAGCTAAAAGGATAAGCATAGAAGCTCACACTAGCTCATGAATGTTATGGCGGCTCATTTCATAACTTAAGGAGCTTCAACTTAGCTGGAGGAGCTAGCACGTAGCTGAACTTAGCTGGATGAGAGCTTTGGACCAAATTTTTGAAAAGTGGACTAAAAGTAGTTGGAAGTAGCTGAGGTGCTGAGAAGACCAAATCTAACTAGTTTGAGTTCATCAAGCTATAGCTCACCTAGTTAGCTACAAAAACACTCACCTAGCTTACCATTGAAGCTGTTTCATCTCTAGGTTGCCCATGGACTTCAAGACATCATCATTTGGTTGCAACCTCACCAAAGCATTGCAAGAAGACCCATGTGCATTTATGTAGGCTGCCATGTGCATCATTCAAGCATGTGCACTCCATGTGACATCAAATAGGTGCCAAACACCAAGGGATGAGTGGAAAACAACATTCAAATTGAAGCAAGGTCTTTATGAGTGGTTGGTTTTCCTTTTGGCTTAACTAATGCACCAAGCACATTTATGAGGTTAATGAATCATGTTCTTAGGCCATTCTTGCGTAAGTTTTATGTGGTTTATTTTGATGACATTTTAATCTATAGTAAAACAATAGAAGATCATGTTTAGCATTTGTGGTCAGTTTACTTATTTTGTGGAAGGAAAAATTGTTTGCTAATTTACAAAAATGAACGTTTTGTACTGACTTGGTTGTTTTCTAGGTTTCTGATACGATCCAAACTAGCTCCAATTTTCTCCATGACTTAATCACACCATGGATGTTATTCAAAGCTGATTCTAAGGGAGTTCCTCCTTGCTTTATCCTTTATTATCTTCTATATTCATCACTTAATGTTATGTTTTTGCTCTTTAAACTATGCTTGAATAATCATATGTTATCATTCATTTGCGTACTATATAATTTTCATGCATATCATATGTTTCCACATCTTTACTTAACTTTATATTATGTTTACATATGTTTTAGATTCATTTATTAAGTTTGCATATCATTTACATATCATGGCAGCATGTATTCATTAACTCATTAACTCATGTCATGTTATTCTAGTTCATGTTATGTGTACATGATACAAGCACGTTTTCAACTATAAAGGGAGTATTCTTGAACATCTTTATAATGCATTCACTTTATACTAGCCATATAATATATACTATTATAATACATATCATGCTAAGGATATTAGTTATGAAGTTAAAGAATAACTTAGTATGAATACATCTTGCACATTGTTATTTTAATATGTTAAGCATGTTAGGATAGCTTTATAATCATATTAAGCATGATTATTATATATACATCAAGGCAGCATATTTATAATACATTTTGTTAGCTCATATGCATTCATTTTAGCTCTCAGACCATATACACTAGCTCACATATATTATATGATGATATACTTAGCTCATATCATGAATTTATAGCTCACAAGAAAATAATTATGCATGACAGCAAGGTAATTAGCTCATACAAGCTCAATGCCATTGAATTACCTTGTTTTCTTTACACATGTAGGTACGTTGGAGCATGGCACACGTTGGGACAGCTTGGTAGAGTATTTGGACGTCTTATGCAGCTCATAAATAACTCAAAAATATCATGGCAGCTTGTAGAACACTAAGAAAATCTCAACTCAGCTGGGGGAGCTCAAGGCTAGCTAATCTTAGCTAGTTGGACTATTTGAAGTCAAGTTCCTAAAAGTGACATAAAGTGTAGCTGAATGTAGCTGAATGAGATGCTATGAAGCTTGGAAGGTCACAGCTAAGGAGCTCGTTCGCCACTAGCATTCACATCAAAAGCTAGCTAAACACATACTAGCTTGAAGGAAGCTCAAGTCACGCCAAGGTTGCTGCCCATGCTTGGACTTCATCCTATGCATAAGGATGCACCACAAGCATCCTAGAGAAGCCATGTGCATGCCTTGTGACCATCCAACCCATATGCTAGGCGTGTGACTCCATTTAGGCTCCAAGATGAATGACCATCTATCAATTTGGCCAAACACCATTACTCCTCCAATTTGACGCCAACTTGAAGGGTTTCAAGTGCTATTCGGCCATGAGACATACCCCTACACTTCAACCGAACCAACACCTATTTATTCAAGTTATTTATGAATTAAATTATGTCATTTTAGGAAGGCACAAGGCTGTCCGAATCTCCTTGTAATTATTCGGCCATGTCTCTCTATTTCCAATAAATAGAAAATCATTCATCATTTGTAATCAAACCTTTTGTTTAATTAAAGTGAGATTATTCTCTTCCTTAAGTCCTGGTGACTTTTATCGACTTATCAATTATAATTTATACTTGTGGCATCAACCTCTTTCTTTTCATCTTGATACTTCTGGTTCCTAGTTCTTTATAACTAGTGGGTCAAAGTACTTCATACCCTCCTTTAAAGAAGCAATATAAAGTTTGGATCTTTGCTCTATATAGCATTGGTTCTTCTTTGAGTCCTATTTAAGATACTATCCTCACAACCATCCCTTTGTTTCATAAACCAGAACCATATCCATATCAACCATCTTCCGCTTCCATCTTTCAATTAAACAGCCCACCTAATCACCCATACGTTTACCACCCTTAACCATTCTGTTTTGAGCCATTCACTTTGCAGGTTGTTTTGCTTCCTTCCTAGATCCACAATCAATTTGTTAAGGTATCAGAAGAGCTTTACATCAAGCGGTAATCAGAGCTTTGGTGGAAGAAGCAACTTGCAACAACAACAAAAAGAAAAAAATACAAAAAAAAGTGCAAGTGAAGTGCAAAGTCAAAGAAAAAGAAAATCATAAAAGAAATTGAAGCACTCCAAAAGAAAGAAAGAAATTCAGCACTCAAAAAGAAGAAAAGCAAATAAAAGAAAAGAAAGAAGTTGAAGCACTCATCAACAATTCTCATCACCAAGCAAGACAAGTAAGTCGTATAAATTGACTGTGGTGATAGAAGGTTCTAAAGTGACTTGTGTAAGTAACCCCTTTTGTTCTCTTCTTTCTATTTCTAAGCCACCCTTTCATTATATTTGTTTTTCTCTTCCTACTAACCCTTTTGCAGTCGACGCCAAAAAAGTAAAATTTACTTGATACGGTCTTGAGTAAAGTTCTCTAGAACTTGAAACAAGAGAACCGAGAGGAAAAAGGCTGGAGAGTGTGTGAGATCAGAAGAGGACAAGTAAAAGCCATTAAAGTCCTATAGTGCAAACACGAGCGTATTGAGTGACATCAAGTTTTCTTGGAGAGACTCGTGAGGCTTTATGAGAGTATATTCTGGTAAGGTCTTTTAAACATCTTATTCTTTTCTTATTTGCTAACCATGTCTCGGAGTTCAGGACGATCACCAGAAAGAGAAGCCCCTAACTTGCAAACCCAAGCCATTATGTATGAAATGGCAAGATTGCTGAAATTAGAATTTGAGCCTTTACAAGATCGTATGGATCAATTAGAAGCATCCTTAGGCAACCGGAGAGTAAGCCACCCTAAAATGGAAGAAGAATTAGAAGAGGAGGAGGCTGAAGTAACATCCATAGCAAGAAGAGATGTTCATAGAAATTAGAATAACAACTTCAGCAACATCAAGGTGACCATTCCTCCATTTCAAGGATGAACAGATCCTGAAGCCTATCTGGACTAGGTAATCAAAATCGAACATATTTTCGAATGTCAAAATTATACGGAATAAAAGAAGGTCAGGCTTGCTACTATGGAATTCGTGGACTATTCCCTAGTTTGGTGGAACCGATTGGTAAGTTCAAGAAGACGAAATGGTGAACGCTCCATCACTACATGGGAAGAAATGAAAGCCATTATGAGGAAAAGGTTCGTGCCTACTCACTATCACCGAGATCTTTATCATAAACTACAAAATTTGAAACAAGGAAGCAAGAGCGTTGAAGAATATTTCAAAGAAATGGAGATAGCCTTGATCCGAGCCAATGTGCATGAAGATAGAGAAGCAATAATGGCAAGGTTCTTATCTGGCCTAAATCAGGATATTGCTAACCTTGTTGAACTTCAACATTATGTAGAGATTGAAGAGATGGTGCATGTGGCCATGAAAATTGAAAGACAACTCAAAAAGAAATCCTACACTAGGAGCAGTCCAAATTCGGCTAATAAATGGAAGAAAGAACCTATTACTTTCCAGAAGCAAACTCCAGTCCAAACAAAGGATCGTGCAAAGGTACCTAAAACTATACAAGTGGGCGAGTTTAGCAAGGGTAATGAAAAGTAAACCAGCACTTTCGAGAGAACAAGAGACATCAAATGTTTAAAGTGTTTTGGAAAAGGATATGTTACTAGTCAATGTCCCAACCGAAATGCAATGATGGTACTTGACAATGGAGATATTGTATCAGATTCTGACGAGCCTATTTTTGATGAGGAACCTGAAACAATGCAAGACGAAGAAACTGAAGAAAACGCAGATCATGGTGAGATGCTTGTTTCGAAAAGATTCCTACAATCACAAACATCCTAAGAGGATATTCAAAGAAACAATATTTTCCATACAAGATGCCATGTCAAGGATAAGGTTTGCATAGTGATCATCGATGGAGGAAGTTGCACAAACGTAGCCAGCACTCTTATGGTTGAAAAACATGGATTGGCAACGTCAAAGCATCATACTCCATATAAACTCCAATGGCTTAATGAAGGACGTGAGTTAAATGTTACCAAACAAGTTTTAATTATTTTTCAGTTGGAAGGTACAAGGACGAGGTGCTTTGTGACATTGTCCCTATGCATGCTAGCCACATTCTACTTGGGAGACCATGGCAGTATGACAAAAGGGCCATTCATGATTGTTTTCACAATCAATACACTTTTAAGCATGATGGATGCAAGGTGACCTTGATGCCTTTAATGCCTAAAGAAGTACAACAAGATCAATTGCATATGCGAAAGAGTGTACAAGCATTACGCAAAGATAAAACCCCAACGAAAAATGAAGAGGAACTAAACAAGAAACCAAACTTCTTCATAAAGAAACATGATGGTTCAATTATAGAAAATGAAGGGTCTCCTACGAAAGGTGGTGATGATTGGGACTTAAAGTCACAACTCTTCACCAATGGTTTTAATCTTCAAAAGGTAAGTACCCTTTCATATGAAACCTTTTATCTCCTCACTTTTCAGGACATATCACGTGAAAGGTCACTTCCAAAAGGGATATCCCTAGATAAAGATCATTCCCAAAAGGTACCTGTTGGTAAATCATATTCCAAAGAAAGACCTAAAGGGAAATCTTACGAAAGGGAATCTAATGGAAAAACATAATCGTTCAAAGCATGTTTTCTTTTAGCAAAAAGACGTGACGCTATGCAATGACAGAATGAACTCGATTTGAGGAAAAATCGCCCTAAAGAAGGGGGGATGATACAAGCACGTTTTCAACTATAAAGGGAGTATTTTTGAACATCTTTATAATGCATTCACTTTATACTAGCCATATAATATATACTATTATAATACATATCATGCTAAGGATATTAGTTATGAAGTTAAAGAATAACTTAGTATGAATACATCTTGCACATTGTTATTTTAATATGTTAAGCATGTTAGGATAGCTTTATAATCATATTAAGCATGATTATTATATATACATCAAGGCATCATATTTATAATACATTTTGTTAGCTCATATGGATTCATTTTAGCTCTCAGACCATATACACTAGCTCACATATATTATATGATGATATACTTAGCTCATATCATGAATTTATAACTCACAAGAACATAATTATACATGACAACATGGTAATTAGCTCATACAAGCTCAATGCCATTGAATTACCTTGTTTTCTTTACACATATAGGTACGTTGGAGCATGTCACATGTTGGGATAACTTGGTAGAGTATTTGGATGTCTTATGCAGCTTATAAATAGCCCACAAATATCATGGCAGCTTGTGGAACACTAAGAAAAGCTCAACTAAACTGGAGGAGCTCAAGGCTAGCTAATCTTAGATAGTTGGACTATTTGAAGTCAAGTTGCTAAAAGTGACATAAAGTGTAGCTGAATATAGGTGAATGAGATGCTATGAAGCTTGGAAGGTCACGGCTAAGGAGCTCATTCGCCACCAGCATTCACATCAAAAGCTAGCTAAACACATGCTAGCTTGAAGGAAGCTCAAGTCACGCCAAGGTTGTTGCCCATGCTTGGACTTCATCCTATGCATAAGGATGCACCACAAGCATCCTAGAGAAGCCATGTGCACGCCTTGTGACCAGCCAACCCATGTGCTAGGAGTGTGACTCCATTTAGGTGCCAAGATGAATGGCCATCTATCCATTCGGCCAAACACCATTACCCCTCCAATTTTGTTTTTGCTCTTTAAACTATACTTGAATAATAATATGTTATCATTCACATGCATAATATATAATTTTCATGCATAACATATGTTTCCATATCTTTACTTGTCTTTATATTATGTTTACATATGTTTTAGATTCATTTATTAAGTTTGCATATCATTTACATATCATGGCAGTATGTATTCATTCACTCATTAACTCATGTCATGTTATTCTAGCTCTTGTTATGTGTACATTAGATCACTAGCTTTAATTCCATGTTTCTTTAGCTCATTTTCTTGTATGCATCTCATTTCTAGCTCATACATGTTTTCCTAAAGCTAATAAACATCATATGCCTTCTATCTAGCTTATATACATGTTATCTTAGCTTCTAAATGATCATTCATAGCTCATATCACGTAAACACCTCATGGCAGAATACGTTTTACCTTAAATGAGCTCACACATTGCTTACTTAATTTGTTTATTGATTACTATAGGTGAAACACAAAGCAAGTCATATTATGGTAGCTTGGTTAGCTAAAAGGACAAGCATAGCAGCTTACACTAGCTCATGAATGTTATGGCAGCTCATTTCATAACTTAAGGAGCTTCAACTTAGCTAGAGGAGCTAGCACGTAGCTTAACTTAGCTGGAGGAGAGCTTTGGACCAAATTCTTGAAAAGTGGACTAAAAGTAGCTGGAAGTAGTTGAGGTGCTGAGAAGACTAAATCTAACTAGCTTGAGTTCATCAAGCTATAGCTCACCTAGTTAGCTACGAAAACACTCACCTAGCTTACCATTACAGCTGTTTCATCTCTAGGCTGCCCATTGACTTCAAGACATCATCCTTTGGTTGCAACCTCACCAAAGTATTGCAAGAAGACCCATGTGCATTCATGTAGGCTGCCATGTGCATCATTCAAGCATGTGCACTCCTTGTGAAATCAAATAGGTGCCAAACACCAAGGGATGAGTAGAAAACAACATTTAAAACGAAGCAAGGTCTTTATGAGTTGTTGGTTTGCCTTTTGGCTTAACTAATGCACCAAACACATTTATGAGGTTAATGAATCAAGTTCTTAGGCCATTCTTGGGTAAGTTTTGTGTGGTTTATTTTGATGACATTTTAATCTATAGTAAAATAATGGAAGATCATGTTCAGCATTTCAGGTCAGTTTTACTTGTTTTAAGGAAGGAAAAACTGTTTGCTAATTTTCAAAAATGAACATTTTGTACTGACCGTGTTGTTTTTCTAGGTTTCTGATGCAATCAAAACTAGCTCAGTTTTTCTACATGACTTAATCACACCATGGATGTTATTCAAAGATGGTTCTAAGGGAGTTCTTCCTTACTTTATCCTTTATTATCTTCTATATGCATCACTTAATGTTATGTTTTTGCTCTTTAAACTATGCTTGAATAATCATATGTTATCATTCACTTGCATACTATATAATTTTCATGCATAACATATGTTTCCACATCTTTACTTATCTTTATATTATGTTTACATATGTTTTATATCCATTTATTACGTTTGCATATCATTTACATATCATGGCAATATGTATTCATTCACTCATTCACTCATGTCATGTTATTCTAGCTCATGTTATGCGTACATTAGATAACTAGCTTTAAATCGATGTTTCTTTAGCTCATTTTCATGTATGCATCTCATTTCTAGCTCATACATGTTTTCCTAAAGCTAATAAACGTCATATGCCTTCTATCTAGCTTATCTACATGTTATCTTAGCTTCTAGATGATCATGCATAGCTCATATAACTCAAAAACCTTACGGAAACATGCATTTTACCTTAAATGAGCTCACACATTGCATACTTGATTTATTTATTGATTACTATAGGTGAAACACAAAGCAAGGCATATTATGGTAGCTTGGTTAGCTAAAAGGACAATCATAGAAGCTCACAATAGCTTAAGAATGTTATGGCAGCTCATTTCATAACTTAAGGAGCTTCAACTTAGCTGGAGGTGCTAGCATTGAACTTAGCTGGAGGAGAGCTTTGGAACAAATTTTTAAAAAGTGGACTACAAGTAGCAAGAATTAGCTGAGGTGCTGAGAAGACCAAATAGAACTAGCTTGAGTTCATCAAGCTATAGCTCACCTAGTTAGCTACGAAAACACTCACCTAGCTTACCATTGAAGCTGTTTCATCTCTAGGCTGGCCATGGACTTCAAGACATCATCATTTGGTTGCAACCTCACCAAAGCATTGCAAGAAGACCCATGTGCATTCATGTAGGGTGCCATGTGCATCATTCAAGCATGTGCACTCCATGTGACATCAAATAGGTGCCAAACACCAAGGGGATGAGTGGAAAACAACATTCAAAATGAAGCAAGGTCTTTATGGGTGGTTGGTTTTCCTTTTGGCTTAACTAATGCACCAAGCACATTTATGAGGTTAATGAATCATGTTCTTAGGCCATTTTTGGGTAAGTTTCATGTGGTTTATTTTGATGACATTTTAATCTATAGTAAAATAATGGAAGATCATGTTCTGTTTTTGAGGTCAGTTTTACTTGTTTTGAGGAAGGAAAAATTGTTTGCTAATTTACAAAAATGAACATTTTGTATTGATAGGGTTATTTTTCTAGGTTTCTGATACGATCCAAACTAGCTCCAATTTTCTCCATGACTTAATCACACCATGGATGTTATTCAAAGTTGATTCTAAGGGAGTTCTTCCTTACTTTATCCTGTATTATCTTCTATATGCATCACTTAATGTTATGTTTTTGCTCTTTAAACTATGCTTGAATAATCATATGTTATCATTCACTTGTATACTATATAATTTTCTTGCATATCATAAGTTTCCACATCCTTAGTTAACTTTATATTATGTTTACATATGTTTTAGATTCATTTATTAAGTTTGCATATCATTTACATATCATGGCAGTATGTATTCATTCACTCATTAACTCATGTCATGTTATTCTAGCTCATGTTATGTGTACACTAGATCACTAGCTTTAAATCCATGTTTCTTTAGCTCATTTTCTTGTATGCATCTCATTTATAGCTCATACATGTTTTCCTAAAGCTAATAAACATCATATGCCTTCTATCTAGCTTATATACATGTTATCTTAACTTCTAGATGATCATTCATAGCTCATATCACGTAAACACCTCATGGCAGAATGCGTTTTACCTTAAATGAGCTCACACATTGCTTACTTGATTTGTTTATTGATTACTATAGGTGAAACACAAAGCAAAGCATATTATGGTAGCTTGGTTAGCTAAAAGGACAAGCATAGTAGCTCAGACTAGCTCATGAATGTTATGGCAGCTCATTTCATAACTTAAGGAATTTCAACTTAGCTGGAGGAGCTAGCACGTAGCTGACCTTAGCTAGAGGATAGCTTTGGACCAAATTGTTGAAAAGTGGACTAAAAGTAGCTGGAGGTAGCTGAGGTGCTGAGAAGACCAAATCTAACCAGCTTGAGTTCATCAAGCTATAGCTCACCTAGTTAGCTACGAAAATACTCACCTAGCTTACCATTGCAGCTGTTTCATCTCTAGGCTACCCATGGACTTCAAGACATCATCCTTTGGTTGAAACCTCACCAATGCATTGCAAGAAGACCCATGTGCATTCATGTAGGCTTCCATGTGCATCACTCAATTATGTGCACTCCATGTGACATCAAATAGGTGCCAAACACCAAGGGATGAGTGTAAAACAACATTTAAAATGAAGCAAGGTCTTTATGAGTGGTTGGATTGCCTTTTGGCTTAACTAATGCACCAAGCATATTTATGAGGTTAATGAATCAAGTTCTTAGGCCATTCTTGGGTAAGTTTTGTGTGGTTTATTTTGATGACATTTTAATCTATAGTAAAATAATGGAAGATCATGTTCAGCATTTGAGGCCAGTTTTACTTGTTTTAAGGATGGAAAAATTGTTTGCTAATTTACAAAAATGAACGTTTTGTACTGACCGGGTTGTTTTTCTAGGTTTCTGATACGATCAAAACTAGCTCCAATTTTCTCCAAGACTTAATCACACCATGGATGTTATTCAAAGCTGGTTCTAAGGGAGTTCTTCCTTACTTTATCCTTTATTATCTTCTATATGCATCACTTAATGTTATGTTTTTGCTCTTTAAACTATGCTTGAATAATCATATGTTATCATTCACTTGCATACTATATAATTTTCATGCATAACATATGTTTCCACATCTTTACTTATCTTTATATTATGTTTTAGATTCATTTATTATGTTTGCATATCATTTACATATCATGGTAGTATGTATTCATTCACTCATTAACTCATGTCATGTTATTCTAGCTCATGTTATGTGTACATTAGATCACTATCTTTAAATCCATGTTTCTTTAGCTCATTTTTATGTATGCATTTAATTTTTAGCTCATTCATGATTTCCTAAAGCTAATAAACATCATATGCCTTCTATCTAGCTTATATACATGTTATCTTAGCTTCTAGATGATCATTCATAGCTCATATCACTCAAACACCCCACGACAACATCGACAACATGCATCTTACCTTAAATGAGCTCATACATTGCTTACTTGATTTGTTTATTGATTACTATAGGTGAAACACAAAGCAAGGCATATTATGGTAGCTTGGTTTGCTAAAAGGACAAGCATAACAGCTCACACTAGCTCATTAATGTTATGGCAGCTCATTTCATAACTTAAGGAGCTTCAACTTAACTGGAGGAGCTAGCACATAGCTGAACTTAGCTGGAGGAGAGATTTGGACAAAATTGTTGAAAAGTGGACTAAAAGTAGCTGGAAGTAGCTGAGAATACCAAATCTAACTAGCTTGTGTTCATCAAGCTATAGCTCACCTAGTTAGCTATGAAAACACTCACATAGCTTACCATTGAAGCTGTTCATCTCTAGGATGTCCATGGGCTTCAAGACATCATCCTTTGGTTTCAACCTCACCAAACCATTGCAAGAAGACCCATATGCATTCATGTAGGCTGCCATGTACATCATTCAAGCATGTGCACTCCATGTGACATCAAATAGGCACTAAACACCAAGGGATGCTTCCTATTTGGCCAAAGACTCATTTCTCTTCATTTTGGCGTCCAAATAACTTCCAAATGCATTAAAAACATCCTTTGGCCGAACCAACACCTTAGCATTCAGCCAAGAGCTTGTATCTTCATTAAAATCATGTATTTTCATTAAAAAATCATGTATTTTCAAAGGGGTTTCATCCATAGCCGAACCAACATGTATCTATTCTGCCTAAACCCTTTGAAAACTATAAATAGGCTTGAGCATTTCATTTGTAACTCAACCCTTTTCATAATACAAACTCTTTGTGAGATTATTCTCTCTTCAAGTTCTTTTTAGAGCTATATCGATTAAGAAAGCTTATTTCTAAGTTTATGGCGTCAAACCCCTTCCCTTGATGCTTAGAGTTCCTAATTATTATAACTAGTGGGTTCAAGTACTTGCTATCATCTCTTATTACGACTTATAAGAATCGAGTCTTTGCTCATTTATAGCATTGGTTCATTCTTAGTCCTATAAGATACTATTTCAACCATCAATATTTCCCATCACCATTCACACCTATATCATCATCCTTCCATTGCCATATCTTCACCATTAAATATTCCTTAATTCATCAACAAGGTATACGTCCAGCAACATCATTTGGAGGCCGAATTCATCATCACTTGAAGGATAATTATACAACACTTTCGCAGCCTACTTTGATATCATTTATTTCCATTTCTTTTCTTGTCATTTCCTTTATTCTTCCATTTCTTATTTCATATTTCCACTTTAATCATTTCTTTGTTTTTAATTGTGCATATTACTTATCAATTCAAAGTGTAGCATTTGGTGTCTCTCCTAGATCAGTAAACAACAAGGTTGTCAACTCCATTATTGAAGAAGCTTGAATAGCCTTACAACAAGTGGTATCAGAGCTTAGTCGAATTGACAATCAAGTGCTATAACAAAAAGCAAAAGAAAGAAGAAAAATAAAAAAGAAAAGAAAAGACTCCTACATCAAAATTGGAGTGAAAAAAGAAAGAAAATAAAAGAATAAGTGAAACAAAGTTGCAAAGTACACTCAAAGAAAAGAACATGCCCCAACAACAAACTCGAATGAGGTATCCTTGTTGTTTCTTGTGAAGGAAGATAGTAAGTGTTGCAACTTGAGTTGTAAGTTATCTTCATTTTCTTATTCTTTCATCTTTTCTTATTTACTACCTTATCCCTTTCTTAACTTTTCTATCCTACCTTTACCATAACCATTTCTACACCCCTAACCATTTCTTTTTAAGTCGGTACACAAACTAAGGAACTTGCTCAATCTTGAGTTAGTTCTTTAAAAAGACCACAAGAGAGAATTGAGTGGTAAAAGGAAAATGAGAGGGTGAGATCAGAATAGGGATCGAAAAAGCCAAGATTATATATCCCAGAGTGAAAACACGAGTTTGAGTGGAGTGTAATCTAAACTTTCTTTGGAGTGATCAAGTGAGGCTTTTGTGAGTGTACTGGTAAGGTTTCATTATTTATTTATTTTTACTAACCATGTCACAAGAATTGCTTGATTTTCATATAACTTCAAGACAAGTGATTGTCGCTAAAAAGGCCTTAAGCACTCAAATCTTAAAAGATGACCAAAAAGAAAACATCTTCCATACTTGTTGTCATGTAAACAACAAAGTTTTGTTTCATGATCATCGATGGAGGAAGTTGTACGAACATTGCAAGTACCCTCATGGTAGAAAAGCTTTGCTTGAAGACATCTAAGCACCCAAATCCAGATAAACTTCAATGGTTAAATGAAGGAGGAGAAGTAAAGGTCACTAAGCAAGTTGTCATCCCGTTTTCAATTGGTAAATACCAAGATTAAGTTCTTTGTGATATTGTACCAATAGATGCTGGACATATTCTTTTGGGAAGACTGTGGTAATTCAACAGACAAGAAATCCATGATGGGTTTACCAATAGATATTCTATCACCCATAATGGTAAGAAATTCCTTTTGATGCCACTTTCTCCTAGTCAAGTGAAAGAAGACCAAACTCATTTGAGAAAAAGCATTAAACCAATGAAGGAGCAATTTAAAGAAGAACGTTTTGAGGAGACAAGAATAATTGGAAATGAATCTGTTGGAGTTGAAAAAGATGTTTTACAAGTAGTTGAGCAAATTGAAAGTGGCAAATTTGAAAAGGATGAGTGTAGAGAAGAGAAGCAGAGTGAAGGAAAAATTTTACCTAAAAATTCTTCTTCTACTATTTCTTTTTCCTTCCAGGATATTCAAAGAGCTAAATCTTTTCAAGTTGAAGATTCAAGAAATATGTCTTTTGAAGAACCAATAGGTGTGACCGTTGGTAATTCACAAGACATGTCCTTTGATGTTCCAATAGTTATGCCACTTGAAGTTTAAAAAGATGTGTCACTTGAATTCAACGAGTTATGATTGTTGAGAATACTAGTACAATACAACTATTGAAGAGAATTCAGCAACCAATGTAGTTTTCCATCATCAAGCAACCAACACCCATTAAACATCCTCTATGGTTTGCTATTTCTATTCATATTGATAGTTTTTCATTTACTAACTTTGAATTGTTTTGCAACAGCTTGTTTCATCCTTATGGTGAAATCCTAAAGGCAATCATTTAGAGAGGCACAAAGATGGAAGGACATGATCATATAAAATCAGCACCAAAGAGGCATTCAAAGAACAATTATCTTCACCAAATGACGTGATGACTCCAACCAATAGAAAAACTTTTTCACAAACAAGCATGGTGAATTAAAAGGAGAAATCGAAGAGATAGAGGTCTTTTCCAAGCATTGTGATGATTCAAATAATAAATAAAAAGGATAAAGTTGGTTCGTGAAGGGAAATGTTTCTCCCGTTCAAAGGACATGTGATGGTTCCCAAATATTGTGTCCTCTAATCAAAGGACGTGAAGTTACCATAATTGAAGCCAAAAGTTTCAACATTTCGTGTGAAGCATCTATTGGAGGAAAACATAAGGACTCACTCCTTCCAACATCAAGAAGGTCTTTAATGAGAAACTACTTCGATTTGAGGACAAATCGCCTAAAAGAAGGGGAGGGTGATACGATCCAAACTAGCTCCAATTTTCTCCATGACTTAATCACACCATCGATGTTATTCAAAGCTGGTTCTAAGGGAGTTCTTCCTTACTTTATCCTTTATTATCTTCTATATGCATCACTTAATGTTATTTTTTGCTCTTTAAACTATGCTTGAATAATCATATGTTATCATTCACTTGCATACTCTATGATTTTTCATGCATAACATATGTTTCCACATCTTTACTTAGCTTTATATATTATGTTTATATATGTTTTATATTCATTTATTATGTTTGCATATCATTTACATATCATGGCAGCATGTATTCATTCACTCATTAACTCATGTCATGCTATTCTAGCTCATGTTATGTGTACATTAGATCACAAGCTTTAAATCCATGTTTCTTTAGTTTATTTTCATGTATGCATCTCATTTCTAGCTCATACAAGTTTTCCTAAAGCTAATAAATGTTTCATGCCTTTTATCTAGCTTATATACATGTTTTCTTAGCTTCTAGATGATCATTCATAGCTCATTTCACTCAAACACCTCACGGAAGCATGCATTTTACCTTAAATAAGCTCACACATTGTTTACTTGATTTGTTTATTGATTCCTATAGGTGAAACACAAAGCAAGGCATATTATGGTAGCTTGATTAACTAAAAGAACAAGCATAGCAGCTCACACTAGCTCATGAATGTTATGGTAGCTCATTTCATAACTTATGGAGCTTCAACTTAGCTGGAGGAGCTAGCACGTAGATGAACTTAGCTGGAGGAGAGCTTTAGGCAAAATTGTTGAAAAGTGGACTAAAAGTAGCTGGAAGTAGCTTTAGACCAAATCTAACTAGTTTGAGTTCATCGAGCTATAGCTCACCTAGTTAGCTACGAAGACACTCACCTAGCTTCCCATTGAAGCTATTTCATCTCTAGGTTGCCCATGGACTTCAAGACATCATCCTTTGGTTGAAACCTCACCAAAGCATTGCAAGAAGACCAATGTACATTCATGTAGACTGCCATGTGCATCATTCAAGCATGTGCATTGCATGTGATGTCAAATAGGCGCCAGACGCCAATATATGCTTCCTATTCGGCCAAAGTCTCATTCTTCTTCATTTTGGCACCCAATAACTTCCAAATGCATTCAAAACATCCCTAGGTCGAACCAACACCTTACCATTCGGCCAAGAGCATGTATCTTCATTAAAATCATGTATTATTATTAAAAAAATCATATATTTTCAAAGGTGTTTCATCCATAGCCGA